>NW_008824360.1:1570559-1577401 GCF_000699105.1 Pygoscelis adeliae | reverse complement strand
ACAAACCCACAAAATGTTGCAATGTAGACAAAGCCTCAGATTGGCTAAAAGCCTTAAATTTCACTTACAGCTGGCTGCTGAGCAGCGCATCAGCCACGTCCAGGCTTTTAATGGAGCGCTCTGCTAAGGGAATGTGATTTTTCTCTCTAAGATACTGAAATAAAGCTGGTTCTCTAGGAAAGAGACATTTTAAATATCTTGTTGTTATGAAGGTATTTTGGTCCCCAGCTGTAGGAATAAACATATATTACTCCAGGTTTGCTGCTTGCCAAATTGTGCAAAATACTTTGAGGAAAATAAATAAATATCAGTGATTTTTTCTAGTTATCCTTTAAATGTAAATAAATACACCTTTCAATGCAAGGTCTGCCTAGTTTCCATAATGGTCAACATAATGTGGATTGTATACGTGGCAATTTAACGCTGTGGAAAATCTTATGGCAGTAAGAGATCCTGTGCAAACCCCACAGCAGAGTGCGCTGGAAGAGGAGCAGGTAAGTATTTAACACCGAGTAGCTGCTAAGCATGCAGAGGCTTTATTTTCTTTGTTAGTGAAAAAGGCAGAGGTTATGGAGTTAAATTGGAATTTCCAGAGAAATAGAATGAAATTGCTACTGAAAAGAACGGAAAAGCTGCTTCAGAAATCAAGCTGCTATTAGACTCAGTGCTTTGTAAATACTGCTTGCTCTGTGTTGGTGCAAGTTCATCACTGTCATGTAACATGCCATTATTCACTAAAATAAAACTTTATTTCTCTTTTAGACCCATTTTTTCCCTCAGTTTCTGATAAAGACATACATCCTACTGTAACATGTAAAAGGCTGTAAATATTTTCATCTCCTGCAGGTAAAATATGCAGTGTGACATAATTAAAATATGAAAATATTCACTGTATTTCTTAACCATTTTTTTCCCTTCATTTGGCAGCACGTTGTCAGGACATTCCTAATGAATCCAGTCTGCAGCACGGCAACAGAAGCTGATTGCTTTCCAGTTTCCCTTTATGAGTTAACAAAGAGAGAGAAGTAGGAAAAGTGTGTCAGTGGCATCGGAGAAAATGACAGGCGGCTTCAGGGGCAGGTGTTGCATCTGCACAGCTCTGAAGGTGTCAGTGTGCCTTAAAACACACTTTGGACTCTGCTTGTAGGAAATTGAGAATTCTGCCCAAGGCAGATGAAAAGGAAATTTGGGTTTGAACAACTTTTGTAAAAATAACTTTGGCAGAAAATCCTCTTTTTTTTCCAAAAGGCACACAGAAATCACTTCAGCCTTGTTTTCTGAGGTTTCTTTTTTATTTTTCTTCCACTTCTATTCAGCTGTGTGGCAGATTTAGGCTATATCATGCTTGCGTTTTATGGAAGTTCTGACAGTTTCATATTTATGACTTGTCTTCCCTTGAGGAAAACTGTCATGCTGAATTGAAATTAGACATACTAGGTGGTCTGTAATTTTAGGTATTTCCTTAAAACTATTTACAAATATTATTGGAGCATATCAAGCACTTTTAGTGGTGCATTTTTCCTGAACCGAGTGCTTGCTTTGAAAACACTTGCTTAAATTTGTCACTTTATACATAATGTCCCCTGTATGCCCAGATACCATTGTAGTCCAAATACACCCAAATGGGAATTTTTTCACCAGTGTTGGAGGTCTAATCGCAGTGAGAGAAGGAGGAGTGCAACCCTGCTTCTAAGATGTGCTACAGCCCACCGGAGTAAAGGAGCTGGGGGCTGCACCTGCGGAAAGCTGCTCCGCTCCCTCGCTGCCCTGGCTTAAAGCCGGGATGGCTGGTAACCTTCTCTTTTTCACTGTTATTTTTTGCTTTATAATTTTTTACACTGAGGATGGTGAAACACTGGCACAGGTTGCCCAGAGAGGTGGTGGATGCCCCATCCCTGGAAGCATTCAAGGTCAGGTTGGACGGGGCTCTGAGCAACCTGATCTAGTTGAAGATGGCCCTGCTCATTGCTGGGGGGTTGGACTAGATGACCTTTAGAGGTCCCTTCCAACCCAAATTATTCTGTGATTCTGTGACTGGCTGTTTATTGGCAGGAGTTTGTGTTTACAAAATGAGTGTGAGGCTAGTTATATATTTATTCTCGACAGAATTAGCAGCTTGCTGAAGAGGAATAGCTGTACAAGATTTTAACCTTTGTCAGGACAACCACTTTGCATCATGGCTGCGTGTTGGTTGGGTCGGCATCTTTATTAGAAGTCCAGAAAATAAATACATGTGACTGTTCAGGATTTGTAAAACTTTGGTTTTCTTGAACTATTTTTATAGTCTGAATTTAAATCAAAATTTTTCTTTTCAAATTGGATCTAGTGGGATATTCCTGAAAAAGCTCCATTCTTCCTCACCTCCCCATCAAAACTGGCAGCCCAGAAGTGACTTTGGGAGTAGGGGAATTGCAGTATTTGCAAATACACAGGCAGAAGATTTCTCTAGTACAGTTGTTAGTCTTTATGGGTTTACCTTCATAATTAATTAACCATAACTCTAAATGAAAAACTGTTTAGGGGTGGGTTTTTTTCCTTAGGTGGCCTGAAATACCGTATTTCAAGTAAGTTGTCTTTCCATGTCTTCCTAGTTTAATTTGTTTCACTTTAATTACTGCTCTTTGGCATCATTACAGTCTTGTTTCCATTTCTGTCTAAATACAATGTTTCTGCAATGCTCTTCCAGAGGTTGCAGGTAAAGAGCAATACCGGTGATGCAGAATAGAAAATGATAATGCATACGCAGTCGCACAAGGATGAGAGACAATGCTTAGTGTAATTCATGGAAAAGAGCCAAAGTTTAACTTTTATGAATTACTAGAAGAAGGATAAAGTAGTGAACAGTAAACACAAAGAAACACAGGAGGGGTGAACATTCAGATGCCGCTGTGAAAAACAACACACTGTGATAATGTATTGGTAAGCCAAGAACATTCCAGTTGATGGTAATAAAGTGAGCTTCAACAGCTTTCCATCTTTGCATGCTTCGCATGCAGGATATAGGCAAGTATTTTTCCATTAATTTTTTTTACTGAAAAATTAAAATACTGCTTTTTCCCTTCCCTTTTTGTAGAATGGAAATGGCAGCTGAGTAGGCTGCTAATGTTGGGTCTATCCTGATACATTTAAGAAGTATTTTTGAGAACCCGCTTTACAAGAAGCTAGTAATGCTGATGTACATTTTGAGTTTTCCATTGCTGGAGATATTTATGGCATGTTTGAACACAAAATTGTAGAGATGGTACACATCTATAAATACTGTCTATGGAGATGAAGCTCTGTCTTTTTTTATCCTATATCTCAAAGTATTGTACAAACTTTAAAACTAAATAAAGACAAGATTCACAGAATCCTGCCTAGAAATCGTGGGTGCACTCTGCCTATTGTGAACAGTGCTTTTTGAAATTTTATTTTGGAGCTACTTTTTAAAAATGAACCTGCATACATCAGTGATGGGCAATGAATGCAAAAATAATAAAGCAATCAGCCACCACAGAAATGCTGCCACCTCTCAAGAAACGACAGCAATTTACCATATGCCGCAGTGCAATACAGTATCATCCCTCATTTTAATATTTGATTTCAAAGGTTCATGTTTCTGATACTTATGCCAGATGTAAATCTTAGAAATCCAGAGATGTAAAGTTATGGACTCGGTGCCCAGAGTTGAGCTTTTGTGCTTCTTTGCTACTAAATAACATCAGAGTTAAAGGAAAAAAGATTCTTCTGACTGAATGTGAGTCTTCCCAGATGTGAATGTCTTCAGGTGGTTTCTCTGATGATGTTACCAAGTTCTGTGTTTTATCCTGTATATCAGTGGAGGGTAGATACAGTATATTGATTTTACCGAAGAAAATGCTGGTTTTCTGTATTAAATGATACCAACAACACTACCTTCTTGTAAAGCATTTTATCCTCTGCAGAGGCATCACTCTCGGGTTTTTGTGTGTTGCTGGCTTGAAGCGTTTCGGGACTAGAGGAGTTGTATCTGTTTCTATGGAAGGACTTGCCGCCCATGGGTCTGAAAGAAACAAGGTTTTCGTTGACTTTCCAATCTCCAACATGAGTTAAAAGCTGAATTTTACCTCGCTGTCACTCAGCTTCACTTTCGTGAAAAATTCAAAGCTGGATGTAAGCTCCTTAGGTGACAGTTTCAGCACGATGCTGCCGCTCTGAGTGGTGCCATGTCAGGTTCTGTCACTGAACAGGCGCAAGAGCGAAACGCATCAGGGTGTTGAGTTCCACATCCCATTAGTACTTCTTCTTTATCAACACTGTATCAGAGTATTAGTTGTAACTGATATAATTTTAATTGCAAAACCATTTTATGTGAGCCATCAGACGGTGATGATGGAAATCCTCAGCCTAGTTAAGTGATGTTCTAGCAGTGCTACCTGCAAAGTTGTGAGCACTTTACTTGGAGCTGAAATGACTTGTAGCTGAATAAAAAAGACAAACGTCTGCTTCTCAAAAATTATATTAAACTATTCAAAATTAAGAAAGATCTGCCCTTTTGTTTACTGGGGGACATTTACCTGGATTTCACTATGCCTTTGTTGATAAGAGCTGAATGCTTAATTTGTATTTTTTAATTACTTCCCCATGCTATGTTTTGCCTTGTCTGGTTTTTTGGCTTTTTTTTTTTTTTAAATAAGGAATAGGCTTTTCTGTAGCAAGTGAGCAATTTGTATAGTAGATTAGATATTAAAACATTTCAATTGGGCTGAGCTGGTTGCTGCTGAAACTCAAAGTGCAGGAATGGATTAAGATCAGACAAAGCTGTGTAAAGTTGGCCGTCAGCTATACTCGGACTTTTGACGGAGGATGTAAATTATACTCTGCTGTGGCTCTCATAGTTAGTTCATCTATGGAGTGAAATTGAACCTGACTTCCTGAGTGACTGTTCATCTTTCTTCTTGATTGAGAAAAAGGTGCTAATGGCACCGAACAGCAAGTACCAGTGTAGAGGGAAAAGTCTCAGACTGGGGGAGATAGGAGATACTGCTGACAGCCTTTGGGAGATGGGGAGTGATCGAAGTACCAGCCCTCCCTCACCTCTGCTGCTCTGCGAGGGGAATGGTGGAAGTTTAAAAAAGAATAAGAAAAATAATAGAATGGCAAATTAAAATACCTTTGATTAAGAAAAACAAAACAACACCCAAAAAACAAAGCTGAGTTGTAACTTTCTCCTAAGTGTGACTGCAATTAATAAACAAAAATATACATGTGAAGTACTTGGAAAAGAAAGTGAATATGAAGTAATTACTGAATATTATTTGTAACTTAAATTCGACTTCACCTTTGTTTTTGTTTATGTTGTGAGAATGAGGATATGATTCTGCAGAAGATTTTCAGGTTTTAATTTTGCTTTCCAGTGTGCTGTAAAAATTATCCTTGAAACATTTGTTCCCAAAGCAGATCTTGAAAATGAGTTGTTTTGGCTGTCTGTTGTCCAGGTTATGGACTGACCAGGTTTGTCAGTGAAAGAGGACATGAGTAATTCTGTGTTAGCTGAGTCTTACTTTCTCTTATGTGGATTATTTAACACATAATGATGAGATCGAGCTGGTGTTGCAACTTTCTCTCAGTGGGGACCTTCATTTGAATCTTTCCCCTCTTTCTGGCTTCCAGTCTTCATAGAAGCTATGAGAACTCGATCTCTTCCATATTCCGTTAAATTTGCTTGCAATTAGTTGGTAGTTTGAAGTATTTTAATGAGAGACAAAAGTTTGGTCATCATGTCTCTTTAGGAAACAAGCTTAAAAAAATGTAAGGATGGGTAAGTGATGACTAAGACAGGAAAAAAAACCCCAATTAAATCTTTTGCCTTTTAAACTGCCACCTTAATAGAGGAAATATGGTATTGATGGTGCTCGATGATGAACAGCCATAGCCATGTATTTCTCCTCCACAGGAGCACAACGAAGGTCTTAGGTTAGAAGACAAACCACAATGACATTACTGAAAGCTACTCTAGGGAACTTTCCTATACATAGGGCAAAATATATAACTACATATTTACTTATACATATAACTATATATTTACATTTGAGTCAGCACTGTGCCTGGGAAAATCATGGTGAATAATGGCTATTAAGAAAATAAAGTGAAAAATATCGTACTTCTTTTGGCTCAGCTGAATCCTATGCAGTTCAGTGAGATAGTACTCAGCTTGGATATGTTTTTCACCTGAAAGAAACACAGTGAACTGATGCCAAGGAATAGAAAGAATATCTCTAGAATTGATGACTCCAAAGAATGGTTGCAGGAGAAAGACTGAAGATAAAAGCTGTAAACTTTTTGACTCAGTCATGGATGATAGTAAGTTTGCAGTCTTCAAATAAAAACATCTTGGCTTTATAGGTTCTTCTAGTAATTTATACATTAGACTTCCTGGCAGCCGGGGGGGGGGGAATTACAAATGCTTCCATTTATCCTTTAAAAACATTAGCTTAAAAAAAATCTAAATTATAGTAGAAAATTAATTTTATTATAATTGTATAGAGTTAGGGGGCTCGAAAGTCCTTGAGAAATGACAGAGGTAAGATCTGGACCATGCCAGGCATGTGTTTGCCTAAGTTGCTCTTACAAAAACTTTAATGAAGGAGGATATTATCAGTGGGTAGGTGTTCCTGTGGTCCAAGTGCAGGACAGAAAGTTTTCCTTAATCTTTGCCCTGTAAATCTAGCTGATTTCTTCTTATCTTTTCCCACCATACAGAGAAAAATTAATTGCCTGCCCCTTAATGCTGACAACTTCATAGTATGTCTGGAGAATGGAATAAATAAATTAAAAAAAAATTGCAAAAGTTCTATAATGCCATTATGCTACAGAGAAGTATA
>NW_008824360.1:1538716-1570529 GCF_000699105.1 Pygoscelis adeliae | reverse complement strand
GTAGAAAAGGAAAGACACAAGAGAAGTTGGATAAAATTAGGGTAGTTAGTGCAGAGAGGTGGCAAAGATAAGTCAGACGCTTCACGCTAATAGATCAAACAAGAAGTAAAACCTGAAGAGTAGTAAATTTACATTAAAAAAAAAAAAGAAATATCTGCCCCATGGAACTCACTGCTGCAAGATACAAGTACTGAAAAATTTCTTTTTTAAATAATGGACACTTATTCTGAATACCTGGATAGCCTGATTTTTTTTTATTTGTTCCCTCCCTCCCCCTTCCCCCCCAAGGAACAAAATCCTGTCCAGTCACATCCAGAGGAGACTTTCTGAGAATGGATTTTGCAAATCTATCGACAGGATTGAAAGACAAAAGACTTACGTGTTAGCCAGTGAGGCACGGAGTCAGAGATAGGACAGCTGTAAATGTTTACCTACTGTGCCTCATTTAAATGTTAAATATTACTCTCTGAATCAGTAGGCGTGTGGGAAAAGGTCACCTCTGCCTTTTCATGTTGTGGGTAGGCTGACTGTGCAGGAACAGGGATGAGTGCAGGCAGCAAAGATTGTGGTCAAAGGATAAAAATTCATTATGAGAAACAGAAGTCTGGTTAAGTGGGATCCTTTGGCCGTGGGTGAGAAGCTCAGTCTAGCGCTCTGCAGCACTGGTGGGTAGGTTCTCGTCCTTCCCACTCCTGCTCCGTGATCCTCCCCTTGAGCATTTGTGCAAGGGGAGGAGGCAACCAGAGGCAGCACAGGGTTGATGTTTTTCCAAGTGCTACTTCCATGTTACAAGTTGTTTTAAATCAGAAGGTGCCGGTACCTGGGTAGGAGCTTCTGCAGTTGTTACAGAAGTCATTAGACTTCCATCTATTTGAAAAAATAGGGTAGAGTACTTTAGTGCTTCCACACCTTAAAGCAAACACATGTGACTTTTTTTGAAATGTCTCATTACCGTTCTCTTCTCCTCCACCATCATTTTCATTAGCCAGCATTGTTGGAGTGAAGCTCTCAAATGCCGAGATCTGATTTCAGCACACCGAGCTGCTGCTCGCTTTGCACGTAATGGCGGGAGGCTGCGGGAGAGCATTGAAGGGAGCCTCAGAAATCAGGGGGATGTTGTAGAGGCACGTTAGGACTTTCAGTAGTTATCCTCATTATTCAATAGCTCCACACAGAATCATTAGTAATAAGCTGTCCTGAAAATCCTATTTGTCAACAGAGATGTGCCAAACAGGTAAACTAGCACATTAAAGTGCCTGCTGGTGTGTGCAGGATTTCCTCGTGGCTGCCGGACAAGTGTATGCTTTAGTGTGCACAAGAAAGCATTTGAATGTACGAAATAGTAAAAGTCAGTTGTCCATCTTTAGTGTTTGTTCTCTGATTTTGCTGTATTATTCAAAAGATGATGTTGTAGAGGATAATAATGACATGTCTAGCCTTGTTGTGAGGAGATGCCCTTGTACGAATGAGTGCATTTTTCTACTGCTTTTTTAAGTCTGAGGAATTTTGAAATGACAGCACTAACACAAACAGTATTAGAGTCTGCTTTGTTCTTCTACTGTGATGGTGCATTTATTTAAGATCCAGTGTACATCATTTTAATTATAGGTAAGCTGAGGAGGTTACCTAAGATTAGGAAAAGATTATGTAAAGGTTTAGGCTGCAGCTTCCGACTCGGTTTCAAGCTAAAAGAGCTTAATTTCTGCAAGCTATTTTAGCAAAAGCCCCAAATTGAGTAATTCTCATGTGACAGGCCAGCCTGGAGAGGGTGCCACCACGCTGGTACTTCTCTGGGCCACAATTAGAAAAAAATGGGCTAATACTGTCTTGTAGGCTGAGCTAGAACAACACACGTAGTGCTGAGTTTGGGGCTGTCATAGTTACTGAGACCTCTGTAAGCTTGAAAAGCATGGCTTTAGTGATTGACACTTGACTGTACAGAGGCATCACAATCTACTGCTCTTTCTAAATGCTCATTTGTCTTCCTACATCAAGAACTTAAAACTTCCTGTTTCATGAGATCATGGGTTTGGGAGGAACTTTGAGTCCAGCCCCTCACAGAGATAATTATGCAGAATATTATGTAGCAGTTTATTGTATTCTTTTTCTTCAGTGTCACGTTGCTGTTTCCAATTACCTTCTGTATATGCTAGGCTAGGCTGTGAGCGACCAGCACGGTTGAACGTCAGGCAGGTGACTTTCTAGCTGCAATGTGGTTGCTGGGTTTTTTTTCTTGAGCTTCTTTCTTAGCTCTCCTGATCCCCACTATATGTCACTACGGTAGATGTTGTTCTACTCAAGCCCATAGCTGACTTCTCAGATTTGTATCACCGTATCATCTTCCAGAGCTCTTGTCCCTTATGTCCCCTATAAATCTAATAAGCCTCAGAGAAAGATACCTGAGCGAATAATTTGTATTGCCTTGTTTCCATATGCCCACTACTCCTGGGAAAGACAACTTTAGAAGCTCCTTGTTCCAGCTATTGCCACCACCCTTGCAATTGCTAGCATAAATGTTAGATATCCAAAGTACATTGACATACTCCTTATGTAAGGCCATTCCTGGTGTTTGTCTCCTTCAGGTGTGTAATTAGACACCAGCTTTATCCTCTTCCACCTGGGTGTTGACAAAAGGGAAAAAAGCAAAGAGAGTTATCTTAGTCTCCTCTCCTGTGTCAGGCTCTGTGGTCAATATTCAATATTTAGCCACCATGAAGCAAATAAATTTCTAAAATTTGTTTAAGTATTGCATACATCTCAGTTCTCTGCAAATCTTTCCTTTTTTTATCTGGAGAAAATGCGAGCTAGCCTGACCAGGTTGTACAGAGCTCTTAGTGGTGCATGTGTCTAACTTCAGTGGAAGGTGAGGCAATTGGTCAATGTGAAGTTAACAGCTTAAAAGAGCTGTTTTCCTTCCACACCTGCCTCTAATTTACATGCCAATTGAGGAACAGCAAGTCTAAATGTAAATAAATACTCTGTTTCTATTTTTCGTTTCTTCCTGGAACAGGCAGACAGGAGATAGCGGGCATCTTTGTCGTACGGATTGAGGAAAAAACAACTGGTTTTGTAGCATATTACTTGAAATTTACAAGGACACTGGTCTGATTGTTTTTTAAATGAGCAAACAGAAGATGGCCATATTTAGGGGGGTTGTTGTAGTAATGTTTTTGTTAATGGGGGTTTTGGATTGATTTGATGGCACACATGGCTTAAATGCTCCAATCTCAAAGTCCCTGTTTGCCCTGAAAAAAGTTTTGGAAGGCTGATGTGAAATACTCGTATCTGAGATCCAGGAGAAGATGTTCACATCTACAGTTGTTTTACTCGAGTAGATCTGTAACGGAAAGCAGGTGACTTTTGGGTACTCATGGGTGAGAAGGTGACTAGTTCTTAGGAGTGGCAACCCGGAGAGCCGCAAGCGTTCGCAGCAGCTGAAAACCCTGCGCTAATGTGAGCTGCAGCAGGTGCTCTCCTCCTTCCCTGCCCTGAAGGCAGGACAAGCTGTGCAGAGAAGGCTGCTGGCAGATAGGCAACAGGGGAGGCAATTGGAAGAAGGCTTAAATTAAACTCAGTCAGGCACGGCAGCCCTGAGCTGCAGGGCCAGATTCTGTGCTTGGGTACATGCACTTAACTTCTATTTCTGTCTATAGGGTTTGAGAAAACAATGTTGGCATCAAAAATGTGAGCAGAAAGCCGCCTTTTCATCCCTCCCACGTTTAATTTTTGACAGGATTTTTTCCCCTCTTCTTCTATATCCACTGTTTCTTTTCTCTTTGAAGACTTTTTCACTGAATTTAAAATCTCAAGACTTGAGCCATATGTAGACATAATTATGTCTCTTCATATTTACTTAATCTTACTACTTGTAATCCATACAATATTAGCGATGACACATTTTCCTGGGCAGGGTTCTAATCATGTATTTTCATAAAGGAAGGGAAAAAAGGATGAATATTTTGAATAGAATAACTTGACTTATTTCAATAGAAGTAGGCAGGTGCTGTGTTTAACATGTTAACCCCTGTTCTATGAATTTGTTTTAGAGCCCTTCTGTCTTGAGATGGTAAAAGACTGGGAGGGAATTAAAGAGACCGAAGAAAGTCCCTTGACATTTTTATGTGCTGAAATAATGGGCAGGCAATCTTGCTTTATACAATGCTGTCTTCCTGTGTAGAACAATTAGTGTTAATATGGTAATGATAATTGTTTCTGTAAATTATTCTTAATTAACTATTTATGTAATAAGATACTTAGGGATCTGTATTTAACAATTTTGAGGGTATTTTTCCCCTGCTAATTGGTTTCCCTATATATTTCTTTCCTGTGCTAGTGACTGTCTTCTGTTCGGTATTAACTGTGTGACATCCAGGCTTAAAATTTGGTATAGATGATCCATAATTAACGCAAAATGGTGCATAAATGATATAGTAACAGGTGGGTTCCTTCCTTTAGCTATGCTGTAATTGCTGATTGCTGATTTTTCAGTGAAGTAATCAAGCTCTAATACAGATCCCAGCTTGGGGGGCCACCAATCCTACCCGGTATTGCCACCCCACAGTTTTCAGCAGGTGACAATATGCCCCTCTGCCTTTCAGATGTTAAACTTTATTTTGTGCTAGATGTGGCAGTGCCTCTTTGGGCATCTTCTGTATCCAACTAGCACTGCGGAGTCAAAAGCAGAAAGGGGAAAAGTGTTTAAAACAAAAGCTTCTGGGCAGTCAGTTTACACTGGTTTTCATAAGCAGGGAAGAAAGTAACAACCATATGATCTCCTGCCTCATTTGATGTTGCTTAATATATTTCAAAGGGGTATTGAAACAAGGTAAGGGAGAGGGAAGAGCTTCGTATGTCATGTGCTCTTTAATTAGCTCCTCTTGTTCTGGTTTGGACTTTTTTTCATCTTGAAAATGTCGCCTGCTGCCCTGCTTTTTCCTCATTGTTTTTTTACTTGCGTATGCGTGAAGCATATACCAATATTTTACGTACATAATTAGTCTAAGTTTCTGTATACTGCCTAATATAAAGTGCACATTCTCCTTTTTACTGTGGTTTATGTTTATTGCACTCACTACATTGTTTTATGTGCGCAGTGTGCTTATTGAATGTGCGGTGTAGTCGGAGAGATGTTATATTCCATTCTTAGCATCATTAGTGCTGTTTTCCTAACTGATTTTCATCAAGCTATAGTTTAATTCACTTCATTATTTTGCAAAGCAGTTCGTATCGGTTGGATTTCCTTTCTGTTGCTTTTAAAACCACCAGTGGCTCAAAACAATGAGAACCTAAGTATTTTTAGCTTTGTTTTTCTTTTTTTGACGTGTTCTGAGCATCCTAGGATTTCTGTAATACAGCCAATCAGTTAAGCCAAATACTGATAGCTTTACGAGTTAATTAGCACCTCAGTTCATCAGCAGTCACACTCAAATTAATACCAGAGTAAGCATATCAGAATCTCAGCTTCCATTTGCATTTAGTGAAGGTGATTTTGCAATATGTTAATTTGTATTGTATGCAGAATGTATTTAATTTTCAGTGCTCTTATTTTTTGACCTATTTAAATTCCGGGTCTAAAGTCTTACAGGAATTGGCTTGTCTCAGCTTGTGTAAAGAATATGGAAAATTCAGTCAATTGCTAGGATTTATTCTGATTAAGCCACACTGACTAATATTTCTCTACTCATTCACTTGGAAGGTAGGTATTTCTTTGACTATTTTGGTTTCTTTTTAAGTATATGCAGCTTAGGGCTCTTGATGTAAATAAAAGTAACTACACGACTAAAATAGGAAAAATAACTGTAGCCTAATCAAACCTTAATTGTCTGGATTAGTAAGACCTACAATAATTAAGATAACTTTGCAGAAGTAATAAGCTATTCATATTCAATCCATTGCATCCTTAGATTTTCACTACATAGGCTTTTCTTTCAAAGACTGAAAGAAATGGTGGAAAGAAATATTTACACTGATGGTGAGCTCTGGTATATGTGAGAACAAATAATTGGAATTTCAGAGACTCGATATTTTGGGGAGAGTACAGATAATTACTATTTATTATTGTCCCCTCAGCTGCAGCACATCAAGAAAAAGTAGCTAATATAAATTACTCTTCCTTTAGAGATGATTACTGTGGGAACACTTCATCGAGAGAGGTCTGCACTGCTGCAGAAGACTGTATCCAAATGCTGTCGAAGAGCAGGAAGCCAGAAGCTCTGCAGTGGTTCTTCCTCTGCAGACTCAGAGGAGGAAAGTCCTTTGAGTTGCAAGTCTAATTTTACACCACTGCAGTGATGCTTAGGGCTGAATGCAGTGAAAATACATCAGGACTGCTCTGCTAGGTATATATCCCTAATCTAAGCAAGCAGTTATTCCTAATACTAATATATGGATTTGGAGTATATTAAAAGCGGAAATCAGGACCGTGTCTCTCAAGAACACTGATCGTGTCTGTGTTTTGGTTTTTAGGAGTATTCTTCAGGGGGTTTGGCATATATACTGTACCATCATGTCTTCCATTGGTTTTCTTGGGGTAGAGCAGAAGTAGAGGAAATCTGAGTTTAGCCTGTTTACGGTAAGCACACTAGGTAGAATAGATTGGCTACCTGCTGGAATGTAGATTTTATCAAAATTTATTGAACAGGGTACCAGTAAATGTTTCTTTCTTTTAATCAAGGTTGATTAAATTACAATCAGAAAGATGCCCCTGCTCCCTTAGGCACATCACAACCTTGTTATCATCTCAAATTCATCCAGCCTTTCAAGAGGGGGTTTTATTAGCTCTTCCTAATCCCCAAATAATTACTCTAGACAAAGAGCTATTTGTAGAGAACATCATGTCTAAGGAAAAGGGATTCACAAGAAATCACAGGCCCTAATAAATTCTCTGGTGCTCTGTGACACGAGTTTCCCTGGTTGTCCTTGATCTTCAATCTCAACTGGGTCACGCTGCTGAGCAGCTGCTAGGGGAATGGTACCTCAGTCGACAGAGATGCCTCCTCCTTGGGGTCATGGGGTTGAAATTTTACTCTCAGTACTTAAGCCTTGTGTTTGAAAAGGAGCAAGAACTTTTTGAACAGATTGGTAAAAGGGAGAGGAGACTTCTCTTAAGAGTATACATTTGCCCTTAAGCAAACTGCAAAGCATGGTTGCACGGCCTCCAGAAGTCATTTTGTGACCTGCATATAGCAAGATGTGGAAGTGTTTCTCGTATCATGTACGTGGGGACTGAATGTTGCAATGCAAATGTTAAGGCATGTGGTCCCCCATCTCCTCACTCCATTGATGGAGTCCAGACTACGCCAGCTCCCACGCCCCTTCTGTATCACATGGGGAGAGCCAAATCTCTGAGGCTGAGGTTCAGAAGAGCCCATAGATAGACCAAGGCAGGAGTCTGACATTCTGCCCTGCTCTACATCTTAGGTACCTGGCGCCAGGCTGCGCAGCTACATTTGCCTTTAATTAAGACAAGAGACCTGAATCCTCCTGGGATTTGCACCCTTTCTTTGGGCAGAGAGCAAGGGTTCCTCCTTTCTTTTAAATACTGTCACCGCAGGAAAAGGGGATGATTTTGATGATTGGTGCTGCTGCCCTTTTATAAAATAGTTTTATGATTACAGGAGTAGGAAGTAAGAAACCCAGCAGGGTCATTAATTCTTTAAAACTTCCGCATTTTTCGTTACAGCTACCTCTGAAAAAGGTTCCTAGTTTCTGGGCTTACTATATTTCAGAAATCAGCAATATTTCTGGGGAGTTTTATGGCAGTGACAGTAAAAAAAATTCAAATCCAAAACAAACCTAGACTATTTCATATACTTTGAAGTCGTTTATTTACTCGCTAATACAATGCTCGCTAACACCCAGATTGTCTGCTGACACCTATTCCTGTTTTAAGGGAAAATGCCTTTACTACTGCAAACAGAGAAATTAATCATAAGTAGCTTGTTCTACAAAACACACTCCCAGTGATGGGGAAGGTCTGATTCCCCCCCCACCCCTTCAAATAAGGAAACTTAAATTACTTAAGGGACTACTTAGCTTCCACTGGTGCAATTAGATTAATGTAGGAGGAATTTTGATTTATTTCCAGAGATGAGTATATGTTTCTAGGTCAGTAACTCTATTTAGAACAAAAGATCTTAAGGTTTTTCTAAAATAAATCCAAATGTAGTGTTAAGTGTACTCTCCATTTGAATTTCAGTTTAGTCTTCATCTGATTTGGGGGGGAGGAGGGAGGCTTTTCTTGAGAAGTGGCATGAGTCCAAAAGTGTTAAAGTTCAGAGGTAATAATTGAATTGGGAAAGAGGGGAAGTGGTAATAAAATGGTGATCTTCATTTGCATTGCCAGAGGACTGATGTCAATCACCCTGAACCAGTAACATAAGCCAGGACAGGGGCAGATAGAGAGGCAGGGATGTTTGCTAGCAGTAAAATACTGTCCAAAGCAGTAGAAATGAAAGATAACAGTGAAGCATTGAAAGGTATGATGATATTGAAGAACTGGGTAATAAAACAGCAGATACAATTCAATGCTGATAGTGTATAACAATGCACATCGTGGGAAAAAATAATAATAAATTTATATGCAGAGTGATGGGCTCTCATTTCTCAATTGCCACTTTGGAAAGACATCTGAAAGTTTAGTTCTACAAAAGCAAGTGAGCAAGTGTTCACTGTTCTTTTGAGCAGAAGCCACGCGGGGTGGATGACAACTGATGGTAGCTGGGTTCAGAGGGAGCAGGAGGACACTGTTCTTCATACACTGCATTGCTAAACCATGGGACTCCTTGCCACGTGATGGTTTGGGCAGTAGGTTTGTGTTGGATGCTTAAAGTTCAAGAAGCAGTTGGGCAAGGTCAATGAATTAAAAAATATATCAGAGACCACTGATTTGCAAAGCTGTCCCTTCCAGTCCAGGAGTCCCTGGGGTCTGGGAGGGTGTTTCAGGGTGGTATCACTGTGTGCTTTTCCATCCCACCAAACTTAAGGAACTTTACTGACATGTTCAACACAGGATGCTGATTGCCTTAGCATCCATCTCCAGTCAGTGGATATCCAGAGGGTAATTTATATTTTGGTCGCTACTTAGTCTTGAGTGCCATGGTATGGAGGTTCTGCTTGAGATAATGCCATGTCCAGGATGGGGGTCCTTCAATGCACTACGATTATTAATAGAGCAGTATGAAATGTGTTCTCAGAGAAATAATTTACTGTATATCACTAGAAGGGTGGATTTTATGAAGCTAGAGCTTGCTGCCTGTCAGATCATGACTTCCTTTCTATGAATCAAAAACAGATTTCTGCATTTGGCCCCTTGTATGCAACCTGAGGAATATATCATAAAGGATGGGAATTTTATCGACTGAAACAAAATTAAATGTGCAATATGTTGCAGTGTGTACTACTAGTTTGGTAATGTGTCTGTTGACAAACTACTAATAGAATTATTAAAACTTGGCCTTTAGAGAAATGAAAAATCAAAGAATTAATTGAGCCTCTCTTTGAATATTCAGGATGCCATGCAAGACTGAAAATTAACAGATGTTTCTTGTGGAAAAATATCCTCTGGTGAACTGTTAAATGTAAACTTTGAGAAAGTTACATGTTATCTATGGTAGTTTAATAAAAAAAAAAAAAAAAATCTTCTTACCCACTAGATGTTCAGTATAATAAACTTTCCTCTTGATAGCTGAGCTACCCAGGGGAATTTATGGTAAGTGTTGGTTCAAAAAACAACCTCACCCCCTAAAAAAGCCCCAACTCTTCCTCCTTCCCCAAGAATCCCTTGTTCAGTCCTTGAACACCAAACGGGGACCCAGTCTGTGGCCCGCTTTCTGGTGTCTGCTGCCATTTACAACCACTTTTGAATGCAGTTGTGAAGGTTTGTGACTGAGCTAATTACCCAACAGTATCTGAATTTACAGCCTGATAGTTAATTATTCTGTGTATGCCATGTACTGTAGTTTACATGTAAGCAGTCATTGGAAAGCAAAATAATCCTCCACAGCAAAATTGAGTATGTTCTGAGGAGTATTCTCTGTTTGCATCTCGGGAGCGGGATGCTCTTCTCTCATGTTTCATCTTCTTGCGGTTTTTGTAAGGTGACCTGTTATGTATAAACATGGTTTATCCCCATAGCCAATAATGCTTATGCAATTGTAGTCTGAATACTAATCCTGAAATATAGTTTAGGCTTCTTTTGTATTCGTGATAGATTTTATGAACCTTTTTTGTTGCTGGTGATGTCAGCAATCTCTCTACTGAATTATGGATTAGACATTTAATCAAGGTCTGTGCATTATTATACAAGTCACTTCTTTCAGTTTTTTCCTGAAAAATGAAATTTAAAAAATTTGATTTGCAATGGAATTGAGTGAACACCTGATTAAAAAAATTCAGTTGTGCATCTCATACCCCTGTCTAACAACATGCAAATATAAAACACAAGGTGTAGGTCCAGCAGGCCTCTCTACTGGAAGCCAAAGAGATTTTCTACATCAGTAAGAAAGGAATACAAAATTCAGAATCATTTCTGCTGACTCTGATGTATTTTTATAGTTTTTCCTGCAGATGTTAGTTTTAAAACATCTGTTTGTCCTGGTGTTTCTTTTCTCAGCATCCTGAATCATAGTTGAGATGTGGCTGCAAGACCAGTTCAGGACCACCAGACTTGCTGGTTTAGCAATTACATCTGTTTTTATTCCACATTATGTTTTCGTCCAGCTGTCTTAAACCCATTTCTATGAGTTGCTAGGATACATTTCTAAAAGTGGAAACTGTTTACACAGCCTCAATATGAAAAATCTTTGTATTTCACTTATTTCTTGCCAAGGCTTCATTACAAGGCACTGCTGAAGTTTACCAAGCTCTCAAAACTGTCATACAATCCTGTTTCGTTTGTTATAATCAGAGAAATCCATAGCTGATTAAAAGAATCTTGTTTTGTCTACTTTAACTCCTTTGCTGAGCTTTCTAGCGGCATTATTCAGATGGCTGTTTAGTCATCTGACTGACGTCTCCCTTTTGTACATGCACACGTGCGTCTGCGCTCTCTGCTTTACAAATGCCTAAGATTTGAGATGGTGAAAAGGTGAAATCGGATCACTTGAAACAAAGTCAAACCCACACATTTTCCTAAGGGAAGTATTGAAGTTTTAGGTAAAGAACTTGAAATTTGTGTAAGCGAGGGATGGGTTGAAGAGGCAGTGCAGACCAACCAAAAGGCAAGTGTCAGAGTTTGCATAATGAGTTCTGCGTAGTTTTTAAATTGCTACTTGCCAAAATATGATCCCAAGGATCAAGTCTTCCTCATCTTACAACATCTGCTGTAACTTGCCTTGTCTTACACTGTTAGGTTTTTCTGAAATATGAAGGTGGTTTTTTAACTATAAAATCTATACAGTAGAAATATTTTTTCAACACCTGAATTTATATTTTGATCTGCTGCTTCAGGCTCACTGTTGATGTTTTTAATATCGAATAGATTTTATTACAGGAGGGTGGCTGAAGAAATAATTGGCATTTAAATTTTAAATGCATTTTTCTTAAATGGTAGTTCTGAGATTAGTCTTGTTAGCCACCGTTGTGTTTCTTTCAAACCAGTCCAACAGGCAGTTAAATAACTGTTACAGACATAATCAACAATCAGATTATATTGAATGCCTGCAGACTCCACCAGAAAGGTCTAAGGGAAAACTATTACAGATTAAACAAAACATAGCATTTAAATCCTAGCATGAGAAGCAGCCAGACAAAGGGAACACAGATCGCGGTTTGATTACCCCTGTAGAAGAACATTTAGAAAATTAATATTAGGACATTGGTAATTGAAAGCATTTAAAAGTGTTAATGCCCTCCTTTTATTTTCTTTGATTAAAAAGGTCATTGGCAGAACATAGCTGCGTGCATACGTGGTACCTCGAGCAAATACGGGATTAATGGCTGTAATGTGCTCAGATCTTTGCACAGCTCCTGCAGGTGTCAGAGGACTGAACTCTTAAGGGTGGCACACAGCTTCTTAAAATGGTGGCCAGAAACACGCATTTGTATCTAAAAACCTATAAAAGTAGCTGCATGGCTGATGACTTACTGTGTCATCCTCTAATGATTTTTTTCAGGTGCAGCCTTTCTTGATTGTTTAAAGACAAACCGAAGGTTTGTTAATAAACAAAGGTGAAAGACCGTCAAAAGGTTTTAAGTCTTGTGTGTCTTTCTCTGTTGTTCAGGGACAACTTCTTAACTGAAGAAAGGTAAAGCTGTTCCTTCCTCTCTGTCCTGGAAGCAAAGAATCCTATAGATTATAGATGTATGTAAGCTATTCCATATGACCTAGGAGGAGAACCTGCACACGGCCTTTGTGCCTTTTGCATCTTGCTGTGGGCATTGCTCTGAGCAGTGTCTCTTCATTTTACAGTGTCTCTTCATAGTACGGTGCTAGAATGGCATAAAAGAAAACATAGTAAAGCGAAGAATTAGGATCATCATTTTTTGCCTTATGAATGGTAGTACTATACATTTTTCAGCTGCACCTCCTGGCAGTATATTAGAAGGTGAAATATAGGCTTAGGCAGCATTTACTCAGGGAGGAAAGTTAAAAGATTTTACTTCTGCCAAGCCTAAAGTTTTTAGGATATTTAACAGGGATACGGTTGGTAAAAAGTGGACTCCATCGTGTGGGTGCTGATAAAAGCAAGTACTGGTAAAAGCAAGGGGAAATCCACAGGTAATCTGAATGCTGCAGCAGGGTACAGTGGAATGAAGAAAACGGTGATCTTGAAGACATTTTCTTTGCCTGCAACAGCACTGAAAACCATGGAGCTGCTATTTGTTCTTGTCTTTGTATGATCAACTAGTCAACAGGTGGCCTGGGTTGGGTAATGAACTTTTCCATCTCCCTGTTATTGCGCGAGTGTTACCTGCAGCTCAGAGTCATTCCTGATCTCTCACTGGAAGGCGTTAGATCTTGTTGAGCATGTGGATGATACAAGTCGTTCGATTCCCCCCTTTCCTCCTGGTAAACTTTTAATTTTGATGGAAAGACTTTTGTGAGTTGAGGAACTGGGGAAGCCTGGTGTCTTGGGTCTTGATGTTGATCTAAGCTCTAAGGAAAGACAAGCTCACAGCATGGCCGTTCCTCAGCAAATCCATTAGTAGGGACTCTCTTCTCTATTCAGACGCCTATTTTCCCCTGACCAGTAAAGTGAAAAATTCATAATAGAGATGAGACCTGACTGAAATTGGCCCGAAGGTTCAAGTGTTAATGCAGGGAAGAATGGGCATGAGAGGGGAGGATGGGGGCTTCCATTGCTTTGCACATTCCCACATACACCCATGGAGTGTGTGGCTGTGTTACTCTTGTTTCCTTGGGAAACCAAACTAAAAATAATGGCAAATAGGAAATAAAAACAATTCTGTTACTACATAGTACATTGTAAGGGAAAAACGTTATCCACGTCTCTGGATTACAAGGGTGTTTGAAGCTGCGATAACCCAGTTGTTAGCAACCATAATTTAGATGGTTTTTTTTTACATAAATATGACTTATTTGAAGTATGTTGAATTAGGAAACTCATGAATAAATATTTTGACATAATCAGAATTATATGGCCAGAAATTGACCTACTTTGCATGACAGATGCTTGAGAGTCCGCCAGCTAATAGCATACTAACCTGGCATAGCAATGCCCTATCGTATAATACACTAAGCTGCATACAGACATTAAATTATTAGATTGTTGCTTTTTTCTTCATGGAGATTAGACACAGACAATTTTGTTCGTAAATGAGTAAGTTATAGGAAAGTTATTGAGAGGGCATTGGGTTGCAGTCCAAAGGAGGATTCATGCATCGTTTGATAAATGTTTTCAGTGTGGTTTCGCAAAATAATGTTAGAGGTAGAAATAGCCAGAAAAGCTTGTGATGGTACCAGCCACCAAATAACTAGAGTATTACACAAAGTAGACAGGTCTTACGCTCTTCAGAAGATAGGCACAACTGCAAGAGGAATAATAATAATGTTTTAAAAGTCTGGTAATATTTTCATGGTATAAATAGAATCTGTTTTTTTCCCTTGAGGCTGTTCTTTATGTTTGTGTTGATTTCAGCAGACTGATTTTATCTGCATGTCCTTAAAGTTAATATGACAAGGATTTTGTACAGGTTAAATCAATAGAGAACTCTGACCTAAGAATAAAACAGTCTTCTTCTCCTTTTAAGTTCATATGGAATTTTTGGGGAAATCATCTTCCTTTATTATTTTTAGAAACACAGGTGATGAAACAGTTTAGGTGCACTTTGCACAGAGCATAGTTTTCAAGCTTCATAAATTTTTGTTGTTCAAGTCTAGCACAAGAAATAGTAGCACTTTTATTTGTGAAGTACCACTGGTTTTTATTTTTAATGGGAGAAAGGTAACTTCATCTTGGCCTAGTGATAGCGAAGAAAACCCTCCTCTCTTTTATTTAATTCATGGAATGAAAAATAATTATCATACTCAATTTCATTAGCTTCTTTATTTGCTTCCCAGTTGTTTTCTCTGTTTTTAAAGAACTTCTGTAGATGAAATCAACTTTGTTCACACTTTTTTCCCAAGGTCTTCAGAGGAATATGATTTTGCTCTCTTGTAATGAACTCTTGTTACCACAAAGGTAGTAAAACCACATGTATAATCTTGGCAAATAATATGTTCTCTTTCAAGCCTTAAGCAGGGCTAGACCGTGACACAGCTCCCACCCTCTATCTTGATTTACTCCAGCTACTTAAAACTTCCTAGAACTAGCTTAAACCATTCCTTTAACACCCATACTTCTTCCAAAAAGGATACAATTTGGTCATCCTTGCAGTACTCCGCTACCAGAGACCTCCTTGGGGGCTGTAAGCAGAGGCACCGTCAGGTACTGCTCAGCTGGAGACTGAGCTTCTCCTTTCAGGTAATGAAGGCATAATTTTTAAATAAATCATGTTTGGAGGACACTGATTTGCAGTTGGGCAACTCGGGTTCTTTGGAAGCTTCACCGAAGGGCACGAGACAGAGGTGATTATTTGGCTGGGCTAGTTTTAGTCACCCTTTTCAAGAGCTGCTCTCTGGCTTGCAGGGTGTTTGGAAGGACGGTTGTTAGCGATTTCTTTCTGGTTGCACTATACCTTCCTGCCATTCTTCAGGTGAATAGCTCTGAAATACTGGACTGGTTTTCAGGTGGCTCAGCAAATCTGTTAAAACTTATAAAAATTTTGGTAGCACTAAGCACTTGGCTTTGGTCTTTTCTCCTGCTTCCCCTCACATACCAACAGGCTCTTCGGATTCAAACGTTCTAGGTTAGCTTGGCGAGCGGTTGGGTCCTTGTACCCTTACAACTCAACCCATTTACCCAGTGTCTTGAAAAATTGCCCCAACTTTTCCCACTTGAGTAATTTCCTTTCCTCTTACTTGCAGTAGAGTTATCTGGTGGGTTTTGTTGGTTTGTTTTTGTTGTATTTTATTACTTTTCTAACAATATTCTGTTTCAGTCTTGGTTTCCTGAGTACCAGCCCAAACACTTTGGCTCCTTGATGCAGTCTATCAGTACTTAAAGGGGGCTTATAAAAAGGATGGCGGCAGACTTTTTAGCAGGGCCTGTTGCGACAGGACAAGGGGGAATGGCTTTAAACTAAAGGGGGGTAGATTGAGACTAGATATAAGGAAGAAATTTTTTACGCTGAGGGTGGTGAAACACTGGCACAGGTTGCCCAGAGAGGTGGTGGATCTCCATCCCTGGAAACACTCAAGGTCAGGTTGGACGGGGCTCTGAGCAACCTGCTCTAGTTGAAGATGTCCCTGCCCACGGCAGGGCAGTTGGACTAGATAACCTTTAGAGGTCCCTTCCAACCCAAACTATTCTATGATTCTATGCCTGGCCAATGTAGTTCCAGAAACAGAAGAGTTATCCTGATGGGCTGATCCTCCATGACACCACACACACGAGAGATGCGCAAACCCCAATTTCTTACCTCTGGAATTTGTTATGGCACAGGGGTGTTTCACTTCTTATTAATGCTTTACCCAAGGGTGATTGCCGGCAGTAGTCTTTTCATTTCTGCCTCCTACTGCCGTTCCTGTTGTCAGAGTGGCAGCAGGAGGCAAAAATGAAAGGACCAGATTGAAAGAAGCACTTTGCAACTGTTGTAATTTTGAAATTGATGGCATTTTTTAGCCCAAAGTCTCAGGAAAAAAGCTGCTTTTCTCTTCGCCTCCTATTGTTTTTCCAACAGGGAGAGACATTCTCTGATGTTGCAGAGGCAGTGGGAGGCCAAAATGAAAATAATTTTCTTCCTGAAACATTGGATCGCAAAATGTGAACAATTTCAGCAGGGAAATAGCAGTTTGGGTTTTTTTGACTGCCATGTGGTGAATACTGGTATTTCCGTTTGCCCGTGGAAAATCAATAGCAGCTGCTTTTGTTATTGAATTAACGTGATCATAGGATAATTTCTACAAATCTATTTACTGTGCTTTTCTAACGTGTCATTTTCCTTTTTCTGCGTGAGGATAGGCTTTGTAAGGTGGGTACATAATTCCCTTCCGAGGCCACGTGTTGCCTCTAATTCCATGACCTTGGAGATAGCTTTTTAAGCCAGAAACTTACGGGTCTGTACATTCCAGAACTGCATTTTATACCAATATCGTCAGAACAACTAATAAATCCAGACATAATTGTCAGTACCAATAGTTCCATAGGAAGAAAGGTGCAGGATGGTTCTGCAGCTGCGCTGTCACATCAGTGACGCAGTTGCCATCACAGCACGGTGCGTGATGCAGCCTGTTGTGATCTACTGCATCAGTTTTGTAACTGTTCTAACTAGTACAGGCATGAGTCTTCAACGTAATAAAAGTTCTACATTGACAAAGAGGATGGCTCAAGGAGAAGTGTTGGAGCCCTGATGTGGCCCTGGCACATGGCCATGATTTAATCCAGTGTGGTGCACAGCCCCATTTCAGTGTGTGCATGCAGCACTGGTGCAGTAGAAGACTGGAGTGTTGACAAGAGAGGGTGAAGTGTAAATCAATGAACGGCTTTGTCCTCCTGCTTTAGCTGTTATGGGCTATTGCTCTTTTCTTTGGGGACTTTAGTGCCTGTAATTAGTTATCTTGAATGGAAAGATTCTTCTCTTATTGAACATGTGAGAAATTTGGGCATGTTAATCAGAGCATAACCTTTTCTTAACTTGCTTTTTTATAGTCCTGGAGAATTAACATTTATCTTAGGGCAGCACAAGAATTTGGCATTTGTATGAAGTGAACTGATTCTCCACCCTTTCTCTTTCTTTATACATAACAAAAACTAAACTCTTTGATAGACTCATCAACAGAATATATTTGTAGGCTTTGAAGTGTAAATTGTGAATTTGTGTGTCTCAACATGACTTTGGGGCTCTGTGTGTAAGTGCATGCATGTCTGTGTCCTGCATTAGTTAAAGTCTAATTAAAATTGTTCCTGAAAACTACCTACTTAAAGCCAGATATAAGTAGACACATAAAAGCAGCTTGATTTTTTTTTCATAAGTTCTGAACACTTTTAGTTCTTGTAGGATTAGAGAGAGTCAGGGGAATTCAGCAACTCTGCAAATCTTGTTGTGTGTTCACATACCAAAATAATTATTTAGATGCTCATCTTTAAATGATCAGTTTTCCTAGTGTAGGCTAGTTTTTCAGCTGCTTTAAGGTGCTTCTCAGTGCTACAGTGGAGCTTGGAAAGAAAGGCAATTCTAATTTACTTTCCTTTTCCCCAACAAGTTCAGATTTGGTTGGGAAATGACACATTCTGGGGTAATTTAGCAGCGCCATTTGGACTGGCCTCTCCTTGCTGCTTTGGAAGCCCTTTATGGAGATCTTTGGCAGTAGATGGTATCTACTGGCTGCCCCATTAGGACTGTTTTGCTTGGGCATATTAGTACAGCTGTAATGGGTCCCTTGGTTGTCAAAGTGTCTGGGCTTTTACCATGCCCCGTCCAAATGCAGTGCACGTACAGGATCACTGTAAAATCAGTTACCTTTTCTTAGTTGATTTTCTCTCAGAAGCAACCAGTTTCATACTGACATCCAGGCAAGTGGGTAAGGGATGAACTGGTTGATGACCCTGTTTTCCCATGGGCTTTATTTACTTGACATTTCGACGTCTGCTTGATTTAAACATTTACTGCAGATTTGAAACATAAGGTGAACAAAACTTGCTAAACTATCTTCTGTCTTTTAAAGAGGAGAATCCACAGATACTCGTCCTCTCCCTTCCCCTCTAGTTGTCCAGAAAACATCATTTTTATTCTTAATCTCTAACAGCAGAAAATAGACCACCAAGTTTTCCTTGTTTCACTTTTTGTTGTTCCTTGGGGCTTGCTGAACAAGGCTAGTACCCCAAAATGAAGTTTTATTGCAGTGTCTTATTTCAATTTAAATCAGTGTAGAATTTGGGATTTTAGCTGCTTCTGCATCCAGCCTGTAAAAGGCACCTTACAAAATGGCTTTCAAAGATTTATGAAGACTTGCGTGGTACAGAGGCTGAAAGGAAGTTTAATTACATTCAGCTTTTGGTCATTTCTGTGTCTGAGGATGTCCCCATATACTGTCATCTCAAAGACCATCTAACAAAATAAAATTGATCAGTGAGCCTTCTGGCTAAAACTAAAACGAGTGCTTTGTCATCTGCCTGTGGAGTGTATGTGCTCAATCACTGCCATCTCCCATGTGCTCACCCTAGACTCTCCATCACTGAGATTTGTCCAAAATTTTAATCAAACATTATTTTATACTGAGGCCTTCTCTGTAAATAATTTAATTCTTCTCTTGACATACTCAGACATCCTTCTTTGTAGTATAAAGAAATAATTTAATCTAGTCCACACGACTGTTTTGCTTTGGAGACAGTAAAATGTACATCTTGTTTTGTATTAGCTTGTGTAGAGTACAAAGTGTTAAGATAAAAACTTGGCAAGTGCAATTGCTGTTACCTTGTGAATGACATCTCTGCTCATAAAGCTCTGATCAAAGGCAGTAAATAGTATGGGAACATCTTACTTACTTACACAGGAAACTTGGTTCTAAGAGTGGGGATGTGTAGGTGTCTTCGAGTACAGTAATTCACAGGCTAATAATGCTAGAAGCCATAAAATCTCTCAGTTGGAGGTTACTGTGAATAACAGTGCTGAACAGTCGGGAAGTACTGCTGAGATGATAGCCTGAATGATGATTGAGTTTTCCTGGAGAGCCCTTATCTGTGTTTAAAATTGTAGGTAATGTTTTTAAATTTAACCTTAATAGAAGTTCATTGAGCCTTCAGAGTGGTTTCTGTTTCCCTCTTTAAATGGTTTATCATGTTCTATAGAAATATTCTGAGTCTTTGCACTCAAGACAAATGTTTGCGTTGCTGTCAAAATGGGGCATTTTACCTTCTTCTGAGCAGAAGCACCAAGAGGACTGAAGCACCAGCAGGATGGGAGGGAGGTTCTCCCCCTAGTTCCTTGAGCTAGGAGGCTCACATGCTTCCTGATGGCACTCTTGGGCAAGGGCAGCTCATAAGAAGAGGTAGGTTCTTGGTAGGGGGAGGTTTAAAAGATAGTTTGCTGAAGTTTATGTACTTGTACCTTGGCAATATCACTTTGTTAATACAGTAGACCTCAACAGGGTTCATTTGTTGACCCTACAGCAAGTTAACTCTAGCTGAGTAAGCTAAAAGCACTCCAGGACACATCTTGCAGACTTTTTGGGAGTTTCCCTATCAGCTGATGAAAGGAGAAGTTTTCATCCCTTGCATTCAAGTTGCACGCATATACTGTAACCAGGAGTTTTGGATAGGATCCTATATAGACAAGAGGTACTTATTCCCTTTAAAAATTTAACATGCTTTTTAAGGTTGTAATCCATCCTGCAAAACAGTTTGCATTTCACTGCATCAGTAGTTTTTTTTCAGTTGCTAGGAACTAGCCTTCATTGATGAAATAAAGTGTGAAATTCAAAGTACCTCTTCATTTAAAAGATAGCAGTGATGGATGTTGCGAGCAGATCTTGCTGCAAATGTACTTTGGTCACTTGAGATAAATTATAGATTTTGAAATTAAACCCTAAGTAACTCTTGTTAAAAAAAAAAAAAAGGCTAATTTTAAGACACTCATTTGAGAAATATTGTTACAGGAAGAGAATGCTAGTGATAACACCAGAAGTTAAATTGTGTGCACATATACTGCTAGATATGATGTATTTTGTTTTCTGAAGTGTTATGTTAAAAAAGGAAAAGGAGTTTATTTTTCTCTGTCAGATCTCGAGGTGCAGCACAGCGGGTTTGGGCAGTCGTGCTCCCAAAGACAGTGACAAATACACGACCTAGTACCTCTAAGTTTTCTACCTCTAGCAAAAAAGTTCAAAAATTAGATTAACAGATAGCAGGAGGATCTGGGAATTTGTGGGGGGCTTTTAGTTTTAAAATCCAAAATAAACATTCTGCACTGAACTTTTTTATGCCTATGAAGAAAGAATTGCATTCCCGAGGTGCTGTAGTCTTGGTATCAAGATCCGTCTCTGTGTGACGGATAGTTTCGAGCCCTCTGCATCGGACTTGGGGTTGTGTGAAGCTGTTGAGAAAAATGTGCCATCAAGGAGAATAATCTGTTTGAGCTTTTCATGATCCCTTCCTGAATTGCTGTTTAGTTGCTGCTGTACTGGAAGGTACATATAATTATGTATGAGTATTTTCTCTTTTACACCTGCTTATATCCTTTTTTTTTTCCCCGAGGGAAATCTCTAGTTGATTAAAATTACCATGAATTTTCTTTAGATAATTGATACCAAATGAAGCTGTGCACCATGTGTGTATGCATATGTCAAATACATAAAATTACGGATGCATATGTGTGTAGATATAGGGGCATATATATATGCACAGCTACCAGGGAATATCTTTCACTTAGTAATTAATTCACTAGCCTTCAGTGTGTGCAGCGTCTTAGAGGTCATTCTGCACTGCAGTGTCAAAACACTGCAGTATTTTCCACTGCGTTGGTGCTATAAAAATGCTAATTGTCCCCATGAAGATGTAGGCTGTTTATAAGTGCGTATGTGATTGTTTTTCAGCCCTGCGAAAGACAAGGAGGTGTTATTTCAGGTTTATAATTTGAATGTGTGATGGATACAACTTTGACAGTTTATTAGTTACAAAAGAAAAAAAAAAAAGACAGTGGTGTGTCGTTCTTCAGCTAATTGATTGCCAGGAGCATGTTATTGACTTTGGTGATAATATCATTATATATTTTACAGTCGTAAAATCAAGAAATTCAGATTATGCCTTGAGGGCTTCACACATTTAAATAAAGGATATAGCCATTTCCAGGGCTATTGGTTTAGATTAGTGGGTACTGTGAAGAATGCGTAGTATGTTGTAAGAGCATTCAGAAAAAGCAACAGTCTGCTCATTGCAATGATGCTTTGGTTTATTTTCTTTTTCTATTTATGAAATATGCTTACTTACATATCCGCTGGGAGAATGAACAGCATTTGCTCTAAACGTTAGCATCTTAATACAACGGTAGCTTGGTGCTCTGTTGGGCTAAGAGCCAAAACCAAGTGTAATCCTTGACTTGTACGAAGAGTGAGGTAAGTCTTCTTTAGACACTTGCCAAAATACGCAGTGTCTGGGAAGAAAACCTTGCGTGAGCTTCAGTCTGCAAAGTTAAGAGCGTTACCTGGAGCCAGGTAACCTAATGTGAACACAGCTAGCTCTCCCTCTTGACGTCAAAGTCAGGATTGAATGGCAGCTGGTGGGCTGCTGTGATGGTAATGTCCCCCGAGCGGCTCCAGTGACTACTGCTGATGGGTATGGTCCGGGGAACACCTGCCTCTGGCACTCAACTCGGGCTGCTCTGACCTGAATCTTCCACAGTAGCTTATGCTCCTCTCGGACTGTTTACCAGTCACGTCTTGGGATTGAATGCACTTGAGGTACTGGGGTTTTGGGTTCAGGTCTGTCTCTAGCTTGCTTTACAGAATCTGAGTTTAACTGAGGTATATTGCCTTGAATAAAAATGATTGGCTGTGTTAAAAACGTTATTTATTACTTTTACAGTATATTTAGTGAGATGGATAAAATACCGTAATACTGGTCATGATGATAAGCCTCTCTCTACTTTAGATGCAAGCTCAGAAGCACATTGCATCACCCAGCTCCAGGGATTTATTGTTCTCTTAAAAGACTGTGGAAGTCCAAGTGCAATGTCACAGCTCAGCAGCAAAGGTCACGTTTTCCCACTTACGCAGGAGCAGTGGCTCCAGCTGGAACACATATGGCTTAAAGGTGAACGGTGACATCTATAGAAGCAGATAAAATAATTACTCTTACATTTACATTTTAAGGGCCTCTGAGGATTATAAATCTATATGCTGCAAACAAAACATTTCTTTGCCTGTGTCAACAGTGGCACGTTTTCTAATTAAAAGTGATCACCTTTCTAAATTGAATTTGTGTGACGTTGTTGTTAGTGGGCTTTTAGCTTTTGCATTTTTTCTCAGTTTGGGACATGGGAATCAAATCGGTTTTAGTTTTGTTGATAAACTGGTTACATTTTGGATTGTGAAGTGCTTGTGTCGAGTTGCAAACAAATGCTTAGGATACTTCTTTGCTTATGAAAAGATATTTATGAAAGCATTTTAGAGCAAAGAATTGGAAAATACTCATTGGTCTTGAAGTTCAGAAAATTTTAAAGAGTCTGGACTATCTGCTTTGTAAGTGTCCAGTGTGCAAATGAAGTATCACCCTGCATAAATCTCGCACCTCATGAGTGCTATAAAATTGACCATACTGACAATGTTTGTCATATAGTAATTTTCCAAGCAGGTAGAAAGTTTGTCAGTGCTGATTACAGCACCAAAATTTGGAAATACAGTACGAGTATACTGGATGTATGCTGAGAAATGGTGACTGTTGCAGATGGCTGATTTATAATATAGGGCAGTGTGTGTGTGCATTCTCTATGCTTTTTCATGGGACATATGCTCTAGGGTTTTACGGATGAATTTGTAGTGTCTAGTTTCCACTGCAGTTTAAAATATCTACATCATTTTCAGGTTGATGATTTTTCCCAGTCATTTATCCCAAAAGCACTTTATCCTACTTAATTTGGGTCATAATTGACATGGGACTTGTACGTAAGCAGACATAGCCATAAGTTGTGTTTGAATGGGCTCTTAATGTCAGGGATTTAGTTACGTGCAGCTAAACAGATCAGAAGTTGGAATAAGTATAAATGTTCAAATAACTGATGGATGCAAGGTCGCTATCGTGACTTGGACCCAGGAAACACTCTTGAACACTTACATGCTCATGCTATTAGCTAACAGCTGCCTTCGGCTGTAACGAAGACATAAGGTTGAAAATTGTTGGCAAGAAAGCTGTTGGAATTGGATTTTATTTACTGCAAATCAACAGGATATATATGCAAGTATAAAAGACATATGGAAAAGTCCACTGTTATCATTGGACTTTGTTGCTTCTCCAGATGTTCTCCCTCCTGCCCCACTCTGGAGCTGAAAGTGGAAAATGTTTTTTCATTGTTTTTAGCTGACGGGCCAACATCTGCCTTGGCATTTCCCTGGGGAATGATATTAGTGTTACTTCGAGTTTCTGATTTATCATTTGTGTCTCATTAGGGTTTGGGTTTTTTTAATATAATGTAAAAGCATGAAGTTTCAACCCTCTGTTTAATTCTTTTTGAGGGAGCAGGAGTGAAAATGAATCAAGGGAAACAGTCGGGTGGCCACTTAACTATCACAGCAACACTTAATCAGCTGCCTTATTTTTAAGGGGCTATAAATGAGGCATTAGAACATTGGTCTGAGCTGATACTTTTCATTGAAAGAAATAGTATTTGTGTGCTCAAACACACTTGAAGATCTCAATATGCTTCAAATAGCTCTATTTTTTAACATACGTTTAGTCTATCATTAGTTCACAGCATGGACTGTGCTGTACTCTCGAGGAAGAAGAACCAAATGAGTATCTTCATTTGGAAGTACTCTTCATTGGTTGTGTATGCACTCTAGTTTTTCCTATAATGGTATTGTAAAAATTTCAATTCCATAGTTTTGAACCTAGTTTTTTCATCCACTTGATGGGTGTGTAACACTAGCAAAGTTGACCCAAGTGTTGACTGCTGAAAAAGGTACTTTCAATAGAAATGCAAAACAAAATAGCTTTTCCCCCCAAAGCTTGTGTACTTTATGCTTATCAAAAACTAGCTGCACAGAAGCAGATTTTATTTTTTTTTCTGTGCTTTAATCTGACTTTTCAAATAGGAATGAGCTTTGGAGAAAATTTGGGCCAAAACTCTCAAATATAGGTGTCTAATACTAGATTCTTACTTATGGTTCATTTATAGCAGGCTCTAGCTCTTTGTTCATTTTTTTACAATAGCTAGAAGGATGGGGCAAAATCTGTGACTCAGCGCCTAGGTGGTAATAGTATAAATTTTAGCAACATCTGTCCATGTTTAGGCAAGTTTTCTGGTGGAATCTGTTTGGTCCAAGAAATGTCAAATTCTTTACGATCTCACATTATTGTTTGCTTCTTTGTGCCTTGGAAGTTGTTTGTTTGGTTACTTGTTTTGTTGCAATTATTTACAGTTCACTGCTGTTTTTTTGACATCCTAGCAAGAAATTCCACAGACAGCTGCAAAATATATCTTTAATCAATTTTAGGAAGACTGATTCCCTAACTAACATATTTCTTCCAGCTAAGACACAGAGTAAACTCTTCTGCAGATACTCAGGGAAGAAGTCTTCCTGACAAAACTATCCCTTTCATGGATTGCTGTAGTGTCATTGTTGTGTGGTTCAGGCTAGTCTGAGCGTTGTAATTTATGTTACATTGGCCTTATCAGTACTGTGCTATCTTATCCTCGATTGCTTTTTTATTAAGAAACATCTTGTGTCATTTTTTAAGCTTCTCAGGGTGAGCCTGTGAGAGCCAACATTGCTGGTTATGTTTTTTCTGTATATGTCTATAAGCAGAAAGAATAGAACAAGAAGACAGTATTTTTTGTGGAGGTTTTAAAGCAGCCATATTCTATAGGCAAATAACATCATTTGGTTTTCATCATTCAAATGGTAATAGTGTAAATATTGCTGATGCGGTTAGATAAGTTGGTATACGAGGAAATAGTAGCATGTTTCTATTAGAGTTTTGTCTGCAAAATGAAGAATTCTCAAGTGTATTGGTATTAAAACAACCCGTACAGATCAGAAGTTTTCAGATCCATGAGGTCTGATTCAGGCTTATCTCTTATTTCTGTAAACCTAATTTGTGTGCAAATTTCGTGGGGAAGATTTTGTATGGCAACAATTCCACTGTGAATTCATTTGAGGTAGTAAGGCCAAAAGGTTTTATTGAACTAGTACTTTTCTTCTAATTTTATTGAAATGTTTGCATGTTTAGGTGTTGAGGTAGGAGTTAGATCTAATTTGCCACTTAATTTGCGAGTATTTATTTGTTAATTTTCTTTTGCACTCATGCAAATTTCCTTGTTTCCCTTATGTCTTTTCAGGTCAGGATCGCAGTGAAGCCACTTTAATAAAGAGGTTTAAAGGTGACGGTGTCCGATACAAAGCAAAACTGATTGGGATAGATGAGGTTTCTGCCGCACGAGGAGACAAGTTATGCCAAGACTCCATGATGAAGCTCAAGGTGCAGTGAAACTTTTAATCTTTAATATTATGGAGTCACAGGGAGTGAATTTCAGCTTGAACTTTTACTCATTCTCCTTTCATGACACTGAGTCACACTCTGGTTAATTATGTATTGAAATCAGTCAATTTTACATGAACTCCTGGCTGGTATTGCTTATCCCAGTTTAATTTTAATACATTATCTCTGAGTTCAGTAGTTATTCATGATTGACACCACTGCAATTTGTCCACAAATTATAAACAACGCATCTGCAAATTGAATAATTTTATTATGCAAAAGGGGAGGTAAACCACTATGAAGAAAAATGGTATATCAGAACATTTTTTATGACAATGCTCATCAACTACAGCCCTGCCTTTAAAGATCATCATCTCCTGTTGGGACAGGCAGGAAGGGGTGAGTGACATTGTGGGGTGTAGGTAGCCAGATATAGGGGGGAACTGGTGTCCTCACTGGGGGGATAATGTCTTGCACCTGTAATGGCAGGATTGATGGGTTACAATATCAGGAGGCAGTGCACTGAGAGGACAAAGCGTGAGAAGATAAGAAGAGTCCCCAGAGTTTTGGGAAAGAAATGGAGCAGTGACAAAAGCAGGTTTTGAGTAGACTGCAAACTTAGAGAGTAGACAGAGTCTGAAAGCACTAGTGGTGTAGGAGGGTGGACTTTCTGGAGCATGCTAGACCTCTCTCTCCGGGCTCAATCTTTTCTTACAACCCTCAAAGAGCGTAAGAGCGCTTTATAGGAAGCATCCTTTATGTGGCCCTGGGAAATGGGGAAGAGCTGGATTTGTTGAGGAGGAAGGATAGACTGTGTTTTTCTTGAGTGCAGTGTTGGCTGTTGACTTCCCATCTGCATTGTAGGGTTACAAGCTAGGTCTGGGAGTAAACTCTCCTCAGTCTTTTTGCTGTTTTTTTCCTTCCAGTCCTCTCCCCAGCACTCTACCAAGAGAGCTGATGGATTTCGCATTACTAATTTTTTCAGGAGGAGAAATCGCTAAATAGTATCTTTTACACTACCAACTAGCAGGGTTCCAGTTCTGAGGAACCGGGAGGAATAGGTGGTTATTCATGAATAAACAGCAAAGGGTGACATGCATCTTATGGTTCAACAATCTAAAAGAAAGATCTGGTAGATAATTTACGAATCAGTTATGAACATTTTATGACAAGCAAAAACTATTCTAAAAGGTGCACTGATGATTTATCACATCTGCCACAATATTCCTATCTGTTTTAATTGTATACTGGATATTTCTCATCATTTCATAGTTCCTAGAAGCAATTTGGAAGAATTGTCACTGTTCTGCACAAGCCTTTTTGTGTCTCTCCTCCATGGATTACCATTTCCACATCTCCCAGATGCCTGATACCTGTTTGCATAGTGGCGAGATTGATCTAAACAGTGTTGTGAGATGACTAAAATTATTAAGGGGAGGGAGCATTAGAAATTCATGTTTGTATGTAAGGCAGCATAGCATGAAGTTACGGGCTCTGGAAACCTAGTGTCTAGCAACATGAGTTTTAAGGCCAGGCATAAAGTTATGGGGTGACTTTTGACAAGTGACTCCATTTTTTCTCTTTAATTTTCATGTCTGTGTAATGAGAATAATGACCTCATGAAGGTCTTAAAACGTTAGTGGTTGTTAAAACATGTCGAAATTGCAGAGCACCAGATAAAGGCTAAATATTTTTCTTTATTTACTAGTGCGATTGATTACGTTTGATCTTAGTACAGTGTTATTCATCAGGGCAGGCTCCTGAGAAGGTGGAAATAGAAGTTACTGTTATAGTTGTGCTGTGGAAGAATAATACATGAAATGCATATCAGCAAGTTCACTTGAGAAGTAAAAGCCTGAGGTTATGAAAAAAGCTAACCCTCTATACCAGTTTTTTACAGCAGAGATGTAGTTTGATTTTGCTTATTCCAGATAAGTGTGCCCATGAAGTAAGCTAAGGTTTTTTCCTCCACTGCTTGGGTTTTTTTTTTCTTTAAAAAAAAGAAAACAAAACAGCTTATAGCTGGGAAAAGTGTGCTAGAAATGACCTTCAGCTTCCATGAAAACAAATTTCATGGAGGATTAGCTGGTGCAGGCATTGGAAGCGGGAGCACATTTGAAATGCTCTCTGGGTAGCGTAGAGATGTGGTACCTTGAAAAAAAGGGAGGAAGCCAGAAGTTAGAGGGGGACTGTTCCTGGAAAGCCCTTAAGTTTTCCTAGAAAAGTGGTGAATCGTCCACAAGCAAATCTTTGTGCTCTGCTGTGGCACCAAGAAGAGTAATGAAACCAGCCAAACTGTTCTTTTTTTCCATAGGGAGTTGTTGCTGCGGCTCGTTCGAAAGGAGAACATAAACAAAAAATCTTCTTGACAGTGTCCTTTGGGGGAATCAAAATCTTTGATGAAAAGACAGGGGTAAGTAAAATAGTCATGTGATAGAGCAAAATTGAATCTTTCCATGGATGTTTCTTTAAAAGCATTTCCTGGCTGGGCAGTAATATCTCACCAGTATAAGCACACATGAAGCATCTGACAAGCTTGATAAAGGGTTATCATGTATCAGAGCAAGCCATTAGATGACTGAGGTGTAAAGTGTAGCATGGGGATGTGGTTTATTTTAAAGCCTTGTCCTGGATACTTCTGCAGAACCACTTACGTGAGCACACAGATGCTCTTTACGTGCATAAACACTCACAGCTCTGAGTCCAGAAAGTGGCGAGAAGGGATTTGTTTTCCTTCTGCCAGATAAAAAATTGTTTCTTAGAAATACCAGCCCACAGTTTGCAGAAGGCTTTAGCAGTCCACGGTACAGACTGGTGTCTGTGCCCATATGTGTTTTCTCATCCAGCCCGGGCCCAACTGCACCAGTCCTCTGGATGCTGCTTAAGACTCCTCGGCAGTACCAAGTGGCTTTTCAGAGTCTAGAGGCTAGGATTGTCTTGGTTTGGGCCCTTTGTGTCATGGGAAGCTGAGGTGAAGAAAACAATCTGGAACAGGAAGCTGCGGAGAACCCCAGGAGAGTAAAGCTTGTTTTTCCCAAGCCTGAGATAGAGAAAAGGAAGGGCACTGGGAGCTGGGGAGCTCCTGGGAGCAGCACGCGCTTAGCTGGTATTGTCCTGAAGATGTCCCAGGGGAATCCTAAAGAATTTCTGTCAGGTCCGTAATTTCACATCAGCACAGTCGTAGTCACCATAATGCGATATACTCCTCTTAACAGCAGTGACTGTCTTCTGTCAGATACGCAGTAACCATAAGAATCAGAGCTTTTGTATCATCAATGGTAGCAGAAGTATATATTGTATGGAATTGGAGGTAAAAGATATTGGAAAGTTTGAGGTTGCTGTTTGAAGTTGCCAAGCAGCAACTCGTCCAGTAGCATCTGGTCGAGGAAGTTGCAGGAGACTTCCATGCCTTATGCAGTTTTTGCCGCAGCAATATCATGTTTGTTTTTTTAAATTGCTTTGCGAGAAGAAACCTAAGCAAAACATTATACTACTTAGATATAAAGCGACAACACACAAATTGTTTTAATCCTAATTAAGAAGATTTTTACAGCAGTTTAAGCTTTGCCTTGAATTTTAAAAAGCTCATGATTTAGTCTTTTGAAAGATTAACTATTTAACATGATGCCAGAAATAAAACCCTACTGATGATAGATGAAATTATCTTTGCCAGTTAATTTATATTATTAGAAAATCAATGTCATTGAGCTCACTGATACATAATACAAGTAGTTAGTAATGAAAAGCTCATTTGGAATGTGTTGTGTACAGCATGTGTAAAGTATTCATACAAAAGCAGTGTTTAAGAGAACATTGCTGAGGTTACAGCCTATGTTCAGAAGATACGAAATGTCAGGATTAGGGCTGCCAGTGCAGTTGTGGTTGGGTCTTCTAATAAATAGACATTAGGGTAGTATTTAAGTATGCAATGACATACCTTTTTTTGCCCAGAGAATACCAGCTTCATTCAGCCTACAGCACAGAGCGTAATACGCTGAACAATACGGTAATGTTTCGGGTTTTTTTCTTCAGTGTGCAACCTACTGCCTTGCCACGCACTCTGCAAATTGCACTGAGGCCACAGTTACTTTCCTAAGACTAAAGCCTTTTCTTGGGAAAATAAAAAAGAAGAGAGAGAGACTTGTCCTGTGGCACTTCTCTCTGAATGTTTCACAAACGCAGGATTTGTTTTTGTAAAATAAAGAGGGAAAAGGGGATGCGTTTAGAAGCAAAGGTGTGGTTTAGCCAAATTGCCTTTCCTGCAGCGTCCTGCACACTCTCCTGTCTGCAACTAGTGAGGCGGGGACATGAGAACAAGTCTCCTTCATTTCATAGCTTTGACACCCTATACTCTAAATCTGATGTAACTATGTCATCCTTATAGTAACCCTGTCACTCACTCACTGAGGCTTAGACTGAAACCTTTAAATCCACCTTCCAGATATCTGCCCCTGAGCTGCTGGAGTGATGGACAGGACTATTTAGTTGTCCTTCTTGAAACAGGACTGTGACAGAGGGATGTGGGGAGCTTTTGGCATCAGTTTTTACACGTTTTTTTGAAAGCAGCAGAATTGTGCTTTCCATGCCAAGCTTTTGAAGCAGGGGTGCATGAACTTCTCTGCCAGTTCTTTACAGCCACCATCCCTTCAGCTTTATCTCCAGCTTGGGTCTCTCTGTGTCCCAAAGCTTCACGTCCTTGACCCACTCTTCTCAGAGTCTCTCTCATCCAGCCTGTCTCTGCTTCGTCAATCTACAGTTGTCATCTCATTCCTTATGGTAGTCACATACAATCTCAACATCTGAAATACACAGGGTAACATCAGCAACAGGTCATGGACAGACACTGACAGTGTCTCTGGGCTCTCTGAGCCCGCAGGAGCGCTACTGAGGCAAGGTGCTTTCCACAGCACAAGAGACAAATATTTAGGGGTGATGCACTGTGTCACATCCATGTGGCTTTGGCTCATCCTGGTGTAATGCTAGGAGATGTCAGCTGTCGTAGTAGTAAATAATCCCATCTGTGTAGTCTCCGTCGATGTCTGTGTGCTAAAGTCACCCCCAAAGAAAGCTGCATTACTGCTATAAAGTGGAGCCTCCTATAAAGCAAAGTAAGGACAATGCAATTAGGCTATGCAGGACACTGATAATCCCATTCTTGATTTAGAAACAACAGAGAAAATCCCACAGGCTGGCAAAACTGGGGACGTACGATTGCTCAGCCTGGCTCTTTTGATGGGACAGAAGGGAGAGAAGCAGCAAAAAGTTTGTGGTTTGCTCACACAGAACTTCTGGTATCGATGTTACACTTAAGAGTTTTTAAAGTGTGGAGACTGACATTCACATTTGTGCAACAGGGAAAAAAATATGCCCTTAATAGGGAACAGCCTGGATAGTCTTGCATTTGCTTTCTCTTCCTTCAACTGCCTTCCCTGTCCCCCACAATGCTTTCTCTTCAGTTGTATTTCCGTAATTTTGGGATTCTGAAATGGATATTTTGTGGCACAGTGCTCATTTATTGTTTATTTAGAAAGGTTATTTAACTCTCTAGAGAGTGTCCTTTCTTAATCTTTATCATTGGCTACCGCTATAATCTCTGCCACAATGGCAGTCTGATACGATAGAAAAGAGAAAAAATATTCTGAAAAAATATAGGCTTCTGTATGTTTAGTATAGAATCATAGAATCATAAAGGTTGGAAAAGACCTCTAAGATCATTGATTCCAACCGTCGACCCAACACCACCATGCCCACTAAACCATGTCCCTAAGTGCCTCATCTACACGTCTTTTAAATACCTCCAGGGATGATGACTCAACCACTTCCCTGGGCAGCCTGGTCCAATGCTTTACAACCCTTTCAGTGAAGAAGTTTTTCCTCATGTCCAATCTAAACCTCCCCTGGCGCAACTTGAGGCCATTTCCTCTCATCCTATCGCTTGTTAGTGGGTAGAAGAGGCTGACACCCACCTCGCTACAGCCTCCTTTCAGGTAGTTGCAGAGAGCGATGAGGTCTCCCCTCAGCCTCCTTTTCTCCAGGCTAAACAACCCCAGCTCCCTCAGCTGCTCCTCATAAGACTTGTTCTCCAGACCCTTCACCAGCCTCGTTGCCCTTCTCTGGACACG
>NW_008824360.1:1526984-1537865 GCF_000699105.1 Pygoscelis adeliae | reverse complement strand
AGCTCCTCCGCCAGCTCTCTCAGCACTCTCGGGTGGATCCCATCCGGCCCCATAGACTTGTGAGTATCCAGATGACGTAGCAGGTCGTTGACCGCTTCCTCTTGGATTATGGGGGGTTCATCCTGCTCGCCATCCCTGTTTTCCAGCTCAGGGCGCCGAGTACCCTGAGGATAACTAGTCTGACTGCTAAAGACTGAGGCAAAGAAGGCATTAAGTACCTCAGCCTTTTCCTCATCCTCGGTGACAATGTTCCCCCCCGCATCCAATAAAGGATGGAGATTCTCCCTGGCTCTCTTCTTGTTATTAATGTATTTGTAAAAACATTTTTTGTTGTATCTAGCGACAGCGGCCAGATTGCGTTCTAGCTGGGCTTTTGCCTTTCTCATTTCCTCTCTGCACAACCTAACGAGATCCCTGTACTCTTCTTGAGTCACCTGCCCCTTCTTCCACAAGTCGTAAACTCTCCTTTTTTTCCTGAGTCCCAGCAAAAGCTCCCCGTTCAGCCAGGCCAGTTGTCTTCCCTGCCCGTTCTTCTTATGGCGTACGGGGACAGCCTGCTCCTGCGCCTTGTAGTGTCTTGTAGGCTACTATTGGATTCTAATTTATCACAATAAAAAATCAATTTGTAGCTCAAAACTAGCAAATTTTTTAAAATTGGCAGTGTTATAGCCGACTTCATATAGATGATTTAGGGGAATTGCTCCATAATTCATTACAGATGAAGGGCTGTAGTTGGGTTACTACTGAAAATGATAAGCAAGGTTTTTTCCCCTGTACTTTATAGCTCTCTTTCATATGTTCCAGACCTAATAGTCATCAAAAAATATTGATTTTAATAATGCTATTATTCCAGCCATCAGGAATTCTGCCCTTTGAGTAAATTTATCCATGAAGGAGATTAGGTTGAAGGTGGACTATCATTTGGGAAGAATTTATCTCACCAAGAAAAATACAAGAAGGGTTTGCTGTGAGTTTGCACTGTAGACGCAATACAATTTAGTTCATCTATAGCACTGCAATAGAAATAACAACACTCCTCTCTTACATTTCATCATTCTATTCCATGGATTAATCTAATTAGGTCCCTTAATACCACTTTTCAAATACTTGTCAGTGTATTTAGAACGTGATAGGAAGGGCCCTGCTTAGCAGAGTTCACCTTGGAAGCCTGTAGTTTGTGTATACTGTTACGTAGTCTCACTCATCTGCTGGACGAGCCTGCTCACGTAGGCAGAACAACACAAGTTGTTCTGCTGTTAAAGTCCCAACATTAGCTGTATATTCTGAAGTGGTATTTAGTTTGACTAACAGAATGTTCTCCTGTCACATGCCAAAAATTGTCATTACACATGCGTTTTGACCCTATTTTTTCTTACCTTTTTTGCTTACTGTCATATGTTGGCCATCCATCCCACTTGCTTTCTCCAGAATAGGTTTGCCAAATATATACCTCACCTGAAGGAAATACATTTTTTTTTTAACATAAAAAATCTACCACAATTATTACTAAACCCAGACTTTTTCTACCTAATGCCACTTCAGAGATTTCATGGCTGTATATTATATGAAAATAATTTTTGATCATTTGTTCTGTCATATGCACCCTGGTGACATCTCAAGACGTCATCTTTCAAACACAGCACGGCACAAGCTGAAATGTATTCTTCATTAGTAGACTTTTATGAGAGTTCTTCTATATTTTCAAAAGCATGGTCTGTAGGAAGCAAAAATGCAAATAGTTGCATTGTGCTATTTAATACTTTCCTTTTCAGGGTGGAACTCAGTGGTTAATGTGTTCCTTAGAAAGCAACAAAAACCATAACTCTCAATATAGCAGGATATGCAAAATTTTTAAAGCACCATCATTGTTCATTAGCTATTTATGAGTATTATTTTGTTAATCACACACATCAGGCTATCTCCCAGTGATAGCTTAGTAATGCTTCATTAGATGTGCATGACTAATATGGTCTCCATAAAGAGGCTGTAATTGTCTCATTGTTTATTTATGTAACAATAAATCTTTGTTTACTGTAGGTTACTTTCCAAAAATTTATTTAAAAATAATAATTAAATTCCATAAAATACTTGGGAAATCATTTTCTTCTACATTCGTGTAATGAGGTATACTTTTAAACTCATGTGCTTTCTAGTTGCAAAATCCTGTTGACTTTAATGGAAAACCCAGACACTGTGAAAGAGAAATATGATGAAAGCAAAAAATTACTATTTGGCTTTAAGTAAGGAATTATTTCTGTTAAAGTAAAATTTTGTATCAGCTCGTGGATATGCAAATTGCCGGAATATACTGCAATATATATCTATATGAGCTATTGTTATAGATTAAATATTTATCTAGCATCTACAGTTGTCCAAAAAACATGATAGACCTATATCATTATCTTGTTTCTTTGTGAGAAATACCCTAAACAGACGGATTGTAACCCTGTTTATGAAGATGATAGCCATTTCACCAATTTTTCTTGTTTTGTCCTATGCAGCGCCCTAACAGTGAGTTTTATTTGCATTATCTATCACACACTTGGTGGGATTGGCTAGTCTTTCTGAGATGTTGACCCATATCTTTATCACAGGGCTTGGCACAGCCTGTGGGTTTGCATAATTTCTAGGAATACTGTAAATGTCTGATTGGGTTACACTATTGCAGAGAAGTATTATTGCAGGGTGTTACTCATGTTTTATGAATTTAATCTGTAGCCATTTTCTTCAGGCTGTCAGTATGAAATCCGGGAGGGAAAACTGTATATATAAATATATATATCATTTTGAGTACCTATTCTCATTCTTGTTATCCATCCTTTACTCTAACCTTTGTTATCTCTGAGGAGGATTATGTGACTCTCATGCAAAGCAGGGTTTACCTACCTGAGAAGGTGTTACTCAGTGAATAATACCTCCCTGTTCTGTGGAAGGGGGACCAGACCTTACCTGTAGCATTTTGTGCAAAAAAATTAATTTGCCTTTCCACGCTGGCCACAGAACTGGTGATTGTGCTTCTGCTTTAACTCTTAATGATGTCCAAATAGCACCTGTAGTGGGTGGTTATAATCCTGCTGGCCCTAGATTGTTCTCTTCTAGTGAGAGAATGTTATGGCTGTGATACGATCCAGCCACTGTTTTTGATGTCTACGTCTTGCCCATCTTCCTGACCTTTTAAGCTCTCTTGACCTTATAATGCACAGATTTCTCCAAGTTGATGCTAAGTCTTCTATAAAGCGTTTTCCAGGTTGTTCTGAGACTTGTATCAGGTTTGTGCTGATAACCTCTGGATTTGCTGCTCTCATCCATTTGATGTGAATGATAGTGTTAATTATGCTGATAGATTGCTAACAGGACAGCTAAACTTGGCTGAAAGAAAATTTTAGCAAGACTAAAATTCTCACTGTTGGCAGAAGATACCTCATTTAAAATGTACCAAAGGTACTTCGTGACTTTACTGGAAATCTGTTGGTTCTGGCATCTTTGACCAGAAATCGAGGTATGATTATGGATCTGTAGTTACTCCTTGAAGCACATGTGTTGGAGCAGATGAAATGTCAAACTGTCAAGTCTCTATCACTGAGTGTCTCTGAATATTTAAAAATAGAAATAAAAGAAGGAATTAACTTTATCTGCTCTCTACTCGCTCCGCAGTGAGCAGGAGAGATGGTGGGATTAGTTCATTGAATTTTTGTGTTTGCCAGAGCATGGTATTGGCCAGGAGACTGTTAATGGTCCCTGCCTGGGGCTCCTTCCAGCTCCAGGCCAAGAAGCTCCCAGAGGTGGGTTTCGTCCTCTTCATTTCTTTGAAACTGATCTTCCCAAAGTGCCTCTTCATGGCTGATCTCAGGTGGAGCACTTCGTTAGCATCATTAATTTATCAGCTGATTTTGAATAAAGTCCTTCTTCCTGGCCTCCCTGACTCTCGTCTCTGGATTTTACCCGTGTTTCTAATTTCTCTTTCTCTCTCCTGCAGTTTTCATCTGGGATTTCCTGGGTGCTCTCCGTCCTTGATCTCTTTTTCTTTTCCTGCTATGCTTTTTATCAGAGTTACTTCATTTGCAAATGTCAATTTGGTTATTGTGTCAAACCAAATGATGCCAGCCCTGTCTCCTTCTGTTCAAATCTTGACCTGTCTCTCCAGCCCTCTCCTTACACGTTTAGCTAACCGTTCAAGCTTAACGTGGCTAAATCGGGCCTTTTAATCCTGACACCCAAAGGTCTTTCTCTGACCTCCTCTTCAGAGTGCTGAGGAGAATACCAGCATCATCTATTATTCAGCCCTGTAAACTCAGCAGCCTTTTTTGACTCAACCTTGTTTTCGATTGTCACAGCCAGGGTAACTCCAGATCTTGCAGATTCTTCTTAACTGCTCTGAAATACAGCATTTCTTGTCATGCTTACAGTTAAAACGCAGTCCTGCCTCTCTTCATCTTGTGTCTCAATTGTTATTCTTTTCTTTGTCTTTGACAAATGTGACTTTTTTTTTTTAAATCCATTGTGACTGCCAAGATCACTGTCTCAGCTTATTCTTTCAATCACGTCCCACTTCTCTTTGCATTCCTACGCTGAATCTGCCTTCTCTATTTTATCAACCTATAGCCTAACTGTTTTTATCCCAGGCTCTTCATGGCTGTCTTTACTCTTCATCCACTTTCAAGGATGCATTCCACAGTACCAACTTTCATCATTCATTTATTCAGTTTTCAAGTAAACAACTCTGAGCCTCTTCCCATCCTGCCCGTCATACTTTGGAGGAATCCTTTCACATATTCATGCAGTACCCCCTTATTTTTCCTTCAAATCCCTCCTTAAAACACTCCTGTACTAGAAACTTGTTAAATTCAATGGTGCTGAGACTGCTGGTATCCTGTGATGGCAGCCTGTCATGCAGATCTGTGCTGCCTCTTGCAGTCACCCTCTTATCATTTGCCTGTGATGAGGACAGCCCATCTAGTGGCTTGTAGATCCAGCCCATGAAATCACTCTGGCCGTCTGTCATTTCTGTTGTGGCCTTGCAGAGTTGTGGCTTGGAGAATGGTTGCACAGGTCAAATCAACCATGCCTTCTACACTGTCAGCCTGGCGTTTCAGGGGTGAGTCACCTGCAGCGTACTCGCCCAGGAGGAAGGGGCAGAGGAGCGATGGAGGACATCTGCCAGGGCAGCGAGTGAAGGACTTCTTCATATCAAGGGTTTATGAGGAGGAGCTACTGCAGTCATGCATCTCAGAGATGTTCCAAGGGGCATCTGGCCTTTAGCTTTCAATGGTTGGAATTAAAGTATAAACTCTCTGGGATTACCTTTTAATTCAGTTCTTTTAATCAGAATTACGTGTTTATAGGAACTTTTTGTAAGAAATGTTGGGTCTTGGACCATGCTGAGGACTTCTAAGGACTGCAGTGATAAAAATATTACATAATAACAATAAAGAGCATACTGAAAACCAGCAAAGTCAAATTTTGCATGTACATTTGAAAATGGTGACACCTGTGGCCTTTCTTACGCGTTACGGGAATTGTATGCATTGTCCGCAGCTTCTGCCTGCGAAAGATCCCTCTGGCCAACTGGGAGTCTTGCCCTGTTGCTTGGCAGTTTCCCATCTTTCTACTTGTAAATACGAATAGTAAGACATGGCATTTACTGTTCTACATGCAGTAAATGTATCTAATTTGAATATGGCAGAGTAGGGGACTTAAAACCCCTGCGTATTACTCTCATAAGTATTTATAATACATATTATAAATATAATTATAAGACTATAGTCTTCTGATACTTAGAAAGGGAAACAATAACACATTTCATAAATAACATTTGACAGTTAGCAAAATGTAAATGTCAGAAAAACCTAATTCCATAATTACATCCCTTATTGACTATTGTAATTCATTTCTTACTGGCCTTCCAAACTACGCCCTAGACAGTTTGGATGGTTCAGAGTGCTCCACTGGGATTTTTAATAGCCACAAGCTCATAGAGATACATTTTATAGATGCCCAGTTTGCTGTATGAAGGTTGTAAAAGCCTTATGTATTATGACAGTTTTGACACTGTGAAAAAAAAGATCCCAAAAGGCAAAAGTCAGGTGTGATTTTGCACATTGTGAAGTCCGAGTGTTTTGGGATCAGGAGCTCTGGTTTGAACCTTATGTCTTTCCTCCTAACACTTGGCATACAGAGGAAGGCTGAAATTTCTATCCTTCCTCTCATCTGGAAATGCTCTGATCTACAGCTGAGTTCAACCTTCTTGTAGTGAGTATCCGCAGGAACTGCCTTGTAATATTTCTGATACTAATTGGCATGAAGATAAAATACAGCTATTCCAGACGTTTTATCCAAACTGAGATAATTTGTGGGAATTTATTGTAGTTGTATTTTTCAGTGTGAAAAGGGTAAAAATTGGATTGCTTTCAAAAAGGCAGAAAATAAGAGTTTATGACTTTAGTGATGGTCTCATTTGGCTGTATATGGCTTCCTGTTGTTTAAGCCAAGCACCCCAGGATGGAGTTAAGAAAGGGAGGTACTGCTACATGCATTGTGTGTTAATGGTGTGGGGAACCTTGCTATATGCATATTCCCAATCACCATTTGGCCTCCATTGCGTATGGGGGGGGTCTCTCTCTATGGAGTTGTTGTAGTAAAAATTACTATGTAAACACTTCCAATATCGTTTAGCTTTGATGTTTGGTATGCTTAAGCAGAATTTGGGGTGAATTTTACTAAAAACTTGAAAATCAACTTTTGGTTATAAAAATGTTTGTTGTTACGGATCCCGTTATATACTGGAGCTGCACTGCATCCCTCCAGTGAGGTATTGTCCCACAGCAGAAAACTCAAAAGTATAGAGTTATATTGTGGTTTTTTGCCTATAATCATTACCCTTTCATGATTCAGATAAATAAATCCGGATATGAAAGCCACATTGTAGTCCCACTGACTCCAGCTGTGATTTTGCCTTATAGAAGAGCACCCAAAATACAGAGTTGCTTGGGGCGGGGGAGTTGTTTGCAAGTATTGATATTTTTAAGCCAGGTTAACGCATTAACTAGAAAAATGGAAGAAAAAAACACTAGAAAAAAATTTCAGGCCCATTTTCAGCACACGCTGAATTATAATGCCTGGATTTCAGACTGCTTGGGAAAGGATTTAGCAAGAGAAATGCTGACATAATAATAGCACAGGCAGCTGAGATGCACTGAAACCTCCCTGGAGAGTGGTGGGGGACCTTCAGCGGGTGCCATAACAGAAAGTTACGTCCCCCTTTGAAATCTGCTGTTCCTTCCTCTTGGAGATGGCTGTGAAGCATTATGCCCCAGGTGTGCTGGTGATTTTCCTTCCTATTCAGTGCATTTTGTCTGGTAGGCTGCTCTGCAATTTTCTGTTTGCCCTGGTAATAGAAATACTACCAACGATGCTTCTGAATTCCTGTGCTAACTTGTAGGCTGTTTAACCTCTCCTGTTGCTGGGGTCAGATGCAAGGGAGACAGATGACCTTCGCTGTCAATGTAATGGGAGAGGGGAAACTACGGGAAGGTTTACTTTTAAAGTTACCTGGAGTTTGCAGGATGATAGTAATAGATCTCTATTGGCAATAAAATCAGTGGATGATGTTCTGCCCTCAGGAACACGTTTGTGTTTACAGAGAAGTCGGCAAGAGCTTTGTTCAGTCTGATAGTCCAGGGGGACGAGTAAATGCCTTTTCTTCCACTTAGTCTATGTAATAAGTGGCCCTCTGGAAGGGGAAGAGGAGGAAAGACAGTGGTTTCCACTAGATGTTCTTGCTTGTCAACAGTTACCCAACACAAATACCTGCTTTTATCCCTGTCTTTCAGTTGAATAAGTAATAAATTTCAGACACCAACAGATCTTTGCTTAATATATAAATAACTGTTAATAAAAGTTGTCTTCCTAAATGAGATAATTGTACTCGTAACCTTTCTGGTTTATGCACTGTATGCTCAGCATGCAGGCAACCATGTGTCACAGTGCCTAAGGGCTGCAACAACATCTCCCGTAGTGCTACCCAGCACCTGGTGGTAATTGTGGAATTACAGCAGTGCCTAACGTGTCCCTAAATTGTAGCACTCCTCTAGAAAAAACAGCATTTAATGGACTCTAGCTATCTCTACTGTTAATACTTTTTAATCCTTTGTGGTTTCCATCTTAATTCTGCATCATTGTACTCCCAGCGAAGCAAGCAGCAACATTCCGGCAGACTTTAAAGGGAGCGTTGTGAAATAGGTGAGGCAGAGCGCTAATTAATTTGAGTGCCTTGACATTTAAAGCAAATGAGAAGTCTGGGTATCTGAAAATATTGCATCTGGCTCCTAGCCCCTGCTCTGCATAGTTCTGAGGGTTTTTTTTTTTCTTTTTAGGTAGTCAAAATATGGATCTGAATCCAATTTTTTTGATTGTGTCGTTGCTTTTAAAAAGGCTGAGTTGGTTTGTAGAAGGTTTTATAGCCTTATAGGATCTTTAATTAGCCAAATGTGCTCCTGTGAACGATACAGGAATTTGGAAGTATTTTAAAGTGTAAAGCACGTGAGAGTGCAACCTGTACATGCATAAGGCTTAGTGCTGAGCAGTGCTGAGATTGAAGTAATGAGGAAGTTCAGTTTTGATTAGGAGAAGTAGAAGACATGCTGTGCACAGAAGTTGTAAAGGGTGGGGGAGAACTAAAGGAATAAGTAGTAGAAAACAAGTCAGCATCCATGCATCAAAGCTATGAAAGGCTCTACTGCATGCATTTAAGAAAAAGGTTAGGGCAGCACTGCCTGACAGCTTTTCTGAAAGGCAGACCCTGTGTGACACCCACTGCCAGGACAGAAAAGCAAGGCAGGGAGAGAGAAAAGCAAGTGTAGTTGAACTGTGCTCTCTGCTGGGCCACATCTGCGTGCAGACTGTTTAATCAAAGTTTGATTTTGGAGATTTCAATTAGCAGAAGACTAAAACCAAACATTCAGCCTGCTTTACATGAAAATGAGCAGGGAAAAAACAACTCGGGGCATTAAAATGTGCAAATGGGAGCTTTAGGGCTCCCTTTTGGAAGGTGCCAGGGCACCACTTATAAATATTCTCCATTGCCTGAGTTGAAATGTAGAACTGTTGTCACACAATGTGCCAAGTACCTACTGAGTGCAACTCCAGAACTTCCTACCTCGGGATAATGCAGGGGGGAAAAAACCCAAAATTGAGCCAAAAATTAACTGCAAGGTCTTTGTTCTTCTTTGTTCTTCTTTAGAGTCTCTTTGAGATTTGCCTTTTACATTTTATTTTATTCTTATCTTAGGGCTCAAGTACTGCACACACTCGTGTTGCTACGGATGCTTTATATCCGAGGTTAAGTGTCTGTTGTGGGACCTGAACAAATGAAGGAGTGGCACATTTATGGGATTGGGATTATCTGAAGTTTGTTTATACATGCAACTGTAATTCAAAGAAAACGGTTTCCTCTCTTTTTCTGTAGGAAGACTGAAAATAAAATGTCATGAAGTGCCAGCGTGGGATTTATGACCAGGATAGGTAGTTTATGATATTGTTTCTGAATTGTAAAGCTCATCGCTCCAGAGTCTATACCTATAGGTACACTGTGTCCATCAGCAGCCTTCAGGCACCTTCAACACAGGCATCGTTATAATGCTCTGTGATTGTACACCTCCAGTTGTGGAATAATCTGAGGTCTTACAATATTGATAGAGGTTGTTCCTTAGTCTTTTCAAAGAGTTGGGCATCACCTTGAAGGCCGGTTCTGCATTGGGAAGAATATCCAGCAGCTCAGACATCTCTGCTGGGAACCAGGAGGGTTTCTCATGATAATGTATTTCGGAAAATGTAGTAGTAGAGAAGGATGACCCCAAGATGAAAAGCTTACCTGTTTATGGTATAGAAAAGGTAAACTCAAGTGTTTCTCACATGCAAACCGATGCCTGTGGTAGGGGACATTACAGGATGTCTCCTTTGCTTGTATATTTATATACTGGCCACTAGAAAATTAAGCCATTAGAGATGAAGGGTTGAGCTGAGTGGATTTTGTCCAGTTCTATACTATGCCACTGGAAACCAATCTGTTGTTGCGGAACACAGGTAGAATTTCTTGCTTGTATGCTTTGGTTCATTTCTGATTATGAAATCACTTTTGTATTTGAAAGATATAAAACATTGTGTTGTGTGAACTTCTCAGATTTTTTGCTTTCATTTTCAGTTGGCTCATGAACATGACATACTGGTTATACACAGTTTGTGAATTCTTAGAGTCCTTTTCTATTCTTATTCTTCTCTGTACATGTGCTTTCTCTCAGCCCCCTTTGAAGTCTTATTAAATTGGTATGAGTATCTCGGAGACAGATAGATAAATATAAAAGAAATCCCTCTTGTCCTTTTTCCCCTTTTCCAGAGAAGTTTGTAACGTTATGAAAGTAGATCTATGGTTAAAGAAAGTTGCTGTTTGATGACTATCCAGTGCAACTTAAATTTTAGTATTGCCAGTATGGGTGGGATTTTTGTGATCTTTGCCAAGTTCTGCTTTATCGGGTTTGCGTGACAAATCAAGAGAATCAGAGGCTGGTTTTCACTGATGAGCTTTTCAAATCACAGGCTACAAGAAGAGGTTGGGTCATAATGCTTGCTGAATCTGAAGCAGTTAAGATCTGAGACAGTTAAAGCCAAAAAATTACCTCCAAATCTCCTAGGAGTTATATGAAGGAATTTCTTGTGCTGTTCATGTAAATCAAAAGCATTTCAGGAGGTGAGGAATATCGGTGTAAAGGAAGAAAAGAACCTTGTAAAAGTAAAGGCTTCTCAAAAGACATTCATAGGCTATAAAGATGCACGCAATAAAATATGGAGTGGTTCAGTGATACTGTAATAAACGGTCTGTCTCATTTC
>NW_008824360.1:1522915-1526802 GCF_000699105.1 Pygoscelis adeliae | reverse complement strand
GAATATTGTGCTCCCTCAAATTCAAGATTTAATCAGTAAGAATCTTACAAACTTCAGAGTTATCAGGAAAAAATACAAGGCGTGGTCAGAGGTGCTACACTCAGGCTGTATGCAAGCTTTGGCTTGATAGTACAGGGCAATATTGCCATATTTATGGCTATTTCAATCTACTGACCATTTTGCAGAAAGTGATGAGGTGGGGGCTAAGGGGGAATACACTCGGACAGATATGTTACAGCCCTGGAAACCCAGCAGTGGCCACTGGGCAGCTGCCATCCCAAAGAATAAAATAATATCATTACAGGCAAGTATTGGTGCTTGTACACCACATTGAAATAGTGAAATGGCAAGGTAAAACAATGTATTGTAGTCTGTAGGTGGTCCCATACAGTTGCAATGTAGGGCCATATTGCATTACTGAGCTGATTATGGCCTAGTGGGGCCATTGACTTTGGTATCAAGGATCAGGTTTGCTGCTTCTTGGTATTGCTGTGCAAATCCTTCTTTGTTTTTAACCATCCTGATAAAACAATCAATGACTGTGTCTGGTGCAGAAACAATAAGAAAATAGTACGAGACTCACGGGAGGTCCAGTATCACAGCTTCAGTGTAGCACATTTGTTTTTCCAAAGCTCTATGAAAATGTTTCCTTGCCCTTTAGGATTTTCTTTGTCCTGGAACAATATTTGCAAGTACATATTTAAAATATCACTTGGGATTAATAGTAATTGGACAAGGGTTTTAGATTTAGCTAGCTAGTTTCACTCCTGGTACAAGAAAAAATTGAAAAGCCTTTGAAGTGAAGATACAAAATTGTCCATGTGTGCGTTCCAGTTTTGGTTTTGTTCCTTTCCAAATTCATATATCTAATAAATGGATCTTCTGCATGAGCATCTTAGCATTTGCTTCCTAAGACAATGAACAATAACTAAATTCATATCTGGTCTTTGTCAGACATTATTACAAATTATGAGAGCCAGACAGAATTTTATTACCTTAGTGGTGTTCTCTTTCATAAATTAGGTTCTTGGAACATCCAGCTAGCTCAATATCGTAGATCCATTCATCACAATTAGACTGCTACGCTGGCAAAGTTAAGTCCCACTAACTTAATTGACTCCTGGTGTATGCCGAGGGTCTCGGGTGAGGACAACTCCAGGCCAGTCAAGAGCACCACTGCATGTGCCTATCACAGGAGGCACAAACAAGGACACTTGTGTTTGCTCTCTTAAGAATTTGCTGCACTTGCTCCCCAGGTAAGATACAGGCAGTAGCAGGAAACTTTTTTCATCAAGCAAAGAAAATGGTAAGGATTAATTCAGATTTTAGCTGAGGCTGAAGTACTCTCTTAAGCTATCTTCCTGAGTCCAACCAAACAGGCTCCTACCTGGGGTCCTTCCGCTAATCGCTTGCCTTTATATAGGATGAATTGGAGTGTACAGATTGAGCTTAGTCTAGCACTTCACTTGAAGACGTGCTTATCCTTACACATACGATTATGCTCACTGACTTTCGTCCTTCCTGACTCAGCTGCTCGTTGGTACCTTGACTTGGGAAGTCACATAATCTGTTTTTTTGCTTCAGTCTCCTCAGCTGCAGGAAGAGAATGGCTCTTAAGAGTTCATTATTGTTGTTGTTGTTGTTGTTAAAAGGAAATGAAATTTACACATCATCTTTTGGGTGCTTTGCTGTGTCACAGCCAGACTGCTGACTCCCTGGAGAGACTCAGTATGTGATAACTGGGGCTAAATCTGTCTTGATTCTTTTCTTTATCAGCACCTATTCTATGTGCCCCTTTGTGATACATAGACCAGGCTTTGATCTGCATATAATCTGAAAGCGTGCTTTTTGTGTCAAGTGTTTTTATTGCAAAGCTTGTGCACTGAAACGCCTTTTAGAAGTTGGCACTTGGAAAAATCTTTCTTTAGGTTATTGTCTGCAAAATCAGTGTGTATGGAAGCACAGGGATTAGACAGATTTATTTTCTTCTCGTTCTGAAGACATGCTTAAAGGCTTCCATCTGAGAAGTCCCTTCAGGCTTGGAGGACACTCCAGAGGTTACATTTTCCTTTTTTGCTGCTGTTCTTGGGTTTTTTGCAGACGGAAAGTCCATAACCTGTTGCTCAGCGCAAACTCCACGAGTGGCTTTGGGTCAAAAAGGTTCAGGGCTGGACCATTCATTTTGGCTGTGTAGTATGTAGCACATGTTCAGTCTCCTTCAGCGGAAGGGTTCACTTCTCACTCCACGGTAGCATGTTCAGTTTATACTCTTTTATGATCAAAACCGATCGACTTGGCCAGTGCCTGGAAATGCCTCCCAATACTGAAACCTTCATAACCGCAAGAGGTTTCTAGTGGGTTTTGCTTTTCAGGTAGTCGTATGTGACATTTATTTTTGAAAGCTGAATTGAAATGATACTTTGTTCCAAGACTGCTTGCTGTTCTAGTAGGAATTCAGTATTTTGATAATTTGCTACGCTTAAACTGTACTGTTCTCTTCCTTTTCTAGATCAAACTAGATGAAATTTTCCATGTGTCGTAGTAAATATGAGTATAACAGATTTTTTTGTTCTATCAAGCGTCTACCCACACCAGCCACTACCACAGTTAAGCCAAATTACTGTGATCTGTCGTATATTGTTTATTTTGCTGTCCTTTCCCCATGGACATGCAGCTGGAGTACTCATCATGGTAGGAAAGGACTGTCAGATTTGAAATATGATGTTTCTTATTTGCCTTTTGTTTAGACACATAGTTTCTAAAGCTGTTTCTCTTGGGAGTGCCGTTTTCCCTCTTTTCCTCAAACATCCCCTTTTGTATTATATGGCCTGGGTGAACTGCTCCCCTCTTGCCTTTCTAACCAATTGGATCAAAATCCAAACAATTTTTTTATATTCATCGTTGGAAAATAGGCCAAAACAATAGAAAAGAAAAACGATAATGAAAAGCATCTGCCCAGTGGAGGCAGAGGAGACTGCAGCAGTAACACCACGATTTGTAGCAGCCTGTCACTAACTGAGAAAGCAGCAGCAGTGATAAATTCACAAGGTGTGTTTGCAAAGCCTTATCAGGTTGGATTTAGCTGCCTCTGACAGCAACCTGCAAGTTCTGTCTCTTCATTTACACTTCAGCAACACCCACAACGCCGGTGAAATGTTTTTGTACTGTGGTGAGTGCTCAGGAACCACCAGGGAGGCAGGGGAAGGGCTGTGGGTGAATGCAGTGATGGTGGGGGCGAAGCAACTGGCTTTTTGGGTGGATGAGCTCTGTCACCACCCCTGTTCTCGGTTGCCCTGTGCTGTGTCCAGCAGTAATTCACAAGGAATTTGGAGTCATCGGTAACTGTAGCTCTGAAACACACCTTCTCCCAAGTAACTGGCGATAGGACGAGAGGAAATGGCCTCAAGTTGTGCCAGGAGAGGTTTAGATTGGATGTGAGGAAAATTTTCTTTACTGAAAGAGTGGTTAAACATTGGAACAGGCTGCCCAGGGAAGTGGTTGAGTCACCATCCCTGGAGGTGTTTAAAAGACGGGTAGATGAGGCGCTTAGGGACATGGTTTAGTGGGCATGGTGGTGTTGGGTTGACGGTTGGACTCGATGATCTTAGAGGTCTCTTCCAACCTTAATGATTCTATGATTCTATGATTCTAAGATGTCTCCTCTTCGCTATTTCACATTAAACTGAAAATCTTTGCAGTGGTTAGGGGAAGGCTTATTGCATTTCCCCCATCTGCTTGTTCCCTGCGTATCTCAGTAGGCTGATGCCTTGCCACCCAAATACCAAGTTCCAGAAAACAACATGGAAAAGTTTGTGGTGCAAATATGATTTACTGATTCATTTTCTGTTTCATTGACATTTGAGATTGGTGACTTTTCCCCCAAACTG
>NW_008824360.1:1518404-1522797 GCF_000699105.1 Pygoscelis adeliae | reverse complement strand
CGTTTGAGACTGGTGGGTTTTTTTCCAAACTGTCTGTACACAGTCCCGTTGAAATGGGACTGTTTGTAGGGTGAAAGGAAGTTGAAAGATTCACAACTGCTTAACGGGTATCCATGCGCCATTAATGGGTACCAGGGAAAAAAAACATGCCAGCAAGGTCTGAGGAGATGTGTGTTCCAGCTGTCTGTCTGTCTCTCTTTTTGTTGTTGTTGTTGTTGTCTACATACAGGGGACTGCTCTCTGTCTGTGCCTGAAAGTTATAAAACAGTTCTAGGATTTGAGTCTACAGCTGTAGAGAATTTAGGTGTTTCATGTCCGCTCCTTAGGTGTGTTATTTGAAATGTGGGGTGTTTATGATGGAGATGAGCAGCTCCAGACCACCTCTACTAAGTGCATCTTAACAAAACAGCAGAGAAGCATTGCAGCACAAACATAGGCAATTAGAGAAATGCATGTGACCAGTTGTTGTCCCCATGATCCCTGCAAATCTCAGCTAAAACAAACAGGAATTATAAGGAAATGGCCGTGAAGACCATTTGACAGAGTCCCGTAGTATGCACGTCTTAGGCACTGTTAAGGAACACAGCAGCCTCCTAGATGTAGTGGGGGAGCTGGCCACACATCTGTACCACTCTGGTGTTTCTTGCAGCAAAGAGATAAAATTCATGCCAGAACCACTCACCTATTTACACGTCATTGTTTTCACTTAATGTGTTGCAGTAAATAATGGTCAATGTGCTATTACAGTTCTGACTTGCTACGCTTGTTGTTAAGGCATTGCAGTAATTTTTCACATTAGATTCAGTTTCTACAATCTGCTCAGTAGTCTTCCTAAACATATAGGGCCTGATTTCCTAACGTACTGCTGAGCAATCACAATATGAGTTGGAGTATGGGGGACTTGCATGTAGACGGCAGTATGACTGAGACTATAGTTCATGAAGTTATTTTATTATGAATCCATTAAGGATTTTGCAGTTTGGTGGGTAACTTTGATGTTTGGGGAGCTTTAAGTGACACACAAAATGTATTATTGCTTATTCAAATGTGATAGACGTGAATAGACAGGAATACAAATGCAGAGGATGCTTGGGCCACGTCTGTTGCCCACATCCCAGTATCGATAGCGTGGAAACCACAGCAGCGGAGCTGTCAGTTGATACCGCCTATCTGAAAACAGGCTCACCATTTAGTTATTCAAGGTGAAAGGCTGTGCAACTTAAATCCCTGTGAAACTTGTCCATATAGATATAATATTGTGTGGTACACGCTTCCAGCTTTCAGTGGGGCAGCTTTTATAGGAGGCTTTGCAGCTTGCAGGATATTTTTTGTTGTGGTTCTTAACACTGTGCCCCAGGCTCCACTAAATAGACAACCTCATTAAAAGAGAAATAGTGATAGTAAAGCAGTGACTTTCTCATGCCATCTAACTCACATATTTGACATGATTGCTGGACCCTCCAAGTACTTAATTGATTGACTTAATTGATTTAGTGGCACTGGAGGCTACAGCATGGAAATAAAGGGGCAAGATGAGGATAAGGGGTGAAAAAATTTATGATAGGTGCCAAGCAGCCTAAGGGAAATTAGAAATGCTACAGATCTCAGAGGCAGCTAAATCAATTCAATGTGATGTACAGGGAGCAACCTGGGGGAAGAGGAGAAGCGGGGGATAGAATGGAGAAAAGGAGAGAAAATAATGCCTAGTGGGAGAGACTGGAGCAAACTTAAGGGGAAGAGGGAAGACAGCAGCCTTGGTGGAGCTGGGTATTTTGGACTTCTTTAACACCAGGAAAATATTTTGAATGTATGAATAAAATATAATAATGACATCATGTTTAGCCTAAAAAGAAGGACTCGTGCATCACAGGTTATCTGGTTTGAGACTTTATCTGTGCTTGCATTTAAAATCCTTGATGTTTGCAACAGTAACTAAAGTCACAGGAGACCTAAAATAATTTGGAGGCTATGTACAGTGGATTTTTTTAACAACTGAAGCTTAAATGTTAAATTACTTTCTAATCTGCGCAATATTTAATTGACTGTATTGAACCGTAATACAAATTAAGTCTTCTCTATAATTTGTTCTGTCGTACTGCAGCCCTCCAAAACAATTTGATACCTCACTTATGAATTCGTAAATGGCTCGTAGCAGCACTCAGCAAAGATACAGTAAAAACATCAAATAGTGTGATCGAATCCATCAGCATGGGCATACACGGGGCTGTCATAAATACCCCTGAGTTATGAAATACTTCTTTTATGTGCTTCTGACCCACTATAGACAGGAATGTATCATGGTAAAGCCTTGAAGATATTAAAAAAAAAAAAAAAAAAAAAAGAGGCTGGGGGCAGCCCCTGCAAGGGACAGATCAGCTTGTGAATATTAACTGTTGAGCACTGACCAGCAGTTCTGCTGTAAGCGATTTTGTGTGGCTTTTGTCTCATTTCCTTCAGGACTGTTCATATCAAGTATCGAGGGGGTGGCCACATGTGAGCAGTTACAAACTGAGGTATAAAGACAACATTTCTATTGGTTGGTCTCATTTTACGGGATAGATTAATCTATGCGAATGCATCAGATGCAAAGACTGTGTTCAGTTTTGGGCCCCTCACTACAAGAAGGACATTGAGGTGCTGGAGCGTGTCCAGAGAAGAGCGACAAAGCTGGTGAAGGATCTGGAGAACAAGTCTTATGAGGAGCGGCTGAGGGAGCTGGGGTTGTTTAGCCTGGAGAAAAGGAGGCTGAGGGGAGACCTCATTGCTCTCTACAACTACCTGAAAGGAGGTTGTAGCGAGGTGGGGGTCGGTCTCTTCTCCCAAGCAGCAAGTGATAGGATGAGAGGAAGCAGCCTCAAGTTGTGCCAGGGGAGGTTTAGATTGGATATTAGGAAAAATTTCTTTACCGAAAGGGTTGTAAAGCATTGGACCAGGCTGCCCAGGGAAGCAGCTGAGTCACCATCCCTGGAGGTATTTAAAAGACATATAGGTGTGGTGCTTAGCGACATGGTTTAGTGGTGGACCTGGCAGCGTTAGGTTTATGGTTGGACTCAATGATCTTAAAGGTCTTTTCCAACCTAAATGATTCTATGATTCTGTGAAAGAGCATGTATTTCTAGATAGCCTCAATAGTAAGTCTCTGTTGGGTGGCTGGATGAGATGGTGTTTCTCCTCGTGCTGTCCCTTCTGCTGCCCTTTCTTCTAGTGCACATCTCGCTGCTGTGAAGGAGGCTATGTCCCTAAAACAAAGATTTATAGAAAGAATGCCATTCTGATCTTGCATTTTATGGCGGTAAATATCTACTGACTACAGCAGGAGTCTCATTTCTGCTTTATGATAAGCAAAGAATCAGGCACTCATTAAATAATATTTGGAATGAAGTATTGGAATATGCAGAAAGGACACATTAGATGAATCAAGGGCCGTGAAAACGCAGGTTCGAAGGAGTGTTTATATCTACATTTGAGTACAGATGTGTATATGCAACATTGCATTTCATGTGTATGTTCCAACTCGGTATCCCTCAAACAAATGAAAAACTCTTGCTAAACGCTCCATACAGTAAAATATGTGAAAGGATAATGTTGCAGTCACCTTTACTTAATTTGTACATCTATTGATACAGTATGTAAAATATCATAACCATTAAAAATGTAATGATTTTCAAACGGTTAATGAGGGTTCCCAAATAAATTGGAGTGTCTCCATCTGCTGTCTTACATTGTGGGTGATACTTTTCCATGGTAGAATGATCTTCAAATTTAATTCCATGAGGAAGGAATCTGATCACAGTTTAATTCCAGTGCGAAATGCTGTCTCGCAATCAATAAAGCAATGTCAAAGAACTTTGATTTAATAGAAGCCAGAGATAACGTTCCCTGTCATATGCAGAATAGAGAGATGGGAACATTTCATTTCATTGTAACAGATAGCATGCAACTTGGTTTTCAGAAAAACCTAATAAATCAATATTCTTGTATTATCTAAGTAAGATCCCATCATTAATATTAAACGCTTTACACGTTAAGAGAGTCTGAAGTGCACCTTCAGCTTAGCCATGTTCAGCCTGAAGTCAATGGCAACACGTCCATTTTCCTACGAGCAAGCAATCTTGATCTTGGGAAGTTAGGAGTCATTTACTGCGAAATGAAAATGAAAAATGTCCAGTCTTTTGTTTTATATGTAGTCATCTGTCTCTTCCGTGCTGCCTCTCCTTTTAAATTTCAGTCGTGTTCTACAGAAGTCTCATCGCTTGCCACTTGCCCTGCACGTGCTCAGCCTTTTCGCTTCTACAGATACACATCCTCTCCAGTTTTGAATTTTAAAATGTTTTTTTTAAACTCCAAAAATAACTGGTTGTTTAGAGATTGCCTAGATACCATGCTGATTTTC
>NW_008824360.1:1509800-1518370 GCF_000699105.1 Pygoscelis adeliae | reverse complement strand
GGACCTCAAAAGAATTCTTTGTGAGGCTTTGCCTGCTCTCAGAAATAGCATTATCCCTAGATGATATAAGAGCAGGTCAATATATCGGAAGGTAGAAATTTGAACTAATAGATTGCTTTAGATAAACTTTTCAAGGACATTATTTTAAGTAGAAAGACATAAATATTATTTTGGTAATAAAATACTACCTAGGCCAAAGTGAGAAAGGTGCTGGCACTCCAAGACATGCTTATAGGAGTCTCAGATTCACGTCCTGGCTCTGGAGAGAGTTCTACTCATACATTTAAAACAAAGTTGAGTCTTCTATTATTAAAATTAACCAAAGTGGGATTTGAAATAAAATGTGAACTTTTGCATTTAGCATTGATGTCAAGTTGGGTAATTGCATTTCCATGAATTTTCTGGGAAAACTATATTTTTGGAGTTCTGTTACACTTTAAATGAAATACCCCTTGCTGGCTGATGCTGAGTGTTGCAGAGATAAAGCAAGTCTGGTGCCGATTCTTGGAGACATTAGGTATCTCAGCTCTAGCTCTGCAGCCCCTGCAGATCAGTCTGTCCTCAGAGTCGCCCTGTATGAAGCTAGAGGTAGCTGCTGCTGCTTCTTTTATATACCTACAAATATTGATTCTGGACCTAGGATGCTGTGTAACATGATATTTTCTATTGAATTATATCTCACCAAAAGATACCAAGAAAAATACTGAATTGAAGCTTTTAGTCAGATTATTAAAGCAAGTCAAGTTTGGCTAGATTTTGAAAAGAGAATAGGCTTAAAGAGTTCAGATGTTAGTTGATTTTGATACCAGGTTATGTTCGTTTTAAATCCGTAGCTGTATTGAGATCCAGGTAAAGTACTGATGAAAGAGAAATTGTACAGCTTTTTGCTTTTTAACAGAACATTTTGATGGATATTTCTTACTGTGGTCTTTTTTTTAATAGCTACTACAGCACCACCATGCAGTTCATGAAATTTCATACATTGCAAAGGATATCACAGACCATCGAGCGTTTGGATATGTATGTGGAAAGGAGGGAAATCACAGATTTGTGGCAATAAAAACAGCCCAGGCAGTAAGTATCAGATCACTGTCATTTTCTACAGTGTAACTCAATAGAAAAGCCGTGTTCATAAGAAGCTGTTCAAGAGGCCAATCTTGTATTATTTATGATTGTGCTAGATATGTCACAGGTGTCTGCTTAGATGTTCTTAAATAGCAAATTAATGAAACCAGCTGTCCTGTTTCCCCTCTAGCTGGGATAGAGTTAATTTTCTTCCTAGTAGCTGGTACAGTGCTGTGTTTTGGATTTAGGACACGAATAATATTGATAACTCACTGATTTAGTAAGCACTACTTAGCAACTGGTTTAGTTGTTGCTAAGTAGTGCTTACACTAGTCCAGGACTTTTCAGCTTCTCATGCCCTGCCAGCGAGAAGCTGGGAGGGGGCACAGCCAGGACAGCTGACCCAAACTGCCAAAGGGACATTCCATACCGTGGGACGTCATGCTCAGTACATAAACTGGGGGGAGTTGGTTGGGGGGTGGCAACCGCTGCTCGGGAGCTGGCTGGGCATTGGTGAGCAATTGCTTTGTGCATCACTATCACTTATTTTCTGTATTCTTTTATCATTATTAGTATTATTGTTCTTTTCACTTCCTTTTCTGTCCTATTAAACTGTCTTTATCTCAACCCACGAATTTTACTCTTTCTTTTTTTTTTTTTCTCCCCCCGATTCTCTCCCCCATCCCACTGGGGTGGGGGGAGTGAGTGAACGGCTGTGTGGTGTTTAGCTGCCTGCCGGGTTAAACCACAACACCAGCTTGGGAAAAAGGGAATGTATTTCACTATTTCTGATTTTTCACGATTTTTTTTTATAATTAGTTACTGTTTTCCTTTCTAACTAACCTAGGCTGGATACAGATACGTTTGGTTATATTCCTATACTCATCTAAATAGAAAGTAATAGATACCAAATAGCTACTTTGGATATAGTCTACCGGAATTTCATTGTATGAGAAACCACTAATAAATATGCTTTTATATTCATATATATGCCTTTTATATTCATATATATACCTTTTATATTTATAATGCCTTTTATATTCATAGTTGTCATTAATTTGCAAATATAGTTAGTTCGATAGAAATTAACCTGAGCCTGGATGCTAAGGTAGAAATTAATTCTGTATGAAGTTCTCTCCAATTGTGGACATGCTATAACTGCTCTATCAGCAGGATGGGATAAGAGGAGTATATTTTCCTGTTTTTGCTTCTATAGGCTGAACCTGTAATTCTGGACTTGCGAGACCTGTTTCAGCTCATCTATGAACTGAAACAAAGGGAAGAAATGGAAAAAAAGGCACAAAAGGACAAACAGTGCGAACAAGCGGTATACCAGGTACATGCATAAGCTTAGACTACTGCCAAGAAAAGTATGGTTTGAAGTTGCCCCCGAAGTTGCTCCAAAGAGGCACTGAGCATCCTCAGCATTTAACAGCAATGGGTTTGAACAGTGCTAGCTTCAAATGGACAAATATGAACCTAACGGCCATCGTGAGCTCAGAAGTAGGATTAAACAGTGATGAAAGCTATCACTTGGGGTGTGATGAACATGTTTAACAACTGGAAATGATCTATTCATTTCCTGCACAGTGTTTCTTCTAATTCAGAAAGAAAACTTTAATGAAGGTCAGTGAGTTGTAAGTCAGGCTTTTAACAGCGTCTAATACTTCAGGGAAGATTCAATATACTTCTCAATGTCTGTATTTGAATCAAATCAAATAAGGTGTAGATTGTTAAACTTGGATGAAACTTGAATAAAGTTACTTTGAACAATAATGACTTTATCTCTATACTAAAGAAAGAAAACTATATACTTACCTGCCCATTTTGCTTATTTCTTTGCTGTCCTTTAACTTCTGAATACAGTTCTTTTATCTCTACTGTTTATGTTCTTTGCTTTTACTGCCTGTCCTCTTACTTTGCTGTAGACAATTTTGGAAGAAGATGTAGAAGATCCTGTATACCAGGTAATTTCTGAAGCTGTACGGCCTTGGAGTTTCAGAAATGACTAGATATATGTTATCTTCAAACACAGCCAAAACCTTTAACAAGATGTTTTGAAATTTACAGAGATAGCTCGTCTGAGAAACTTGTAAGGTTTTTACAGAAAGTAGCATATTTCAAAATTAAGCTGTAAGTAATAGCACAATATGTCTGTATAGAATAGAATAGAATATTTCAGTTAGAGTATAGAAATATTAGATTAAGTATTTTGTAAATATTTCCTAAAATGTGGCTTGTGAGTCCAGATTTTAAGTTTCCAAATGAGATTTGTCATAATTTTTTAATACAAACTCTAACTGAAAAGGGCGTTACTTTGAGAATAAAGAAGGTGACATCTTGTTCTGATAGTAATAAATTGACATTGTGGTTTTGGCTTCTATGGGGCCAGAATTTAATTCAGAGGGTGAATATTTTGAAAAAAAAACAACAGTGGAATTGATGTTATAACACACTCCCTTGTTGGCATTTGGGCTATGATTTAATAAGAGATCTGAAATTTAAGTCTTGTTTTATCCAAGCAAAATGTCTGGGAGCAAAAGATTATCAGAAATATGTCAATACATTCATGTCCAATATCCTACTAAGTGTGAAGAAGAAAAAGATGTAATTTCATTTTCATGTTTTTGTGCTGAAACAAAATATATGATAGTTTAGGGTTTTTTTCCTGGAGATTTTGTGTTCTTCCACTTAGGCATGTCAGTGGGAGGCACGCTGAAAGAAACTGATTCAACCATTAGTGAATATTGAACAGTGCCTAAGGTGCAGCAAGAAAGATGATTAGTAATTTAGGGCATCCTGATTCTTTTCAGCTTTTATAATGTCAGGAGTTTTACTTTGTGCTCTTCACAATAAAGCAAGAACCTGAAAATGAAGAAGAGTGTTGTGACAACCTTTTGCCATGTGGCCTGTTACATGAGCACCAGCCTGTCCTTCCAGTTTGGATTTAGCTTTTTTATTCGTAGATAATAAATATATGTGGAAATAATTGCCATTATGTAAAAGAGGCAAAATTCACGTTGACTTCAGAAAATTAATATTGGGCCACAGGCGGTCTCCCTAGTGAGAAAGAATTAGGAAGTTGCTCTAATGATCATTAGAGGAGATTTAGGTGTATTCATTGCCGGTTTATGAAATATGAAACAACCTTTTGCTGTGCTTTCCAACAAACCGGTTGTCCTGCTGCCAGCCTGTACTTTGAACTTGTTTCTTTAATGCCTACCTATGTTTTTACGTGGAATTCCAAATCGCCTTTTTCCCTTCTGTTTCATCTTTGACTTTTCCTCTCTGGCGGCTGGTGTAATAGTACATTGTGTTTGAGGCTGGACACGAGCCAATCCGTGAGCCTGAAACAGAAGAAAACATTTATCAGGTATAAAATCGCTAACTTCGGTGTTTTCATTGCAACAATTGCAAGCATTTTAATAAAGTACATTTCATATATCGTTCACTTTTATTAGTTTTCATTCATCACAAAAATGTCTGGCATTTCATTGTGGTGACGTGACGTGAATAATCTGCCAGTCTCAGTGTGATTTTTCTGTTGTTTGTCATTTCAGCTTCTGCAAACTTTATTAACTTTGTCAACTTAGGGAAGGGTCTTAAACTTTCAAGTACACCATATAAGGTGATAAATAGTGGATTCTCTTTTTCTGTTAATTTTTTGGAACTTTTTACACCTTTACATACTGAAATCTGATGGAGGGGCAGACCATCCAAGCAATTCTTAGAAAGACATTTTGATGGTACTGCTCTTCTTTCTGTCTAACCAAGGAGATAACTGAGCAAAACCTAAGAGCTCTCAATGGATATCCCCCAGACTGGGGAAAATATTTTCAGCGTGCATGTTATGTTAGAGCCCAAGCTTGCATTCTTCACACTGACAAAAAATTGCATTGAAAGCAATATAAAATAATCTTTTGTTGTTCAATTTATCCTCGAGGGAGCAGTACAGGGTTTATTAAAATATAATGTAATTCATTTTGTATCACATACTAGAGGCAAATCTGGAGATAGACAGAAATCTCTGTATGCTGTAAGAAAATTGTGATTTGAGGAAATCGTTTAGTATGGAGGGGAAGGAGATTCAAGCAGTGATTAAACATTTCATCTAGCTGTACTAGAGGTTGATCTGCTAATAGGAAAAGTTTTTTTAAGATAGACAGAAGCAGGGATAGAACAAAAAAGAAAGGGAAAGGTATTTTTTTAAGTAATAGAAAACGTAGGAGGATAATAGAAAAAATGAAAGGGTATAGTAGCTGTAAGCCAAAATAGAAAGAAGCTAAGTGGGAAAGGGAAATGCAAGTTAAACATTAGAAAATAACCATCTCTCAGACCCCATCACAGGGTCATTAAGATGAGATTCATTTAACCTGTCTCTGTTGATTTCCTGGCACCCCACCACGCACACTAGAATATGCATCTTTCTGCATCTCTAGACCAAGACAAGCAAAGCTCTCAAGGTGAGAGTATGCCTAAGGTGGAAAATTTTCTACCACATAGTGTTGAAAGTTTGACGATTTTCAGGAAAGCAATCTGTTAAAAAATTACTATCCTAAGTGACAGTTTTATGCTAGAAACAAAAACCCCATGACAATTACATTCAGACCAAAAAATTCTGATTGTTGTTCATCGAAGTACGGAGCTTTTAGTGACGTTTTAGAGAAGTACGGGTGCAAGCAAGCAAAATGGTGTCGTTGCTCCCAGTGTTTGGAGATCTTAGAGCAAACTGTGGTGGGTAGGGAAGAAGTAGGAACTGTGTTCTGAGGAATGACCTAAAGAACAGGAGGACTCTCTGGACATTTTCTTTTTCTTAAAATGGAAATAGAAGATGATGAGCATATGGTGAGGTCTTGCCTCATCTCGAGGTACTGCTGTTAACTGTCCCGGAAGACACCAGAGAATTGCTCAAGGCTTCATATGACAGTGTCTGGATGTGATGAAGGTTTTTCTCCCACAGTGATGCACAGAAAATACCTGTGATACATAATATAACATACTCTCAGTATATGTAGTCTAGCATTGTCCTTCTCTGTATTTACTACAGGCAATACCTTGAATACAGCAAATGCTGAGATTAGGGAGCCAGGAGTCTTTTTCTATTATCTATTGTAATTGACAGATGCTGAAGTATCATTACCATAGACTTGTCCAGAGCCGCAATATTCTGAGTTCCCATGGACTTCGTGAGTTCTTGGCTTGCTATAAATCTGGGTTCCCACAGCTCAGATCTTACACTGGCAAAGTTGTTTCTCGTACAAGATTTTGATGAACTCAGAACTGTCCATTAAAAATGAAATTAGAAAAGGTCCTCTTTTTTTTGTTTGTTTGTTCAGTTTTTTTAGTTTGATGCAAATTGTTGCCAGCTCTATTATTTACTACAAAGCCTTCCCCATACTACACTTTGGTAAACACGCATCTGCTCAGTAACCTCATGCATCCTTGCTTCAGCCTCGCCAAATCTTTCTTCTGGTGCTGTTCTGGTTTTTCAACCAAAAGCTGGTGAGAAAAGAGTTCATTTCTCCCTTGGTGGAAAAGATTCCTACCCAGTGGGTAACTGAAGATGGAAGATAGGTGCCGAAAGTGACTATTTCTTTTTAACATAGCAGAGGTCACAGTTTCCTTTTTAAGCATTCTTTCTCTGTCTGTCGCCTTTCTTTGATATATTACCCCAAAGACTGTCTGTGTCTGTCTGCTCTTTTAATATTGTCTGCCTACATAAGTTGCTCTAATGTTTTAGTTATGCAAGGATTTGATCACTGAGCATGTACCAATCCTCTCACCTAATGTCAGATTTCTTAATAGCACCTCTTTGCCTGTCTGTTGTTTTATGTTAGTGGGGTGGGGATGGGATTTTATTAGGTGTTTTTGTATTGTGTATGTAGCAGCATTGGTCTCTATGGAGAGGCAAGTTCTGCTCCATCAGGAGTTGACAATCTGAAATGGGGGTTTCTGAGTTGCAGTGTCTGTATTGCTGGTAAGATGCAAGTACGTCAAAATGGTTCACAGCCTGTCACAGAGCCAGAGCTGTCAGCAGCAATAGTGCTGGTACCCCTTTGCTGATATTGCTAATCAAAGAAAAACCAGGAGAAATCCCTTGCAGACCCCCAGTCTCTGTAGCGATGCAAAAAAGCGTGATGATACATGGCAAGTAAAGACAACAGGAAGACAGGCGGTATCGAGTTGGGAGAGAAGAATGTCTTTCAGAAAAGTTTCTCTGTCTTGATATTAGAAGTCAGAAGCTTTTTCTCTAGTGTAATTATAAGCTGGAGTAAGAGAGGGGGGATCGATAGTGCAGGGAAATGCTCATTCCATAAAAAGCTGTGGATAGGAGTGTGCAAGCTGGAATGACTTCATGGATAAGTTGCCTGATGGGGAAACTTTCCAGAGAGAAAAGAAAAATATGTGCTGCTGATAGCTTATAAATAGTTTATCTTACCACGTTTGTCCCCTTTTTAGGAAGACTAAACTTTCCAGTGACTTACTAAATACACCATTCTTGGTTTCTGCTCTTGCACTGTCACTTAACAGTCTGTAAAAAGAGAGCACTTTATTTCCATGAAACTGAATTGTTCCACTCCTACCAGTTTCACGTTATCTAATGTCATAGGTGGTTTTAGTGGAAGAAGGCAGTACTGTGAGAAAACCAAGGCAAACAAGTCATTCCTGGGGTAGGAATAGAAGAGGTCTTTTAAAAAGCTCGTTCAGTTTCTGTGAGGGTTCTGCACTCATGCTCTTGAAAAACTTCTGCAATGTGCACCAAGTTAAAGATGCACCATTTCCCATGAAGACTTTGACATTTAAACATGGGCAAGTGAATGTTTGAACAGTAGAGAGAGTTTTTGAGATACTATACAGAATAAGAAATGATAGCACATCTCAGTGAATAAGTAACAATCCTTCAGCTTCCCCTAAACCAGACCTACTCTAATATCAGAACTCTAAGATATTTATTGTCTTAGAAACGTAATCATTTTTTGTCATACCTGCAGTATTATTTCCCCTGTTAACCTGTGAGGTTTCATTAATGTCTGAAATGTAACCTTCTTATGCTGAATGCCCTTGCTCAGTAGAAAAGTAGCACTGATTTACTTAGAGCATTCGTGTCTGTTTAGAGCATGTTTTTACTGTTCTTTTTGCTTGTGTCATTTACAATAGATGTTCAGTGCTTCTAGGAAGGAAAAAGAAATATAATCACAAATTATAAATACGTAAACCAGCAGTCCCTAGGCAAGCAAAGCCCTGTATTACAAAGCAACTGAATTTACATGAGCAGGTTATAAATGCCTAAGGTCTAAATAATGACTGTTGACTCAACTAAAGACTTGCCCGAAGTTTTTTAAGTGTGTCGTCCCCTGTCCATGCGAGGCTGTTGACTTCAGCTCCCTGGCTGTGTCAGACTCTGACAGGCTGGTAATTCCATAGTAAAATTGCAGAATTGTAACCAAACATTGTTTAGAGCAGCCGCAGGGCCCCAACTGCGGGGATACATGTTATGACTTTAC
>NW_008824360.1:1499726-1509773 GCF_000699105.1 Pygoscelis adeliae | reverse complement strand
AATCTTAAGGAAAGAATCCAACTCCATAGTGCAAACCTCCCTTTCCCTCAGATCGGTAGCTCTAGTCTGGCTCTTTGCCATGGAGGAAGATGACATACTGACTTGATCATGACTTCCATGTGCATCTTCTTACCCCCAAGTAAAATGAAAAAACAACTAATTAAGTAGGAAGGAGATCCAAGTGCACCTGAACATAATGCAACCGAACCTAACTGAGAATGAAAATCTCATTTCTGAACACTACTGGGCTTTAGGATTTAAAAAATTCAAATAGATGTTTTATTTCTTCAGTATTGTTTCCATTAATGTTACTGGCTGAATGAAAAGGGAGCCACCCTTGATTTCATTAGTATTAAATGATTACCCTGTACTTAAATATGAGTTGAAGATTTCAGTTTTTTGTCAAACTTGCTTGGGTAATGACCTTAGTTTTCATTTGCTATTGCAGGTTCCTACCAGCCAAAAGAAGGAAGGTGTTTATGATGTGCCAAAAAGTCAACCTGTAAGTGTAAGTATCTTCCCTATTTATATGCAGTAAAGAAGATGTGTTTCTTAGCTTCTGTGACTTTCATTATTGTATGTAACATTTGGTACATTCCTCGTGATGGGAATTTTATCAGTGATCTGTTGTGGGTTGATTGGGTTGGTTCAGAGTAACCAGGATTGTAATGTCACTTACATCCATCTCATTCATTACATAAATCTCCTTTCTGTCTCTTCTGACTCATTCTTATGAAAGTCACCATTTATAAATGTGTTATCCATGTTTAAGAGTTGACAATGAGCCTTCTGCATGTTAATGAAATAATCGTTGCTGTCTGGATTAGAAGGGTTCCTCTATTACGCAATGCTGTACAGGGCTTATCGCTCTGAGTGAGCATGGGCTGCTTTTTCTCCTCTGTGTGCTCTATCAGAGCTGTACTTTATATGTTGTGCTCCTTACAGCTTGGTTTAGTAGGACAGCAGGGAAGCAAGGTCCGAATAGAGTTGAGGTCGAGAGAAGTAGCGTTAGGAAAAGGTATGTCAGAACATTGTGTGTGACCTCTACGGTGATTTTCTGCAGCTATAATGTCTACACCTCTCAGAAGACTTCCTGGTGAATACAGTGTGCTGATAGGTAAAGATTTCATAAGGAGCTTCAAATCAAATGTTATGAAAAAAATGGGAATTTGCATTAGAATTACTTTTCTGTCATTTGGAAAAAAAAACCCAACCAAACAAGTTACATCAAAATCCAAGCTAACATACACCATAGAAAAGCAATTATTTTACCAATAAAACCAACTTCTATGGTAGCTTAGTAAGAGCTGTAGAGTTGTAGGCCAGAGGTACGTGCAATTGCCATTAGTTTAAACAGCTGTGGGAAAACCTGAAAGGAACTACATCAAGATTAAGTATGCGAAAAGACCTCACTCAGCAAATTCCTGAGTGGCAGAATTTTTTCTCTATGTATTGCATTGCTTTCCTGGTTATTGTGGGCTGTAATCAGCAAAAGGAGATTTCCTCCCAATATTGTTATGTATTATTTCTGTAGTGCTCTAAGTATACAAGAGGCTAAGGGTCAATATAGACTGTCAACTTAATTCTTTCTATCCTGTGCCTTGCATGGACAGTAGACTATTGAAAAATAGGGGTAATATGCTGTTGTATCCAAATGGCACCACTCCCTTTCTGTGTATTAGCATTTTGAAGAGGTGAAGCATTTATCCCCAGAACATATGAGGAATGGTAATAAGTGTTTTAGAGAAGAAGTGGAGTGACAGATGCTTTAGCAACAAGGCATGCATTTGCTGAAGGGCGGGTTGTACTGTTTAATATAAATTTGTTCTATAAATACTCGAGAAATTGTTCGATTGTGTTGGTTACCCAGAAAATTAGTATTTCTGAGGATTTGTGTGAGAATGGAGAAAAACAAAGGAAAAGGTCAGGAATTTCAGTCTACTGTAAGCATGGGAAAAATGCCTGTATTCAAGAGAGAGACTCCTTTTACATGAGGATGTAGTAACTTGCACAGCTTGGGCTAAGCACGGAGACTGAGATCTGGAATAAAAAATATAAATGCTGGGGAGGGGCTGGATGGGGGCCTGAGTTGTGACATTTCTGTGGTTTGCTCAAACAAACAAAACTTGCCATAAATATTTCATGATAAGCCACTCGGAGGAGGGAGGCATCATCGTGTTGCCTGGGAAAATCTAGTAAAATAACTCATGTTGCATAACTAATTAAGGTATTTGTGGGCACGGAATAGCTGTAGATTTTTCACTCATTTCTCATATAGTTCAGTGTTACAATTTTTCCACTGTACATTTCCTGTGACTTTTTTATTATTCCTTCAGCGATGTTTCAAATTTACTCTGGGTATAGCCGGTAATTTAGGTCGTTGCAGTATGACTGGGTGTACAGTACACTTACAATCATGTCTGCAGACACATTGGTATTAGACTGTCCTGGTAAAGAACATGACTGTGTGATATAGGGCATATGAAACCTACTCTGTAATCGTCAAATGTATTTAATCTATCATCTCCGTGAAGCTGGTTGCAGACTTAATTTTTTTTTTTTTGCTATTCCATGGTTAAATTTAAAGTTATTAGAGCTTTTTCTCCAAATAAGTTATGTACTTTAATTTATGAAGAAAAAGAGAAGAGAAGAGGAAGAAATATATAGCTGAGATTTTTGTTTCACCTTTTTATTAGTATGTATTAAAAAAAAAAAAAGAAAAGCAGCAATAGCTCTTAAAATTAGCAATTTAATATTCCACTGCCCATCTGATTTATTGCTCACCTTTCCACGTCTGAGACTCTGTGTCATTGAGACACTTGCCATAATTTTTTTTTCAATTTATAGCTGTCATTATTATATAAACCTCTAAAATTCAATCTGAGGGCAAATAATCTAGCTCTTCTACCTGGTTTAAACATATAAGGACACTTTCTTTATTAGGAGATCTTGCTTTCATTAATTTCGTAATGGATGAATAAAGTGAGAAACTTTTTGTAGCTCCTAATAGGTTTCAGGCATCATGAATTCTCTCTCCCGACAATAAATACAACATTTAATAAAAATGCAGCAAGTTGTGCTTGAGTTCAAATGGAATTGCTCACATTCCCTGGACAGAGATTGATTTTCCATCTTGGGATTGTTCTCCTCTGGTATGTTCTCAGGCAAGTTATCTCTACTCTCCACACATAAAGGTGAGGGATACTGAAGTAGTCATCTAGGTGCCCTCCACCCTTGGTTCTCTGTAGCCAGTGGAGAGAAATAGCCACTTCACGGGGAAAGTCCTCCTGTCTGTGTGAGGTGTCCCTCTCAGGTGGAAATAAATGTACATCTGGACATTGTTCTTTCGTGGCTGCAGAGGAACTTTAAATGACTTGCAGGTATGATAACTTCTAAATAGTTAGGCTTAGGTGGGATGAGATCTACCACAGTGTAAAAACTAACAGCCAGAATCCATTTTCCAAAGGTTACTTTGAAACTGGGAAGTGTAATTCATACCGGTTTTCAGTAAGATATAGGTTCTTAAGAAACCAGGACTGTTTGGGCAAATATTGCTTTCTCTGTGCATATGGGATCCCATTGGGGCTGAAGGTATGAAGCATCTTCCTGGTAGTGCTGTGAAGCAGAAGTATTCAACATTGTATATGCATTGATACAGCCGCTGTACTTACACAATACTGTGCCGTTGTGTGAGGCCATTTGTCAGAAGGTGTCAAAGTACTTTATAGTGTGACTCCTCATGATCTCTGATATTAAGTAATGTAAATACAGTGCAAATGAGGCGGAAAGGAATGAGTCTTGGATCTCAGAATTTGAACGTACCCACTGAACTCAATTATGAGTGGTGGCTGGTTGCCAAGCCACTTCTCTGACATTGGGATGAAAAGATTGCTTACTCAATATAATCCTTGTATTTCCCTATCTCTTTGCTGCATCCCTTCCCAGCAAATCCTACTCTCCTGTAGATTTCCTGCCGGGCGTGCAGCTCAGTTCCAAACACACACTCTTTATGATATCCAGTATCCTCCCAGTATCTTTCCCTTCCTCTGTATCAACTCACAGTTCTTGTATTCGTTGCTATTTTCTCTCTGCTCCTTCCTTAGACCAAGTCTCCTATTCTCCGTTCACTGAGAACAGACATCAGGCCAGACAAAGAAAGCAAGCTTACCCCAAAGAGCTTGTGTTAAGCGGTACACGCTCCACTTAGAAATCGTGGTTCCGTATGTGAAATTAACTCTTCTAAAAAAGTGAAATGTTTAATGAGCTCTTTTTGTCATAATTTCTGATTGTCTCCCAGTTATACATCCACATCAAGTTCTACCTGTCATGGTGTTTTTAGTAATGAGTCAGACTGTAAATACCCTTCACGGAGACTGTCAGTCACACCACAATAAAACCTTCTCTTCTCATCAAAACGTCTAAACTATCTGCTTACAATTGTATAAAGGCTTTCAAACAACTCATCTTACTGCTGTATAAAGATTCAAGGCATTATAGCTGATGCCTTACAATGCAGGCAGTCATCTGGCTAGTACCAACTACATGGAAAATATTAACAAACCAGGGTGGAATGGACAGGGAGTAATTTGGCTGCCCTAGGGGCAAAGCATGGGAGGAGCAGATGAAGCTGGGCTGGACCTGAGCACGCTCAGGTCTAGAAGCCGTAAGGGCTGCCTGATCCTTCTGCCTGAACTAGGAAGCTGAGTTTGGGAAAGCTCGGTTTTAATTCTGGCTGGGATTACAGTGCCATTTGCAGGTCCAATTTGTTAGGTCTCCTGTCAGAGGAAGTGTGCCTGGGGTCATCTGGAAGGCATGGGCAGCCTTGGGCTCCACCAGCTCATGCGGAAAGTCGGTCCCTGGAGTAATGGCATACCAAAATGTCTGGCAATAAAGTAGTTCAGAGCAGCTTTCCAGATAACTCTGAGCATCCTCTACAAAGTGAATTCTTTCTATGACACTTGGTCTGAAGAAGAGCTTTGTAACTCTAGCTTTTCCCTAATTTTGCATCAGTGGCTTTACAGAAACAACTTGCAGACTGGTGACATTGACTTCAGCCTCCACAATCAGGCTTTCAGGATCAGATTTTCAAACATGAGAAGAGAGAGAGTGCAGACCCAGTCTCTGACCATCTGTGCCTGCAAAGCCGTCTGTTTTTATTTACCTTTGCTAGAAGAGACACCTGTGTTCAAATGCCCTGACTTAGTTACACTCCATTAAACCCCACGTATGAGGTTTAACATCGCGGTGTGGGACATGCATTTTTTACAGATATAGCTAGTTGTCGCAAAGTTTGAAAATATATTAGTTTGCTATGATAATGTCTTGTGGCATGATTTTCTTCGATGTTTTAGTGGGTTGTTACTGGTTTTTTTTCGATAGAAGTGGATAGGCATACCAGTATCTGTAGTGTAGACATTGCACTAACTATTCTGAGAAGATTTTGTGCAGCGCTGGAAACACCTCTGCTCCGTGTACTCCTCCTCTCAGCTTGCCTTTTGATTTAATACCAATATTAACTCTGATGCTAGTGCTGGTTTATAATGGAAACATTTAGCACTGTGCCAAAGGTAACATCTCAGCCCTGAGGGTGAGAAGTTGTTGTCACATACATGCCTTCAAGAGCAAGACTTGTGCTGTAGCAGGAGGCCCTTATTACAACAGCCTCTCCACACATCAGCCATTTGTTTCTGTCTGCTGTGTGGATACTGTCCCCTTTGCGACCTGCATCACCTGCCCTGTGTTGTCCTCTGGGCAGTTGCAGCAGATGTTGCTAGGTGATCTCCAGCAATGTTGCTCACATTGCACTGTCATGTCTTAAGATACTTGTATCTGTGGGGTTTTTTTTCTTTCCTTTAGGGATAGAGGGGAGCTGCTGGCATTGCAGGAGGGTCCCGCATTCAGTCAGGTCTGGCTGATGCAGGAGAGGCAAATCCCTTGATGCCATGGGGCAGGTTTGGTACGTTGGGCAGCTAGCTGACACATCTGTTTTGTTTGGACTTTGTGTTAGGTATGCGTGTTACCAGTCAAGGTCTGTCATTCTCTGTGATTTAATTACTTCCGCATTGTAAAAGGTCACTGAGATTTGTCAAGGTGGTTTTTCCTTCCTTTTAGCAAGACCCATGGCCATCATCATCTGCTGTTTTATACTTTCTGCTTCTGTTCATACCTGTGCAAAATGCAAGTAAAAACTCTGAATAAAAGCCTTTTACCCTCACTCAGCACTGGCATAAACAGCTATTTGGAGTGGATCCACAGCAAAAAACACTGAAACACCTGAATTTTCACTAGCAGACTCTGTTCAGCTTCAGCTGAAGTGAGAGGCTGGGTCTGAGACTTTGCTCAAACCCCCGTGCCTCTTTTCCAAGGAGAGGAACTAGCCACCATCAGGGATGTTTCACAGAGACCACAACCATCAACTTGTGGCTACTGTACTTCGTGGGATCTTAGTTCCCTGATCAAGTGCTGTAATAACTAAGTCTGGTTTTGTATTTTTTTGTTTGACTTTGTATCACTTTTTAATTTTTTTTAAGCTATTTTTCTGGGCATATTTTGTGGTTTACTCCTTAATAAAAATTGTAATGGCACAGGAAGCAGGTCCTCCTCCCTAGTCTTCCCAGATTATAGCATCTGTAACATAAGGTGATGAGGCTTCTTCATGTGTGTTATATACATGGCTTATCTAGGTCTTAGCACCTGAGCTCTAAGTTAGGTATATTTCAATTGATTCTTGAAAAATTGTTCTTGCAATGCCAGGTAGAGCAAGAACATTCAAAAAGCTGTTAACCTGAATTCAGCATCTGATTTCCAACAATCTGGAGGATTAGACGTTAGAATTAATCCATTGTTAATGTATAGACCATTTAAGATGATGAATCTTAATCTGGATAGTTTCTGAACATTGAAAATATGCCTATGTAAAGTTCTGGTTTCAGTCCATCCATAATTTTGTATCTAGCATGTCAAACAGCGGGTTTTAATAGTGTAGGAATACTGTTTCACAGATGAGAATAAAATGTCCTGATTTAATTGTTCTTTTATGTCACATTGATATTGTGGGCCACATCTTGAGCTCTTTTTAATCCGTAGTTGTCATTCTGCTAGCAGGCTTTCCATTCCTGCATTTGTAATACCATTCCCTGAATGTGATCCTAAATGCTGTAGAATGATTACATGCTATCAAAGCATTGAACTTACCTTACTTCCTAGTGCAATCCTTCAGAATTTGGGGACATAATCCCATAGTGTGGGAAAGCTGTAATCCAGCAGCACTGCCTTTGATCAATTTTTCATCGTACTCTCTCTGTCCGTACTGTAACAAGCAGCAAGAAACAAGGAAGCAAACTGTCCTGGTTTCAGCTGGGATAGAGTTAATTTTCTTCCTAGTAGCTGGTACAGTGCTGTGTTTTGGATTTAGGATGAGAATAATGTCGATAACACACCGATGTTTTAGTTGTTGCTAAGTAGTGCTTACACTAGTCCAGGACTTTTCAGCTTCTCATGCCCTGCCAGCGAGAAGCTGGGAGGGGGCACAGCCAGGACAGCTGACCCAAACTGCCAAAGGGACATTCCATACCGTGTGACGTCATGCTCAGTACATAAACTGGGGGGAGTTGGTCGGGGGGTGGCAACCGCTGCTCGGGAGCTGGCTGGATATCGGTCGGCAGGTGGTGAGCAATTGCTTTGTGCATCACTTGTTTTGTATACTCTTTTATCATTATTATTGTTATTTTCCCTTCCTTTTTTGTCCTATTAAATTGTCTTTATCTCAACCCATGAATTTTACTTTTTTTTTTCCAATTCTGTCCCCCATCCCACAGGGCAGGGGGGGAGTGAGCAAACGGCTGTGTGGTGTTTAGCTGCCTGCTGGGTTGAACCACAACGTAAACAAAAGCTGCAGGTTTTGCCCTGGTGACATGGTTATCTTGCTGGATATAGGTGACATGGATGTTAGTACGGCAGTATAGATTTGTACATTTAATACAGAACCTGGGCGATATAAATAAATGATAAACATTTCAGTGGTCCCTTATACTTATGCAGCCTGTTAGGTCGCATGTCTAACGGCTTCACGTGTATTTGCATTCCTAAACTTAACTAGATTCCTGTACATTTCCTGGGGTAATATTCTGTCCCTTTCAATATTCTGCAAAGTGGAGAAAAGAGCGTGTAGCTGAACTGTAAGTCTAGTTTATTGATTGTGGGGTAAAGTTCTGTTACATATAGTGAATTTTTGTCTTTTATGCAATATGACTGATGTAGATTTTACTGATGGCTGCTGATATATTAAGTTGACAGCTGCACATTATATTGATTCACTACATTTTGATTTGCTCAGAGCCCTACAGCTTGTAGTAATTTGCTAAAACATTTATTTACACACAATCTGCTTTCTGAGTAGTGAAGTTTGTAGCTTTACCTAGTCTATATCACTGTATGCATTAAATGATATCAGTTGCACAATTTGGTGTTTATTTACAAATTAAAGGGGATACAGTTCTGGGGAAAGCGCTGATGCATTTTGCATCAGTTTGGGGAGTAAATTTTTGCAGATTCATTCAGTGCTATCCTACGTTATTAAGTACAAAAATACACAGGTCTTGGCTTTTTTTGCCTGCTGAAACTCAGGAGATTTCAAGGTTTCAAAAGTACCATGATAACATGGTATTCAATAATGAAGGTAGAAATAACTTGTTTCTTGGTTACATGTCCAGTCACCTGTCGTTTTGAAAACCATTAGATAGACCTGTATAACTGTGCCTTGTATTTTAAAATAGTAAATTTGGGGTTATTTCTAATTCCCTTCCATTATTAAGTTTATTCCCTGCAAGCATCCAAAGCTGTCTCTGCTGTCACAGTCCAGAAGTGGAGTTTTGCTCTCACGTGGAAGTTTAGATTCTCATCATCACTTGTCTCTCCAGTCTGCAGTTAAAGAAAGCCATCATATGTCACCAAGGCTGGCTGGATTGTGCCACCCAAGCGGTGCCGTAGTCCCCTGACATTGAAGAGTTTATCTTTCCCCATCTGAGCACTTACCGTGTCCTGTGCCACTGTCCTCATTCCCATTTTCCCCAGGGAGAACTGGTGGAGCTACACACTGGGAACAAAAGGTGCATTACTCTCAGAAATAGATCTTCAGGCAAGAAATGCCACTGATGCCAATGAATGTGTCTGGCAATGAATCTGGATGGAAACCCGGCCGAGGCTGACCCTGACATTGAACCAGCCAGCAGCTTGTCGTTGGTCCCTGATTTTCCTACTGAGACACCCTTCCTCATGCTGAAATGAAATTTGGTGCAGGCTGGCTTTTGCCACTGTATCAGCTGAAATGTTTTGCTCTTCACCTTTGTTCCCAGTTTTCTGTTGAATGGAAAAATATGTTTCATTTTAATATCTTTGCATTGCATCAGCTGCATGCAATAAATTGCACGTATTTGTAAAGGTACCTAAATCTAAAGCCAGGTTTATGTTTCTAGAAGACAGATGTCAGGGCTTGTTAGTGCATAGTAAATGTAAATTACAACAACTTTTGTAGCTTGCATCAACATTTTGAAAGCCTCAGTGTTTAGTTCAACAACATAGTGATATTTCTGGACTTGCATCATTTCTTGTGATGTGACTGGTGTATACCATCGTGTATACCATGCTCCCTGAACCCACTGTGTGGGGTCTGGAGAAGATATGGAGCAGGTGACCATGTGGCTGGGACCTTTGCACCAGCATCCTCTGTGCTCTGGGAAGTTTAATTATCTACAGTGTTGTGTTGCCTGGAAGCAGCATGGGTCTGGCTCTAAGCTAGAGTCACTCTTTTGGACTTGTGATTTCATAGAATCATAGAATCATTAAGGTTGGAAGAGACCTCCAAGATCATCAAGTCCAACCGTCAACCCAACACCACCATGCCCACTAAACCATGTCCCTAAGCGCCTCATCTACCCGTCTTTTAAACACCTCCAGGGATGGTGACTCAACCACTTCCCTGGGCAGCCTGTTCCAATGTTTAACCACTCTTTCAGTAAAGAAATTTTTCCTCACATCCAATCTAAACCT
>NW_008824360.1:1490147-1498103 GCF_000699105.1 Pygoscelis adeliae | reverse complement strand
CACCCCCAGGTCCTTTTCCGCCAGGCAGCTTTCCAGCCACTCTTCCCCAAGCCTGTAGCGCTGCATGGGGTTGTTGTGGCCCAAGTGCAGGACCCGGCACTTGGCCTTATTGAATCTCATACAGTTGGCCTTGGCTCATCGATCCAGCCTGTCCAGGTCCCTCTGCAGAGCCTTCCTACCCTCGAGCAGATCAACACTGCCGCCCAACTTGGTGTCGTCTGCAAACTTACTGAGGGTGCACTCGATCCCCTCGTCCAGATCATTGATAAAGATATTGAACAGAACTGGCCCCAATACTGAGCCCTGGGGAACACCGCTCGTGACCGGCCGCCAACTGGATTGAACTCCATTCACCATAACTCTCTGGGCCCAGCCGTCCAGCCAGTTTTTGACCCAGCGCAGAGTACACCTGTCTAAGCCGTGAGCCGCCAGCTTCTCTAGGAGAATGCTGTGGGAGACGGTGTCAAAGGCCTTACTGAAGTCCAGGTAGACCACATCCACAGCCTTTCCCTCGTCCACTAGGCGGGTCACCTGGTCATAGAAGGAGATCAGGTTGGTCAAGCAGGACCTGCCTTTCATGAACCCAATTTTATTAGGATTTATTAGAGTCTGTCAGAGAAAAGTGGTAATTGAAGCATTTTAAATACCATTTCCTAGAAGAGTAAATACCTAAAGTACACAGGGAATTCATAATTAAGTTCCCTTCAAATGAAGATAAAATAAACAAATGAGTAAGCATATGTTTTGATCATATGAAGAGATCCTTAATTTAAAGGAAGCTATCAAGCAACAGTGAAGCAATTCACTCAAACACTCCTCAATAATCTATTATGTCAACTATCCTTAACCATCCCACCTCTTCAGCTGTGCAGGGTTGACTAACAGCATTTTTAACCAGCACATCCAGCGCTTCCCAGTGAACAAACAAAGGAAACTGGACAGTTGGTGAATGCGATGAAGCTCAAGGCTACCCTGTAGTTGGGTACATCACACTAAAGTCAGTACTTGGGTTTATTACTTCAAATAAGAATACAGAGGAGAAGAATTACCTGAAGGAGAGTGCTCCTGACAAGTAAGAGTTACCCTACGAAACTGAAATGAGAAACTTTATAAACAGGAGGGTTCCAGTGTCCCATGGGATTCTGAGCACCAGATTTGAACCCTGTGTAAGTGACGGATGCCCAAATGCATGTATTTTGGATAAAAATCAGTGTAGTTTTATGGCAGCTCATGTTGCTGATGCGATCTTTACCAGTTGGGAATCACCCTAAATTGTTCACGGCAGCCTTACAACTAAAAGGTTGTGCTCAGCTATACCTGTGTAAATCTGGTTGATGGTAACATCGTGGCTGCTGTTAACCTCTGTAACTGGGAAAGCTTACAGCATTTGAGGATCTTTAGGATTTGTAGGAGGCTGAAGATTGTAAAGGCATTGACAGTTTTTCTTCACACACATATTCCTTAGTGTATTCTCTTTAATTAGGAAGTAATTGAGCAATTCTTTGTTGAGTTATCATGCTACTTCATTAATCCAACAGTAGTTTTACAGGAAAACTATATGTCTGTTGGATGTTTTCAGTGTGTCTCAACCTACTAGACATGGTTTGACTGATGATCAGTTTAGTCACGATTCCAACGTGCTCCTTCGTTATAGTTCTAATTGTTTTTCAGAATGAATTGCAGTTTATTAGTAAGCTGCTTGCAGTTCATGGAGCTCATAGTAATATCAACACTTGTTGTATAAGGTGCAAACAACTGGAGCTTTGCTTAACGAAAATAATGATTCAAACCATCAGAAAAAATATTTGACATAACCAAAATATTTACATTTTCAACTAAAATAAGAACAAAGATGTTTAGTTTGGCTAACCATTTGACTTGTCAGAAGTCTTGCAGTGTAAAATACATACTAGGAAAAGGGAATTGGAAATGCAGAGAGGCAGCATGGTTGGATGATCCCTCTTTTGTCTACTGGGCCGAGTGGTATGGCACTTACCCTGAATGCAGGAAAGCAAGTTTAAATCCCTCTGCTGTCTTAAAAGATTTGAATAGCTAATACCCAGCTCAAAGGTTAATTACTAATTGCTGGTTATTTGCTATATTTAGTATCCTTCATACTCTTTTTTAATTGCTGAGCTCTGTATCGGAGTACAAGTTAATTACTGTGTATTTTTTCATGCTTTTTAAGCACCATCTTTGCTTCATTCTCTGAGATTTCAGAACACGTTTTGTAAGACGCTACTTTTATCATCTTGTTTGCAAAAGTACAGCAATATCAAGCAGGTTTTCTAATGCTATAAGTCAGTGTAGATCCCTTGCCATTGGTAAAACCAGACTGATTAACAGAAATTGAATATTCTGGCTTGTTATGTATATAGAAGTGAAAGAAGTAAGGTGCTTCACACTCCTATGAGTACAAGAGGCCTGTCTTAGATTTCCCTTTTAAATTCTCAAGTTTTGCATTGCTTAGACAAGATGTTTTTCAGAGTATTTAGTGATCAGAGGGAATGCTGCAGCGGAGGTGGATCGGTTTTCGTTCAGGTTTATGAAAGCTGCGGTTTACTTACCTCTTATCATTGCTTCTGTACTCTTGGTTTTTCTCCAGCTCTTGGATAATACGTTTTTTTTTTAGTGAATAGTGAAAAGTGTCACGAGGAATTTCATTACTGGCTGGAGTGGTTTAGAAAGCTTGCTGCTGCTTTAAGAAGCCAGATTTACATATTTCATGTTTAAAAGATTTACAATATGTCTCACATGCCTGTATAGAAAGATGGAGCTTTCATTATAGGTTTAATGTCACCACGATACAAGGATTAATACTCTTTCCTCCGCCTCGGTCTGCGCGGCTGGTCACAAGTGCCTGGTGTGTTCCTGGTTGACTACGCTGTAGGGGTGTTTTCATATTCAAGGAGATGCATTATTGAATAATTAAAGCAAGCTTTTCCATCACTCCGTGGAGAAATCCACAGACAACAATCCTAGAGGAAGATCGAGGACTGGGGCATCTTTCCAGGCTTCTGGTTATTTTCTGTCAGGCACTGGGGAAGGAGGGAGAGGATTGTTGATTTTCATTGCAAAGGTTAAATGCTTTGTATTGAAAAGCTGAACTGGAGGAAGGCTCGAAGGGCCAAATTCTGCCCTCGGTAGCCGTGTTGCAGGCTCAGCACGGTTGCCGTTGCAGGCTGTTCCATGCTTTAATAGACAGGGATATTTCACCCTTAGGAAGTGTCTCCTCACCGGTGTGTGATGCAGAACATGAGCTAATGGAAGATGCAGCTCAAGTGCTACATGATAATTGGGCACTTGGGGATGTGCCGTCACATGTTGGGCAAATGTTTTCTGCAAGGTCCTGCTGTAGCACAGGTGGGAATTTCTAATGGTCCGTTGAACGCTGCGCACATGTTTCCTCTGTGCTGAGACATGGTTATTTCTCAGCTGGTTTCACAGAGCGATTGGTGTGGCTGGGGGCAGGATCTGCTTCACAGTGATACGAGCGGCATCCCTGGATGCTGGAGGATGGGGGGTTAAATAAGGAGGGGGCTGTCAGAACAAAAAGTGATTAACGACTGGCCAAAACTGGTTCTTCCTGAAGGTGTAAACCCTTCTGGTTTCATTTCAAGAATATTTTCCAGGTATGTGGAGTTCTTTGAATAAACAGACACAGCTTTTTTCACACTTTCCTTACCTGGGGCTGGGGGAACATGCTGTCAGCTCCAAGAAGGTGCAGGGCTCGGTCCTTTCCTGATTGTGTACGATGGCATTTTCTTCCTTTAGCTTTGCCTTTTGCCAGTCTGTTTTTTTTCTTCAGGTCTGTGATGAGATGTGAGGGGGAAAAAAAGAATTATAGGCTGTTTCTGAGATTTTTAAACTTCTTTGTTTTAAGATGACATGTGATTACTGGCTGGTAACTTGTATGAAGCTTCTCAGTCATCTAAGATTTGATTTTCGATGACTTGCTGTTATGTTTGTTTCTTAAGAAATAAAGTCTCCAGCACTACAATAAATGTTATCTGAAATTTAGCATTCTGAGGACACTGAAGTGATAATTTGTGTTAAATGTGTAGATGAATATAGATATGTATGCATGTGTGAGCAGTACACTCCCACGTATATTTGTACACACACAAGCTACAGATTCAAATATAACTTGAATTGACTTACGTAAGTAATTTTAAAAATTACTATGGAAAGAAAATATTAATCTTAAATATGTTTACATTGTTGTTACAGTTCTAGTTAAGAGGAAGCTGTGTTTTTCTGCAAATACTTGCTCTTAGAGCTTTTGTTGTCCAAAACTCAATTTTTTTTTTTCCCCTGGGGATGTTAAGTCCTTTCTTTCACCAAACCAGTGGAAAGTTCCATTAATGTAAGCAGGATCAGAGCTCACTGGGTATGCCTACTGCTGAATTAATAAATATCTGGGAAAATAAACAGTTATGATGCAAGTGGTAAAATTGCCTTATAGACCAGAAGATGAGATTTAGCACAAATAAAGTGTATGTTTGCCTCACGTCCCAGCAGCATTCAAACTCACTGTTTTGACTGCGTGATTTCATATCTGTGCTCACTGCAAGATGGAAAGGGTTTTCATTTCAATACTGAAGTCAATAACTATGGAGGTTATCATTTTCATGCTCAGAAATTCATGTCATTTTCATAAATCATTCATTTCATTTCATAAATCATGCTTTACAGCTGCAGAATGGAAACTTATTGCTGGACATTGATGAAAATCTTGTTTCAGTCACTCAGGTAAGGTTGTGACACTAAAAATGTTTTAAGGAAATATAGATGAAATCTTCTATAGGAATAGTGCATTTTGAAAATGTTCAGCTTGGGATTAACTTCACTGGAATGTAGTTAATATCAGATGTGAATAATTTAAAAAAGCATAATGGGTGAAATCAGTTCTGTAGTGACAGTGAAATCACAAAAATAAAAGATAACTCTTTGGTGTCCAGAATCTCATATGCTGCAAGTGGATAAAACTACGTCTATGTCAAAAAAGTTGCATTCGTTTATTCAGGCTGAGAATTGGGTTGTAGAAATAAGCTAGATACAGAATCCAGAGCTGAACCATTTGGGACTTTAAAATCCCACCTCCAAGGGTTGCTGTTTAAGACTGTCTCTAGTAAGTAAACGATAAAGTTGTGTTCCCACAAAGTTTCTATTTACATCCTCTGACATAGTTCTATAGCTCCTGTTGCATATAAGGTTGCTATTCTGTGAGAAATAATTCCCCAGTAAATATATTCCTTTTCTTTGGGGAATATTGTGAATGAACGTTTATTTCAACAAATAATGAAGTTGGCTTTCCTATCACTCTCTCCAGCTGCCTGTTTAGAAATCCATCCACAGAGTTTCTTTTAAGAGATTTAACAGAATTATATCTGTGAAGAGTTTCTAAAGATCCATCACCTTGAAGCACTCTGAAAAGTATTATTATTCCCATTTTACAGGGTTATTGAGGCATAGAGATCTGAGTTGCCACCTTTCAAATACATACCATATAATCCTGAGTTCAAAAGTATACTATCAATTTTCAGTATTGATATGAAACATATAATATTTTTTCCACAAAAAATGTGTAACTTTACAGACACTTCCTCTTAGTCTGTGTAACCACGTGTGCCCTGCCCTTTCACATCCCTTCTGGCTTGCTCTCCTGCTTTCTCACCTGGGATGGAAGCACTGGGGGAGCCTTTGCTCATGGCCTCCTTGAAAGGGCACATGCTATTTCTTAGCAAGCCAGAGAGGAGAAACCAGTGAAAAACTCACCAGTCATGCAGGGAAAGGGCAGATTTAGGGGTGGTGCTGAACAAGCAATTTGGAGAGATGAGAAGAAAGAGGCTCTTTCTGTAATTTAGTGTCACCTGGCATCTCTTGAGTCAGTGATTTCCAAATGAGAGCTGCTGTTGTCATTATTCCAACTTTTCTGGGCATTTTAACAATACTTGCCTAGTGTGTTTGCACACACTGCAGAAGTGACTTATGGGTTTGGGGTTTTTTTGCAGAAGCTACTTCTAGCAGTATTTGAGTAATGTACACTAGAATCAGTGTACCCTGAAGAAAACATGAATTTTCTTCTTACTTCCTTCTTCCATTTCCACGCAGATACTTAGAGGGATATATAAGCCCATAAGAAGAAAATGTATTGTCATAGCACTAAAGCAATGTGATCTGTTTAATATAAGACATGACGTGAGGAAATGTAAAATAATTCATCCCTAGGTGCATCATTAGACATAAAGCTGAGAATCATCCAAGCTGCTAGACAAATTCCAGGTCTAAGTGATTGTAGCATTGCTTTTGTATATAGGAATAGAGATTGGATTGCAAAAACATATAAACCTTTGAAATTATTGTATTTTGAATGATAGCCTTATTTCTTAAAGGATCATTTATAACAGAAGGTTGAGGGCAGGAAAAAATCTTAGGGTGATCTTGCTCCTAGGTAGGTTGTAAAGACTGACCAGCCATTGTGGTTAATGTCCAAAGCACTGAGTGTTGGCTACATTTGCAGGTCAAGACTCAACTGAATTTCAAGCCTATTTATGTGATAGGAGGCTACAATGTTTGTGTGCCTAAGCTGGGGAGGAGATTCAGTGAACTGAATTAAGATTTGCATTAAATCTCATTCATAATGAGAGTTGTAGCTTCCCACATGTGTGGGCGCGACTGAGTATGACACAGGGAAGAAGGAAAGTAGCTAAGCAGCAGAAAGGTAGTGGAGAAGGAGTAGTTCTTGAGTTCCCATTACAGCTTTCCAGAATAGCCACCCTGATAAGGATGGTAGATGGGTTTTAGGTTTCCTGCAGAGCTATAATGGATCCATGCTTTACCGTCCCTGGACTCCAGATGGACTGATTTGTGGATGTAGATGGGTGGAAGAGAGTCATTTTACTCCAGAACATGTGAAGGAGCTTTGATTATGCAGCCACTCAAGGTGCTCCTTATTATGAAAGTGCTTTTTCTCTTCTGGTCCAGTTGAGTAAGACCTGTATGGGTGACCTATTTTGAGATCAAACTGAAGGACGTCCGGAGAAAACATTTCTAGCATGAGTTAAATGTAGAGCTACAAACTTACAATAACCCAGTTGTGCATCCTCCTTCAAGTCCACTTATCCAGGTCACACCTGTCCCATGGGCAAGGGGAAATCAGGTAGCACTTTAAAAGCCCTTCCCTTCTGTATCCTAATGTCACTTCCACAGTTGTCTGCTGTGTTTTAAGACCTTGAAACGGGGTTTTAGAAAAGGAGCCAGGGAAAAGGGCTGGCCATAAATCATGCTTGGTGCTCACTGGTGTTAAAGGCAGAGCAGTAATGCATCCAGTCCCATTCTGGATATTTTTTTCATGCTTTATTCATTTTTTTTATGGTGGAGAATTCCCTACAGAATCATTTTATAGGGTTAGCTGCTGGCTATTTGGGTCCATCAGCAATATGAAAATCCCACAGCTTGAACCAATGTGCTTCCTCCATATGGGACTTGACATTTGAAGCCTACATGGCTTTTGGGGGATTTATATTACTAGCTGTTACTAGTTAACTTTACAAGTTGTAACTCGTTAACTCACAGTTTCTTCTCAAAAGATAAATGGATTTTTAATTTTTTTTTCTCTTTACAGGCTGTTACCCAACTAGAGCTTTTTGGGGACATGTCCACTCCTCCTGATGTAACCTCTCCCCCAGTGAGTATCCAGGGAAGCTGAACTGTGCATTTTTTTACATGCTATTTTCAACACATTTATTGGGCACATTTACAATTCAGGTCATCAGCCATTTCAGTAGGGAGGATTTCAAAGTAGTTTTTATGTTGCGAGAAAATAAAAGTGAAGCAAATTGAATGTGGAGTCATTGCTTCATGATGATGTGCAAAAATATCTTCAATTTTTATTTTTCTGATATAGGGCTAGGTGTCACATAAGATATAACCTGAGCTGCAGATCTCTTTCCC
>NW_008824360.1:1461566-1490093 GCF_000699105.1 Pygoscelis adeliae | reverse complement strand
TATCAGATGCGCATGCTTCACTGCACTCTGTCTCTCCACTGCACTGCAGGAAGATCCAGTTACAGCCTTATATATCATGTCTCTTTGGTTCCACCAAACACGTATCTCAGAACTGCCGTTAAAGGAAGGAAGACAAAACAGTAAAGAGAGAGAGGGCTGAATGTGTTTTGAGGGCAAAGAAGATTTTTCAGCATGCTGTTCTGCATCATAAAATGAAAAAACAATCATTTTCCTATAAAGGTTTTGAACCTTATATTAAGCTGTAGGGGAGTATGAATATACTGAGAAAATTGAGGCGCTGTGAAGTCATCAGCCTCAGATCTCCAAGGTATTCTGGAGCATGTCTGGGCTAGATGTTCAAAGTCCTGTCTCCTCATCCTTAGCTTGCTCAATTAGATTGGATTTCTCCTTTAATGTAGACCTGTGGTTCTGGTCCTGTTGGTTAATTGGAAGAAATATGTATTCACTTTTCCATAAATCCTGCAGGTATCTCATTTACCTTTACTGTTTCTTACATTAATGCCTTGGTCTTCTGACTCTACTGGTTGTCACCTAACACCTAGAATCACAAGTCTGTGTGTTCTGGAGAAAGAAATGATGTCAATATTTTGCATGTGATGTATTCTGGGCAAATTTTATTTTTACTTTTTCCTCTGGTACAAAGTCTCTCATTTTCTTTCTTTTTCTCCTGTCTCCAGCAAATTCTAATACTGTTATTTCTATTGCTTTTTTCCTTCTACATCTTTCCATTCTTTTTTCTTTCTCTTTCTTCCCTCCAAACCTGTCTTTTTTGAGTTACAGATGATGCAACAGCAAAGTACGTGCCTGCAGAAGCTACAGCTGATATGTCATCATTGTATTTTATTCCTGTTTTCTTGCAGACTCCTGCTACTCCAGGTGATGCCTTTATCCCATCTTCATCCCAGTCACTTCCTGCTAGTACAGACATGTTTGGTTCTGTACCTTTCAGCACTGCTGCCGTACCCTCAGGTAAGAAATCTGGGGAAATATGAGCTTGACTCAAATTTGGTGATCAGTTCTCAGCTCTGGTTTGCATTTCAGTACTCAGGGTGTTAATTTAGTACAGTGGAAGTGGGGAAGGACTTTGAGGACAGTGCTGCAGGGCAAGACAAAACAAGTCTTTAACAAGCTGGGAGTACCTTGTTTTGAATTTACCCACATTTTTTAAAACAAAAGCCAAAAAAGTCACTGGGAGTTCAACCATAGTTCAGCCGTCTGGATAACATACCTTCTAGGTACAGTAGCAAGAGAGAAAAAAGCATTTAGTTTAGCTTTGCTTTCTTTGCGGTAGCACCGAATATGCTGTGCTGTCTCCAGTAAAGAGAGAATGAGACATGGAGAATTTGATTGCATTTCAAAGGTATTCCACTTAGTCAAGTCTTGATATTTCCTTTAGATTTTTCTGTGTTCCTGAAAGTGCTCAAAATTCAAAAGCTGCGTAGCATTCTGCAGACACATAAGGCATGTAGTTTTTGACTGCTGATCTCTCCCTGGGATACTCGGAGCACTGCAAGAGCAGCGCTCTCAGCTCCACTTACGGAAAAAAAAAGGAGGAGGAGTGCCTTGAATCATTCAACAGTGACTTTCTAATTGGTTAACTCCTCCTCTGATGGGCTGCGTTGCAGCATCAGATTAGCCACTGCATCTCAGAAAGGTTACACTGATGGTGAAGTGTTTGGGGATAATGTCAGATGAAAACCCTCGCTGCTTGGATGAGGTTACCATGGGGGCAAGATAAAAGGACATCTGGAGAATCCATCATAGCCATCTATTGAAATAGATATATGTCTGAGTTACTGTTCTTTCATCACTCATTAATGTAGTCTTTCAAAGTTCTGTTTCTATTTTATTTTTATTTTGGGCTTTTCCCTTTACAATTTTGCAACCACCTTTACATTTAGCATTACAAACCAGCCTAGAAATAAAGCAAAGGGGAAAAGTTACAGGACGACTTAGAAAAACACTCAGGTTAGAAACAGGAGTTTTAAAGCTACGACAGTATTAAACATAAAAGAGAGCTTGCATATTGTAAAGTATTAGCAGTAAATCATTAATTTAAATGTGAAATGGCATATCTGTAAAGCATAATACTTCTATCAGTGGAACATAATTGTATTATGTGGTTTAATTTGTAACATTTTTTACAGTAGTTTTAGTTTCAGATTTTTTTTTTCATTGTAAATAGCAAAGCACCTGATCATATAATTCCTACAGTCAAACTCTTGGTAGCTTGAAAAGAGGGTTCAGGTCTGACAGGAAGCAATTATCATTTTAGTTTTAATCTTTAATTTCCTCCCCAACTAGAGAGGTTTTATGCTAGCGTAATACCTGAAGCAGTTTGTTGTTATTAGTTATGTAGTACAGGAGAAGCTCAAGACCTTTTTGATGTTCTCAAGTAACTGGGTAATAACCAAATGTGGTTTTTTTTAATCTGAATTCATCTGGGCTCTGTCTTTTTATTGTGCAATTTGAGACACTTGCTTTGCTCCTCAGAGTGGTTTGAACTGTGCCTGTGTTGGAAGAGATGGCACAGAGTCTTTCTCTTGCAAGAAGGTCACACTGCCATTAAAGGGCCCTTGAGCTGTTACCTAACATATGTGAAGGTGCTTCCCCATAACTTAGAACCAGTTTTGTCACTATGCCATTGGCAGGAGTTGGCTGGTGTTCAAGTCACTCTCCCCAACAAAGAATAAAAGCCAAAAGGATGAGGAACTGCGGCAAAGCTACACAGAGGGGAGTCCTGGGTGTCCTCTTCCTTACCTCTGCTTGCTCTGGCAGCTCATTTTTTAGCAGCGTATGGGCTGCTCTGAAAAGGTGAACTCCATCCCAGACTGACCCAGTGCATCGTGTTCAGTCCCAGACATCCCTGGCCCGAGAGGAATGGGACAGGCAGAGGTGAAAGGCAGAGGATGGGGGGAGTCAGGGTAGCAAGAAGAGCCTGCAGAGCACAGTGGTGAGGAGTGGGGTTGTGCTGCCAAGGGGGTGAGTTTAGGGAATGTTTTGGGAGCTCCTGTGGTTCTGGTAAGTGGTTTGACCAAACTGTTCCCGGCTGTGCTTTGACAGAGCCCCAGGGAAGGGTGCTGCCAGATTATCAGCTTCCGACAAGGTCCGTGCACGCAGGTCTTCACAGACCCAAGGGGGTACTCACTGAGGAAGAGAAGAACTTTTTTGTTCAGATGAGGGGAAGGATTATTGCCAATATCCACCAATTTGTGGTTTTGTATACAAGTATTTGTTCAGTGATGTGAATTCAACCATGTCTTTCAGTTTTCTTTTTAAGTGTGCTGAAGCTCTGGGAACACTAATGTAGCCTGCGTGTTTCTGATTTATTGTGTAGCTTTTTCTGCATGCTCTTGACAGTAGTGTTAAAATCTTTCATCTTTTTTTTTTCCCCCTGCTCTCTTTATTCTTTGAAGGTTATGTTGCCATGGGAGCTGTTCTGCCCTCATTCTGGGGACAGCAACCACTTGTTCAACAGCAGTTGGCCATGGGTGCTCAGCCTCCAGTTGCTCAGGTGATGCAGGGAGGACAGCCAATAGCATGGGGCCAACACGGTATTTTTCCTCCTACTCAGCAACCGTGGCCATCTGTAGCTGGTCAGTTCCAACCAACTGCCTTCATGCCAACACAAACTGTTTTGCCTTTACAAGCAGCCATGTTTCAAGGTACCATTGCTCCTATAGCTACTGTTCCACCCACAAGTGATTCCAACAGATCAAGTCCACAGACAGACAGGCCCAGACAGAAAATGGGAAAAGAAATGTTTAAAGATTTCCAGATGGCTCAGCCTCCACCAGTGCCATCAAGAAAACCAGATCAGCCTTCCCTCAGTTGTACCTCAGAGGCCTTCTCAAGTTACTTTAACAAAGTTGGGATGGCACAGGAAGCAGATGATTGTGATGACTTTGACATCTCTCAGTTAAATTTGACTCCTGTGACTTCCACGACACCATCTACAAATTCACGTGAGTATTTATATGCTTTCAGCTATACCTTTCCTCAGATGTGACTGCTCCTCAAAACATTTCTTTTTTTTTTTTTTTCATACAGTAAATTGCAACACAGATATGGACTGAGAACCTTCATGCATGGTCTAGCTTATTAAATGTGTTCCAGCCATAAAGAAAAGTATCAGAGAGGAATCTCAGAGACCATTGAAATCAACAGTCCCGATAGCTGCAGTCTGAAATCTAATTCCTAAAATGACAGTAATATATGTTCTGTGCTAGGGACATGCAAGCTGGTTGGAAAATGCCCATGACATTCAACCTTACAAATGGTTTCACTTATGTCCCATTCAAGCCATACTTTGCAGAAATTAGGAAATGGGTATTTATTTTAATAGCTTGATGTATTGGACATGTGAGGAAATTCATTGAAGAGCTGTAAAATAAGCTTATCATGTTTGTAGCATGGAGATGGGGGATTTTGCAGATTGCTGAAAAGAGGAATTCATGAGAGACAGATTTACCAGGGGCCAGCCGGAGACCTTCTGTTTCGCTTTCCTGCCATAGGGCAGGCGACTCATGCATTCTTAATGTAACGTAGTGGCGTCTCCCTGGTTCCTAAAGACATATGCCAGATGCAGCCAAACTTAATTTGGAAACTGCTGAATGAAATCAAATATGTGGAATTGATAATGACTACTGTGTTCAAATTTACCTCTTGCAGCTCCTCATCAGAAAATAATTTTCAGGGGTAATAAAAGTTGAGGGCTCTAAAGCATGAGCAAATTTTGTGCTGCTGTGTCTTTCTGAACAAATTAACAGATACATATTCTGTTGCTGTTACCTTAATCTTTGTTTAGCTCCAACCCCTGCACCCAGACAGAGTTCTCCATCAAAATCATCAGCATCTCATACCAGTGATCCTGCTGCAGATGACCTCTTTGAAGAGGGGTTTGAAAGCCCAAGCAAAAGTGAGGAGCAAGAGGCTGTGAGTAGCAACAAGATTTCTAAATACTGATTAGCTCTTTTTAAGCTAGAAAAGACAGAAGTTATTTAAATGTTGTTTGGTAGTGTCAGAAATAACTATTCTAATAGGGCTGGGTGGTATTTAAGGGGGAGCTGCAGACAGAATTTACTTCCTGCTTTGGTTCTGATAGCTAATAGCATGACATTTCTGTTGATATGCACTAATATTGCATACAAGGAACTAAACTGAGAGTTCATATGTAAGGTTATATGTGTTAGTTGTAGCCAATGTTCTTTTTAGCATACCAGCATTCACTTATTGATGGTAAGGAAGTCCGAGGTAAAACAACATACATTCTGAGGCTGCAGAAAGAGATGTGAGAGTTGGTGTGTTAAAAGATGATGGTTGATGTTGTCTTGCACATTCTTGCATCCTAGTTGCTTGCCCAGTTACATTCCTCAATGTTCTGGCCCTCAGTATGTGATTTCTTTGCCTTAGACTCGGTGGACCAAAGCAAGAAATGTTATCCAAGCAATGATTTTAAATCACAAGGTATCTTAGGCAGCTAAGAGCCTAAGTGAGCCAAAGGCAAGAGGGAGTCTGTACAAAAAAGGACCCAAAGGTACAAAATAATGCAAGCTTGGACTCTTTCCGATTCACATAGATTCACTGGCTTTCAGGGCCTTTTGTAGTTCTCATTTGTCTGATCCAGTACCTTCTGAAGTCTGTGGCAGCTCCTGCATGTGCTCCAGCAGGTACTGGTGAGATCCTTTCCTGCCTGCATCAGCTATAGGAAACCATTATGGCTTTTGAGAACATATCAGCGGTGAGGTCTCACTTTCTGGTTTTCATGAGATAGGATGTACTTGTTATGCACACAGCATGAAAATAACCTTGTGTTGACTTTTCACTTTCTTCTTGTTGAGAAAAAAAGGTGTTATGTTCTTGTATTCTAGCCTGATGGGTCTCAGGCCTCATCCAACAGTGATCCATTTGGTGAGCCAACTGGTGATACTATAAGTCCACAGGTCGGTAGCTAGATAGCGCAGGTTGGGGTAGGTATCTGTCCTTTTTTTCTCTACACCTTGAGGTGCTCAGTTATTCTTCCACCAGTGCCTACCATTGCTTTCATGGATGCATGGTTTGTTTTTCCTTTTCATCTCTTCCGTTTTTCCTCTCCATTATCCACAGTGTATTCCTCATGCTCAGTGGTTTGCATGGCTTTTGCCATTCACTAAGTGTTGCAACTTATGCAAATATGTGTGTTTCAGCTGCCTGCATGCTTTAAAGAAATGTAGACTTACTTTCGTGTTCAAATTCTAAGGGGAAATAGGGAAACTGAGCCATTACTAACAATGTATTAGGCAGAACATTTCTTTGTTATCAAATCCACTCTAGCCTTTAGTCAGATGTAACATATTAAATGGAATAAGACATCTTACCCATAGACATAACAAACATTAAATAAAATTATGTAATGATACACGAACACCTCTACCCTAAATCAATGTGATAATCAGTAGAAGAAGCACATTTATTATCTGCATGTAAAAATATTGAAATGGGTTTGTTTATTTTTGTCTCCAACTGCAAATTAAAAACACCTGAAAATTGTGATCATTCATATTACCATTGACATACTGATGTTTCAAAAATTATTCATCAAATGTGAGTCATTTAAATCCAGACAGACGGGAAAGATGATCTTTTCATCTTTTGTGTTACAGAACATGTTAGAAAATGTGGCTGCCAGTGAATATTCTGTGATTTGTTTCCATACAGTATATATGTTTTACCAAAAAGACAGTAAAGCTACAAAGTTTTATGAGTGCTGAGCATTGTTATTCCATCCAAATACTCTCTAGTGTTACTATTTGAAGGATATGTTTCATTATCTTCTCCCTGTCTGCCATTCATGTTTTGTATTACCCAAATAAGTGATCTGATACTGCTTCTATGCTCCAGCAGAGTTCCTGGAGCAAATCCATAACAATGGTAGAACCCTTTTTATTTTTGTACAGAAATTGCACTCTGTTTACCAGTGACTTATCCACCCTGAGCCAAAGTAATTTGGTTTCAACTCAGAATTAATAGTTTCATTAGGAGTCGGTTTACTTTGTACATTAAATATGGTTAAAAAAATTTTACAATAACTTAGCATTGATCCACTTGGGAGTAATAAGATTATCTCTTAATAATATGTGGTGCTGTGAGAAGGCTTCTCCACGTTCTTTAGCTTCACCAACGTAATGCTCAGCTCTTGGGGGCTAAAGCAAAAGTAGCATTAAGCTTTGTGTCTCATTGAGTCTAAAAATGACAGCGTAAGGATAGAGTCAAGCTGGGATGAGCTGCTCTAGCAAGAGCATCCGTTGATTATTGTACTCCAGCGAGAACTGCTTCTGCAGATGGATGGTGCCACATAGTAATTTGGCTTTGCCTTTGCCTGACCTCGGTCAGTACTGACATAGCTGGCTATCCCAGCTTCAGACCATTTCAAGAGTTCTTTCCTAGATCAAGAAAGAGAACTTGACCTTTATCTGAGTCCCACATTCTGCAAATCCGTATACATTTGTTTACTGTGGGTATTATTACCCCTAGTCAGGGTAATTCTGAAATTCATCACGGGGAGAATAATGATAAAATCTCCTTCTAATTTTCTGACTGTCACAAAGATAGTTAGCATCATTTGTAAACTAGCTCCACACATGTTTACCTACCAGGAGTTCCGGAGATAACTTGAAACAGTAGTTTACATCTATTAATGCATATTACCGTGGAAGGCAGTCAAGTGAGGGACTCCTTTTGTTCTGCTTTTATATAACGCTTAGTAAAATACATTCTTTTACCTGTCAGGGGTCTCTGGGAGCTACAAGAACAGTGTATTACTAGTGATTCCATATGTTTTTTCTATATTTTTTGTTAATCCTTGTAGAGTCTTGCATAAAATATGTATAATTCTCAGAAATATATTCTGAGAAATGTTAAATACAGTTACTGATTATCATATTATAGTAATTCCTAAAAGCTGTAGGCAGGAACAGGAAGCTGAACAAAAAGAAAGCCTCTAACCAGTGAAGTTACACTAGTATTGTGCCTCTGTGCAGTGCCATTCAGCAGCAGTCCATAGGAAATCCATTTGCTAAAACCAGCCCAACTAATTCTGAAGCCTAGTATCATCAGAGCAACAGAAAGTCTAATCTCCATAGAAAATTACCAGTTCAGGACTTACTACTGTGTTGTGTATTGAGCTCCGCATTTGGAGAGAAACTTAGTGGGGAGAAACATGTAGTACAAAAGAATCACAGTGCATAAAAGCCACTTTTGTGTGTTAGATAGGAGATTACTTCACTCTTCAGAATATGGTTCTTCACACCAAGAACAGCACAGTATGCAACTTGGATGAATGGGCCTCTCAGGAGCATGACATAGTATTGTGTTCAGAAATTTAAAATATATCTGTTCCCAGCATCTCAATCAGCTATGCCATATAATATCTTTGCTTACCTTGTCTTGATGTGTTCAGGATACTCACCTGCCTAGTAGTTTGTACTCTGATCTTTCAAGGTACATTAGCAATTTGGCTTCTTGGTTCCTTCTGATACTCCATATTCTCATTTAGAAATAATTAGGCATCTTTCAGTTATTATCTTCATTTCTCTGTTTTTCCTCTCTTCCTTTTGCGATCTTCAATTTAAGCTCTCAAAATCCTCATCGTACCAGTAGTCATTCTTAGAAGTCCCTCTTCTACAAATAGCTATGTGTTCTTAGTAGGTAAGTGTGACATTTTATGTATAAGTTACATTTTTGTCCCTTTATGATTGGAGATAAGAAGCAGACAGGCCTAACTTTCACAGGTGAAATAAAATCAACTGTTTGCAGAGCTGTTCATAGCAAGATTTGTATTCGGTTGTTTTCCCTTTGTTCATGAACAGCGTTGAAGATGGATAGTGGTTTTCCAGAATGGGTGAAGAGAACACTGATTAATAAGTCTGCCATCTTCAGCTGACTTACATTTAATCCCTACTGATGTCTTTAGATTGTGTGTGGGATAACTATGGTCAAAGAAGAGAGAGGGAAAGCACTGATGCTACCGAATGTGTTAAACATTTCTTATTATTGACATTTTGGATTAAAGCAAGAAGTTTGAACAGAGTTTTCACCTGATCATCCTCTTTGCATCAGTGCACCCAATTAGCCTGAACTACAAAGTGTTAGGTGCAGACCCTGCCGGTGTGGATATTTCTGTTCTTGGGGGTATTTCAGCCTCAGCCCCTCACTCAGCCTAAGCAATGAGTGATGCCATGCTAGCATGCTATGACACTAGGAAGCACTGAAGCTATATAACTGAAACCTTAGCAAAGGCTATAGAAAGGGGAGCCTTCGAGGATGATGAGGAAAGGGAAGGAGAAAAGCAAACTTTGACTCTTTGATGTCAGGCTTCTTTGGATACCTGTGGTTATGTTGGCCGGCATCTCCTAACAAAGCATCCTGATTGTGGAAAGAATAAATTCTGCCTGAATACTGGGATCGGATATCACAAATGTGGTCTAACTCTGTATGAATGACATGAACTGGTTCTTGAAGGCAAATTAGCAACAGGGTGAAACTTCTGAAAGAGAATAAGGGAATATTTGATACCACAATTATTGCAATGAAAGTCATTTTAAGTGCTGGAACAAATGCAGCTCTATTGATATGCTGCCGAGTTCAAGACTTGCACTGGCAGTCGTTCACAAGAGATTCTCGGGAAACCTTCAAAACATTTGTGGCTAGAGCATATCTTCCTCAAAAAGTTGTTTAGTTGTTCTGTGAAATGTGTGCAGACAATTATAAGCCCTCAAAATATGTCACACCCTTCATGATGCTATCAGCACTGTCAGGAGAGCAACAGTTCATTAGAATATTTGTCTACCAGCTTTTGGTGGTACTTCGGTGGCCGGCTGCCATCATCCATCTTTGAGCGAGTGCCATTCTTAGTGATAAATATTCCTAATAATCTTAGTCAGCTCCAGGATGGACTACTACAACTCTTTATTTGGGCTGTTACTAGGAAGTTGAAAGAAAACAGCAACTTGTGGACAAAGCATTGGCTTATCTGGGAGCTTAGTGAGCCTCAGGAGGGCATATTAAGCTGATTCTGCATCCTTCTCTTCCTTTCTGCCCCCTTTCTATTGCACTGGGAATCTGAATGGGCTCAAAATATCAAAGGCTGTATTTGCAGGATCTGTTACCATCATTTATCCAGCTCAATAGGACCTGAATAGAGTCCAAAGAGAAATTCATAATGATTATAGGTGACCTATTCTTACTGTAGGCTCTAGAGCTATCATCTCAAACTAAAGACACAGCACCGAAGCAGGGTTGTGAACCTGAGAGAGAAGTAGATAGTGTTGTGCATTTGGAAAGGGATCACAGCTTCATTCCAGAGAAATCCTAAAATTGTCATTTCAGGCGCTGTGCTTATTTGTTCATCATCATATTTCTGAAGGGATAAGACCCAGAGAAATCCAGGCTGCTCTGTGAACAGAGGCATCCCACAGATTTGCGTTCCTTTCCGCGGCTACAATCCCCTTCGAGCTATCCATTTTAATATGACCAGCTCATACACAGGTTTCTCACCTCTTCCCATGTCTCCAAGCCCACTTGAACTAGCCAGGTACCCTTGCATTTCTCCAATTTCTTCCTCTAAACAAGAGACAACGTACTGTGTAGCTTGTCTAGAGCCATGTACTTGCTGATAGGCAATCCAGCAATTCAATTAGGGGACAAGCTCTCCTAGCTTTCTCTGTAATGAGGTCATTTAAAAGTTCCCTGTCTTCTGCGCAACAACTGATTTAAAAAAGGCACTTGCGATAATTTAGTGAGACTTCTGAAAAATTTGCTTTGAATTGGCCATCAGGTTCAAAAGTTATGAAGAAGAATTGACAGATAGATGGAAAGTGTAATTGCGTGGCTACTGTTTTGTTAGGAAAGGGGCCCAGAAATAAGAAGTGTGTTTCCTTGCTGCAGTTCATTATTATACCGGGACCAAGATGGAGCAGGGTTCATCTTTCTGGGTAGTTCTCATTGCTTTTCATTTTATGGATGTATAGCATCCATCTTGATACTAAAATGACAGAGACTTTTAAAATGCTAATAATTAAACTAGGTATTTGAGACAGGAAATATTCCTAGGTAGGTTTATAGTAAGAATAGAGGCACTCTCCAGTCATAATCCGGAACTAGAAGGTTGCTATATTTATGCTGCTAATAGAGGCTGACTAATAAAAATAACCAAAGCCACTGGCTGTTAATGGGCCAATAGGAATTACCTGTCTAATCACCAGAGATATTTAATTTGAATTCCGCTTGCCAAGTTTACTATGTCCTATTTTATTGAGTCAGCATGCAATAGAGAAGATGCATTGCACTCCCATTCCCTTCACTTGCATCCCCAGCACAAGATTCTCATTTTGGCTGGCGTTCCAGCACATTTATTTCATGAAACTCTGTCATTTGAGCCTGCCTTTTCTGATCAGTCAGCCAGGAGTAAAACCGATGCTGAGAATCTATTGTAAAGGGCAAAGAAATCTATGCGGGCCTCACCTCTACAATTCAGTACATCTTGCCTGAAGCTTTGCGCATAGCAGGGTGCCTCGCAACCATGAAAGGACTGCCAATGTAAAAATAGTTTCTTCCTAACCAAGTCCCATGTTACGTTTTGTGAGTGAGCTCACCTACACAAGCCCAAGTAGATGCTGAATCTTTCCAGAGATGTTCTCCAATGATTAGTTCTGCTGGAGAGCAGATGTTAATATCTTTAAATTGGATGCAAATTTACTTCTAGTATTTACATAATGTTATTCAAAACCATTAGCAACCTTGTTACCTCATGCAGTAGTGTACTATACCAGAAATACTTACTGTTTGCTACAGTCTTGTTTATTGTGCAAAATGTTCCTTAAAATGGGAAGAATAAACTGATTTTAAGCATGAAGTATCTCTGGAATATGTAAATGTAGCATACACAGGGAAAATTTTCTCTTTGGCAGTCTTTGCAATTAATTCCGAGAGAGTTCATAACTCAGCATTTACACAACATACTTGTAGCTTCCTAAATATTTATCTGTCTAACTTGAGGCATGTATATTTAGACATTTCTGGTCCCTTACTGCAACCTGTCACTTTGGTCAGATACGTGACCTGTGAATTCATATCCTCTTCCTGCAATATCTCGTTATTTGAAGGCTACTGTTCAGTGTAAAGAGCCACATTAGTATGTGAGAATATAGCTAAACACTACTTTGATAGCAGCTTCCAAACATAAAGGAAAACATTTACTTTTCAAACACCTGCCAGAAATTGCATATCCCCAAAGTTGATAGAAGCCTTCAAGTAGGATTTAGCAGCAAAAAAAGGTGCTGCCAGTTGTCTTCTTGCTTTCTCCCTGTGGGTTGATGAAAGCACATCAGAAGTGCTTCTGGGCCAATCCTATAGAAAGGAGAACACTTTAAGATTCAAGGTGTTTATATGAATTGGAAGTTTTGTATGCTACTTTATTTGACACACCCCACCCCCCCACCCCCCTTTTTTTTTCTTGACAAAAACCCATTCTTTCATTTCCTTCCCTCTGGATCTGTTCCTAACGCAGTGGTAGAAGTAGAAAGCAGAAAACATTGGTGAGATGATTCCAATGCTGTGAGAAGAGTTAGGCTCACCTGCCTTTTAATGACATTCACTGTGACTTTTGAGTGGCGTATGTGAAAAGAAGGGGGTTTATTTCTGCTTCCAAGGCACTCCAAAATAATGCTTTTGAAGCCTCCGTGCCTGGCATTGTGAGAGAAGCTATCCGTGAAGTCAACAGCACTCGACTCTACTTTTGCCTCTTTTCTGTCCCTTTCTGCTCTCTTTTGCTCTCTTGAGTATCATTATCAATACTTCACAATACCATTTGCGATGTTGGGCTACAGGCAAGATGCACTGCTTGAATTATCTCAGAATATTAGAAAACAAATCTCAGTCATTGACAAAAAAATTTGGCTGAGAAGATTGCACGCAATTACTGCAATTAATTTCTCGTTTAGGCTTCTGAAGCGGGAAAAAAGGAAGACATAAGAGCACATTTTTCATTCAAAATGATCTGGTCTACTAGAAGAAAAATTATTCACATCAGTGAGAAATGCAGGCCTTTGCCACATGAAGTGTATGTTCAGATAAATATTGGGTATGAATAAAAGAAATTTCTAATTTTAAAGGCTGATTCATGTGTTGTTGAAAGTACTGGTGACCGATGATGAACTCCTCCTCCTTCTCTTCCAATGGTGTCAAGTTCAGTGACACCTTAGGACACCTGTTACTTAAGTGCATCTGCATACCGTAAAGATATTTGAGGACAGCTCTAACAAGCACGCTTGACATTTTGAAAGGCTCTTTTTTTCCCCGAAGGCATTTGAAAAACTGACATCTTTTGTTCCAAAGGGATGTTCTCCCTCCCTCCCCTTTCCTTCTCCTCCTTCCTTTTCACTTCCCTTTGCAATCACCTCAGGTTCAGCAAATGCCTGAAGAATGGCCTGGTGTGTGTCAGGTTCCCACATTAATTAGTACAGATTTTCTCTGAACTGGCTGTGATAGATCATTCTGCCAGCTTCATGTCCGCAATATATGAAAATTGGCATAGGTGGACTTAGCACACAGTATGTGAAATGCAGTTATTTACTCTCAGTCATTTCTTCTGATTACCTTCGGTTTTTCAAGGTCACAAAATGTATTTGCTTCTTGCTGGGCATAATTTCAGCAGCCTTTATTTAATCATTCCAAAGGATTTCTCTCATCCTCCCGTAACGCTTGTAGTGTACTCAGGGCTTCGTATAGGTGGGAAATGGGGAAGCAGAGTCTTTGCAAGCTCCAGAAATGTAGTCATTTCAAAGAATAAGAGACAAATTTCCTTGGCACGTAGGAAGCGGGTCATATTTTGGAAGGAGCCTTGTTGTGTTGCTCCTCATTCAACACGAGATGCACAGTGAGGCGGGACGGGGCACAGCCTGGAGCACTGGCCAGGCACCCATGAACACCGAGTAGACATAGCCCTAGGCATCCACCTTTGGCCTCTTTTTCTCATCAGCAGCATCATTTTTATAAGCAGTGATTAAAAGCCTGTGCCATCCCCTGGCAGACATTTCTGTGTTCCGCAGTGCCCAGTGATTTGCCAGCCTTTAGAGTTTTTAGCCATTCTGCTGATGCTGCTGTAACATGAGTTGATTCTAACTTGGTTAAATTTAACGTCGTGGCATGGTATTTGAATATTTATCAAGCTGTGGAGAGTTAATGCAGTATGGCATTAATTAGCCTTTCTGCCTGTCTTCTTCTTTTTTTTGATGTCATTCTTAGTTTAATAAATTAGTTTCTGGAAATGAAGTAGAATGGACTCCAGGGTCCATGGATGGTTAGCTTCCCACTGCAGCCAAGATGAACATAGTATTAAAGCACAGAGTGTCAGCTATGAAGCAACACTGAAGAACATGGCAGCTTTTTTTCCCCCCGCATCCAGGAAATTTCCAAGAAAGTATCTGTTAGCAAATTGACATGCTTTCCTCCCAGCTTTAATGATTGTACTAATGGTTATACAGACTCCTAATCAAACTGCACAGAGCTAGCTTTCCTCATTCTTCATAGGCAACTCAGATTGTTATTTTAAATCCCATCACAGCTTCATTAGTGATGGGATTTCAGTGGATGGGATTCAGCTTTCAGTGGCGGTTTCTGTTTGCAAGTGTTTTTCTCCGTGAGTTGTGTGGAACCCACAGCTATGTTCTGCTGTTGTGCTGCTGGGGGCAGTCTCAGCCTGGTACGAGTAACAGTGTTTTACGCCAGCTACACTTCTGGCCTGTAAACTTCAAAACATCTAGTCATATAAATATCATTTCACTTCTTCATATGTCTATGCCCAGCAATACCTCCTGAGGATTGGTGCACGGCCAATACTGGAAGAGGAAATTGATAGTAAGCATTCATTTTCTGAAATAATGTCACATTTTCTTCACAATTCAACTGGGGTGCTGTGATCGCTCAAGGCAGCACAGAAAACAAACACTTCTTTGGGTTTTGACTCATGAGGTATTGCTGTTCTTAAGCAGACGTTCTAAAACTGTTCTAAAAACTGTCTGGAGATCTCTCCGCTTATTTTATTTTTGTTATCCCCAGGAAGCAGAACCTCTCTACGCCCAGATCAACAGACCTAAGAAATAGCATTGTTACAGGCTTGTGGTGCTCCAAGACTCAAACGAAACCCAACAACCTGGCAGGCCTTTGCCTTTCATGCTTTTTTCCGACTGATTTTGTCTGACAAGGAGAGATGATTCCCCTCCTGGACTGGCTCTACATGTGTTCCTGACATTTTTTTTGGCAACCAATGGCAGATTCCTATGGCAGCACAAAATAAAAACTCTCCCTGCTTATCATACCACGAGTCCAGCCCCGTCCCCACAAGTCATGGGTATCCAGGCTAGGAAATCTTACTCCTCGGTCTCCTTTTAAACATTTGTTCTCTTCTGTATGCCACATATAAATAATGAGCATCTGAAATTTATTGAGTATTAGACATTCTTTTTCTTTTGAGCAGAGTCTGTATGTAGCAGTGGCATTATCATTCAACAGCCTTTTGGGCACAAGTCGGCACTTTTTATGTCATGGTGACATGTTTTTCATCATCATTTACATCAGGCTGATCCTGACTTTTTTTTTCCCCTGTGTAGACATATTTAAACAACAACAAAAAAAAATACTGGCAGTGTCATTTTTTTTTTATTATTTCTTATTCTGTAGTTTTGTATGAGTGACAGATCTAACAGCAAAACGCCTCCTGCGGAAATGATTCCTAACTTGAAACCACAGAATAAAACTCGGTTGTTTATCCATCCTGACTGAAAATGTTGCCAAATGGACCTTTAAGTTCGAGTGCATCATGAGGAAGAAATGCTGCTTTTCTGTTTGAATACTCATGTTGTGGGTAGAGAAAGGACATCGAGTCCCACTGAGGAAAGACGAAAGAGTCAGTATTTCCTAGGAAACTCTAAACAAAGTGCAGAAAAGGAATATTTTTATTTCTTCAATATCTTGCTGCTGTAATGCTATGCAGACAAGTGTTTTCTTCTCTGTGTGCCATTTTTGATGAAAAAAAAAATCATTTGCCAAATAATACTGGTATGATTCTGGTTTAGGAATTTGGATGAAGCGAACTTTACAAATGGGAGAAGGATGGCATGGATTTTGGAATAACAAACTGATTCTGTGATCAAATTGTTCATCTTTATCACTTTTTGTACATCAGAAAAATCAAATGGGATTTTTATTTTATAACTTGAAAAAAATCTTACTGTTAACTCTTTAAATGTTTAAGGGGAAATGGCTTTAAGGAGTTCGAATGAAAATTGCCAGTTTTTTTGTAAATATAAATGTTATGAAAATTCTTTTACTAATGCCATTACACAGTAGAGAAGGTAGCAAATTGCAGTGCTTGGGAGGTGTGGCAAACCCAATTTGTGGTTCTCACATCACTTACGTTTTTTCACATGCTTACAGTAATGGGCTGAAGCTCAAGTGCATTTGCCAAAAGCAGTCAGCTTGTCAGCGACTAGTGAAATTAATGGGAACACGTGATTTTATGATCTAGTTTTCACATGGACATACTCCACTTACAAGAAATCACATTTCATTGACATTCCTTTGCGATTCCAGAACCTCTGCATAGAAGTCATCAAACTGTTTACACACAGAACAAAAGAATTTAAATCTTCCTTTTTTTACATTTATGAAGCAAAAGTGCAGTGTTTGGGTTCATATGTTTAGCACATGATTTTCATAAAGAATCTATATATTTTTGCCCTACAGAGAATTGTTATACAGGTCAAATGTGTTTTCCTGATGTTCCTATGCAGTTACAGTATATTGAATTTAGTGGTTTAACACTAAAAAAAAAAAGAAGAAAAAAAAAGAAAAAAAAAAGAAAAAATAGAAAAAGGTTAAAGAAATCAAGTGATTAATCAGTTTTTAGGGTTGTTGTGCAGATTTTGTTTTTAAATTGACACATTAGGATTTACATTTTTGTCATTATTAAAATAGGCCTGGAGTTATAAATATTTTGCTTTGTTTCATCTCTATTATAAGCTAAAAATGGTTTAGAAGACAGAATAACTGGGGTGGCGATTGTTGATATGTACAACCAAATCTCACAACACGATTCCGGTCTTTTATTTTGAATTAGAGAAATTAGAGAAATGTGCGTTACAGAATGTATGTGAATGAAAAATTAGCTGTGAATAGACCTAATGAACCTGCAGAGAAGAGAACTTTTATCCCCATTCATGGTCATTTGATGCTTATTCCTTAGTCATGTGCAAAACAGCTTTGTAGCGAATCTTATTTTCCCATCAGAAGAATGATCAAGAAATTCTAACTGGAGAAGGTGAATTAAGACTTGGTGGATTGAGTGTTTCAGGATAAAAAGCAGAGGTAAAAGCATTTCTGAAGGACATTTCTTTAAGAATATTTTCCTAATTTGCACAGTGGTGCTACTTTCTTCCTCACTGGCTCTTTTGGGTTTTGTCCTACATACGGAACCATGAAGACAATTTTGGTTCATCATGGACATTTGAGGTTTAGTATCGTCAGTGCATTTCCAGTTATGGGGTAAAATGTTGAAAGAAAAAGAAGAGATTTATGTCTCAGAGGATCCATTGACATCATATTTGTAGGAAGCAGATCATTTACGTAGTCCTTGCAACGAATAGGTGTGGAGGGAGTGAGGCTGGGATTTTAGTGTCTCATGAGAGACAGCTGGACCATCACTGTGGATGTTTGTCTGACCTTTACCAACGCTCATAAATAAAAACAAATTCTGAATTGTCTTGTCATACAATTAGATCGTCCTTGTCATGGTTGAGATGCTGAGTTGAGAGGACTGGAAGGCCTCTGCACTGTACCAGTATTGCAGATAACTAAAATATCCAGCTTGCGCAATTGTTTAATCCCTCATCCTTCACTGGCACTAAATTCGTCACTTTAAATTTAAAAACCAGGGAATCCCACCAGCCATCCTGTTATCACCCCCCTCCCCCCCCTAGGTTCTTGATCTTTACCTGTCATGAAAAGATATTTTGATAGATCGTAGTCATCCAAGTGTCTGATGAAACCTTTCATCTAATAACGTACCGGGCACCTTCTTTGCAAAAATGTTTACTCTGTGGTTTTCATTCATTTTTATTTCTGCATTCTGACACGTATTTTTTTAATAAAGATGAGAAAGATGAAAATGACTGTTGCAGTACATTTCTAAACCTACTTTAACTTTACCTCAGATAATGACCATTTGTTAACATATACGGACACATTATTTTTAACTTTATGTATAATGCATTCAGCAACAACAAAAAAAACCAACAAATTTTTAGAAATTTTCCATTAATTTCTGTAACACACCATGTAATACTGTTATGAATAAAAACATTAAAAAAAGGCGTCATTTCAGTAAGTTTGTTTCATAGCTTTTGCTCTTCTGTGATAGTTCTGCCATTCTTACAGTACAGTGTGCGTGTCTGTCATGGCCAATATTTTTGACAGTGGAAATATCTGGGAAAGGAGAAAAAAAAAGTGCCTCAATTTGGGGAATACCTAATCTTAAACACTCTAAGTGTTGCTTATCTTGCAAATACTTAACTTGCTGCTTTTAATTGCTGCCTCCCCGTTTTTGGCCTCTTTTCGGGTGTTTTAGGATGAGCATCCCAAACCAGTAGGTATTTTAGTCACCTCCTGTAAAATCTCACGTTCCTGGGAGAGACCACGCTGTGCAATGCTACCAAAGCTGGAGTACCTTTGTGGCATGAGAAGCTGTAATTAATTTTGCTCACATTTTCCTCCTCAAGTAAGTCTTAAAATGAAAAATACACCTTTAAACATGACAATTTGGAAAGTAAAAAATCCCAAAACTTTCCAGTAATATGCACAGAATTGAGAGCAAAGCCTTGATCCAGTAAAATATATTGATGATATCAACTTATATTTCAGTGGGACCTTTCTACTGGTTGGAGCAATGCGTAGGGTAGGCTGAAGTGTTTTGCTGGTGTGAAACTCTTGATGCCACATGCAAAATAACGTTGTTTGATACTCAGAGGTACCGAGTACTGGATCTCTTAGTCGAGATAAGGAATAGTACCATTCTTTGCCAAGTGAGTAGCGCAAATATGCAAGATACCAAATTGAAATTTAAGGGTAAGAAGTATATGTCTATATACAGGAAGAGAGAGAGGTATGGATGTGTGCACGTATATTTATTGTATTTCTTCTTGATGTCTCATCCATGTCTTATCCACCAGAAATATCCAGTAGGTCATGCTGAAACATTCATTGCCTTTGTCAGTGAACATTGTTGAAATACGTGGATCCCACCTAAGAATAAAGGTCATTCTGTTGTGGTGAAAACATGCTAGCGTTAATGTCATTTTGACTTTGTATGTAGCTAACTGTATTGAGATGTCCTTGGAAGGAGGAACATGATCTGTTTTGTTTTCAACGAGCTACAAAACTTCAATTTAAAGTGTAATAAGACACAGCTAAGAATGGTTTTAAAACTAAAATGCATTTTTACAATGTAGGCCAAATCTAGTCTTGTTGATATTCATCTGGTACCCCCACACTGAAGTTGGTTTATGTTGAAAAATCAGAAAAATTGGCTTGTGTTGCACAGTTGCTATGCAGACTCAGTTTAAAAATTCAGAATGAGCAGGTTTGAGATCTAGTTCGGTGATGGTGAGGAATCTCGAAGTAGGAAGGATCTGGCTGCATGTTGGCATTGTTCAGAAGGGGAAAAAGAAATCTGATTCTTACTGTGCTGTGTCAATGTACTATATTACATTAATATTGCTGTAACCTAAGCGCAGTAGGAGTCTGTATATGAGAGTATCCAGCTCAAACATGACTAGTTCAAGCAATGGTCCCGATTTAACTAATGCTAATTAGGGCCATGATCTCCTGCAGTAATGAAAATTTATTTAGCAAATGGTTTGCAGAATCAACCTGCAATTTTACAAAAGTGAGGACTCTGACAGATCTCTCTTTTCCATGTCAGTGACTTCTGGGAAAGCAATTGATTGTATAGACTGGGAATATGCAATTTTAACTTGCTTACATTGGATTAAAGGCAATGTTTTATGTGCTTTAATCACTACACGGTGACAGTTGCTGCAACAGATAAACTAACCTCTTACTTCCTTTTTCTAGGTTGTGATACATATTTCCATGCACCGTTTCCTTTTTTCTTTCTTTTCTTTCTAAACAACTCATGTCCTGTCAGGTTCATATTTATTAGTTTTCTGGCAAATACTGTTCTCAATCAGAAGAATATCATTTCAAAGAAATGAGGGGGTATATCTGTTGGCAATTTTCTATAGAGGTTTGAATCCATTGTCTACAATTGTCTCCCTAAGCCAAGATGGAAAGCACACAGTGGTGAATGAACAAAGTGAAAGTCCATATGGCGACCAGAAAATGCATGTTTAGGGCAAATGTGTAAGTCATCTACGCATCTACTCGTGGCTTCTGGTTCTGGTCCTGTATGTGAAATCAGTGGGACTCGCCCCCTGTTCCTGTCTGTGGTCTGATGTTACTACTGCAAAAGTCATGATTTGTAAGAGTACTTCTGTCGACTCTCTTGTGATGAGGTCTTCCACAAGTTGGTCTTCTCATATTGATTTGCTTTTTAGGATCAGCCCCATTAAAAGCCCTTTTTTTTTTTTTTTTTTAAATACCTAAGGTAAAGTAGAGAGCTGGCATGGCGAAGGAAAAAGGATATTTTTTCTTGCTTTACTTGCTGTCTGAAAGTGTGGGGAAACTGAATTATGCATTTCAGCATGACAGTGAGGAATATGGGGAGATATCCTGATACAATTTCCTGATTACCTGTAACATTGCCTGTCTCTTTCTAAAATTATCCTACTGGAGGCAGGAAATATCATGTCTATTAGTGAAACGACTCTGGCTATTAGTTTTTAGAGCTTTAAATAGTCTTATCTCAATGGACATGTTTGCCCTGTGGCTCATCTATCACCCCTAAAATGTTTTATCAGCACCTGAAAAATCTCAATAAGAAGAATAGCCTCAAATGTTACCCATTCAGGGGCTTTCAGGTACAGAATGTATTTTTTAAAAAAGGTCTTTTAAGATCTGATATTATTTGCTGGCTTTTCAACCCCATTTCATAGCTCCCACAGCACCACTTCTATAAGTACTCCTTACCAGCAAAGAAAGGAAATCACAATAGATTAAAAGAAAACCAGGTTAACGGGCAGCAAATCAATGTCCATTCAGCCTCAGACACTTGTGAAAATAGAGGATTATGAAGAATTATTGCCAGGTACTAGCTGTGTGAAGACCTTTTGTGGCATCTTTGTCTTCTTTAACAGATAGTTACTAGAGGCCTAAGAAAAGCTCTCCGTGTCAGAAGCCAGTTGTATTAGAAATAAGCAGAAGTTACAATGCTGTAAGATGTTGCTGTAAGGTTTTTGTAAATTTTGTGCTATTTGATATATTCAGATTATGAGTGTCTTGTTTTTTCTTTAAAAAATGCTGATTCTAGTTTGAAAATTAGTTTGTGTATGTGTTATCTTTAGGTCTAATGGAGAGGAGATGGAGACAAGGGGTGGGGCATGGTGGGTTTTTCTTTCTTTGTCTGCTCATTACTGCAGCCCCTGTCTTACCGTCTTCACAGGACCTTAGAATCTGAGCTTTCAGAGTAGGTGAACCCGTGCCCAATTTGGACTGAGTCACTGTAAGGCATTATTTTTAGTGAATCAAAAGCCAGAAAAGGAGGATTAAGCTCAACAAGGTGAGTTTTTTATGTCCAGGGCCTTTCAGAGACCAGCCTCACCACCAGAAAATAACTGTATTAGTAACAAAAATGGTGATGCAACAGTCAGTTGTAGTAATCATCTGAAAACATTCCTTAGGGTTTCTTACTTGTAAATTTTGCCATATATTTGCCACCTTATGTTCTTCACATTGGTGGGCGAGCCTCCTCTTACCTTTGAATGAGCCAGCTGTGTTCTTCTGCAGAAGGATATGCGTTATGAGTTATGAAGCAGGGAATGAAAAGATTGTCTCCAAGAAGAAAAAGAAACTCATTTTGAAAAGTGCCCTGACAATACCATAAACAGCTGCTTGCTGGCTCCAATCTAACCTTTCCTAGGGAGGGCCTTTCATGTCTGATGTGTTTCATGGTTTTTCTTTGGACAGGAAACTGCCATTTTAAAAAAAAAAAATCTTTGGTGAAACTGTACAGGTTTTATTTACAGGGAGCAAGGGGTCATAAACTTATATTGGTGTTATGAACTCTGCAAAGGATGCGTTGCACTTGAAAGCTCAGTGTTCATGATGGACACTTAGTGAGGCTCCATTTTCAGGTGTGATGAAACCCATGTTCAGTGACTTACAGCGTTGTTAGCGCTAAGTGCTTTGGGACTTAAAAACAGCTCAGCAGACAGCCATGGCTATTACAGTCAGCGACAAAGAAGGATCAAGACTGGGGGAAGAGGGCACAGGCGGTGTTACAAGGCAACTTTCCCACTGATCCATGGACCCACTAAGCCCCAAACTGTGAGGAAGTGGAAAATGAGCTGTGGTGGTTGTTGTGAATTTCACGTTAGACCTACCTCTAATTAAAGCAGATTATAAATTATGTGGCAAGCCTGATTTTGCTTTTCAATTCTCTCTGAAATGTATGTTAACATGTAGGAAATTCTGTCTCTTGGGTCCCTGCTGCTGTTTTAACCTAACTTCTTTCTGCTAATTCAGGAGCAAGCATGGTCACCACCAAGATGTGCGTGGTGAGAGGCAGCAAAACAGGAGCAGGTTGCTTTGAGATCTTCACACGCCAGGATCGCTGTCATGGTTTGCAGTTAAATCTAGAGGGTGCTCTGGGCGTATAATCTTAGCTTCTCTTTTGCTGCTATTGAAATATTGGATGTGTACTGCATTTCCCAGCCAGCAAAGGTCCTGTGTACGGAGAGGTCTTTCCTGTAAGTGGGTTTTTTTGTCATGCACAAATGATTAACAGCTAAATCAATTGTGTCAAAGGTTGAGCAAACTGTATTGTGTAGGCACATCTTGGGTTTAGGCTGGGGCAAAGTCATTTGAAACAAAAAAATAAAGCAAAAAAGGCAAACAAAAAGCTTTGCACAGCCTAAGCCATCTTTCCTAACAGTTTGTCCTCTGTGTCTAGAGATGAAAGGCCAGTTAATCACTGACTGTTCAGTAACATTGGGTTAAAAAACTGGCTACCTGAAACACAGTCGTTTTATTCGGAGCAGATTCCTGCAAGGAATCAGCTAATACGCTTCCCTGCGTTAAATTGTTATCATCAAGCTGCCAAACTAGAAAGATGCAGCAGCCAGTAGCTTATTTTGCAGAGACATGGCTCCACAGTCAGAAAAATGTAATTTGTAAGGTAACTGTCACATTAAGAGGTGTAGCACTTGGCCAGGTAATGATGCTGAGGTTGCCAGGTTTGTTTTGTATTAGCGAATATGTTTAATTTTATGTGTAGCATCCATCATTCCCATAATTAGCAAATTAAAGTGTATTTATTCTTTGTATCATCGAAGCACTCGGAGACTCAGCCCAGGGTGAGAGTCTGTGCTGCTAAAAGCCATAGTTGCACACAGTGCAAGACTGCATCTGTTCAAAGAACCTCTGCTTGTCCAGCAAGAGGAAGGGTAGGAAAATGCGATGATATTCATAATTTTGTACAGGGAATCGGATTCAGAGAACTTTTCTCCTTCTAAGATGCTTATTGTAGGTTAAGACTAATTAGAAAAATGAAGGGAAAGACTGTTGTGTCTCAGGAATCAAAAAGCCATACCTGAAGTGAGAAGCGGCAAGACTGCGAAGGCTGCCTCAACCGGCAACCAAAGAAAAATTCTGCAAGGTTTTGAGGATCCTGGTCTGCCTTTGAAAGCCCGACTGAACTGATGGGAATCAGCCCTTGGTAAGTTCTCTGCCCCTGTTAGGACCATTTAAGAGAGAGAATGACTCAACGTAGTAGCTAGAAAACACCAAGATGTTTAATTTGATACCCTGACCGGTCTTGTTTCCATGGGCTCAAGACGTTGGGTACATGGAGCAGAGGATCTCTATGGAAGGGCCCAGCCAGGGCTGGGGCTCTTGTCTTCCCCCTGCAGCACAAGCTCGAGCCCCTGTGAGAGGCAGCAAAGGGCACTCTTGGCAAGGAACGCTTTCCCTGAGCCATGAGAATAACTGCTTACGCCTCCTGCCTGGCCTTCCTCTGGAAGGCAGACAGGAAAAGCAGAAATAAATAAATGATTTTGCAGTCTACTCTATTCCTAGAAAGCTGACTTCAGTTTACTTATTGCTTCCCTCTTGCCAAGACTAGAGTATGTTTCATTTGTTGAAATATTCATTCTTCCCCGTCCCTTCAAAGGAGCATTACAAATGAAAGTGTAAACTGCTTCTGGACAGATCTTTGCTTCCTTCCCACTTGCCTCCAGAAAGCCCTGTACTAACAGTTGCAACGTTTACCTTGTGAAGCTGCCAGGTGGTGGGTCATCTGCTGTGTACAGTGTGGAAAAACAACCCGGTAATTTATCTTTTTCTACTTGAACCATTTTCAATCCCCCCGGCAGACGGAATGGGAGCGGTGGTGGTTTCAAATCGCCGATGGTACCTTGGAGTGATGAGCACAGCACACACTGCATTTGCTCTGTACCCCGTCAAACTGTTGCTGCTTTATGCCGTACTCGACATCCTAACCGTTCATTGCTTTAGGTAAGTGAATGTTTCTGAGGCCGTGTCCATGGGGTGATATGGTAAAGAGTGAAAATCAGTACGGACTCTCTGCTTTCACTTTGTATGGCACATAATTGCTGTCCTTCTGTATTTCTAATGAATAGCGAAAGAGATTGTTTTGAAATCAATGTAGTGCAATGTGTCTGCCTTTAGAAAAGTAATCCTGTTTGATAAATCTGAGACAACAAATTGCCATGGTCGTATTGTAATGTGGAATTCTTTTTGCAATGAGCAGCCTCCTCCCATGCTAGCTGCCTGACAGTGTGCCGGAATGATGGGGTTTTGTTTTCTTTGAGTACGTATATGGCAAGAATCTGGCTGATAGTTGTTTCTTTCTCTGCTAGCTTAATAGATTTTGCTCTTTCAGAGGACTGCGGTCAATCAGTGACTGTAATCTTTCCAATCTAACTATATTTTTCCACTGTTCTCTGAACTTCAAGATCTGATTTCATGCCTCAGTGAGCTGATGAGTTTTTGTAATTCCTTTATTCCATGTGATTTTTAATATGCAGTAATGGGAGCCCTTTGCCAGGCATTAAACCATACCTAAAGCTTCAGCTGATGCTATTCCTTGTTTTGGTGGAGGAATTGGGAACACTGCTGTGGTAGTTTTCTTTTCATGCCCACTTTGACAAGTAACTAATTTACAGTGTTTTAGTAAAGCTTCCCACTTAGATTAGGTGCTACAAGGAAGCATTTGTCTGGGATGAGGATTTAATCAGAAATACTGAATCTCCCAAAAAAGTAGGCAGCATTTTAGCTGTGGCATTGTGGAAACCTTAGAGACAGTTGTCACGTGAGGGGGTGTCCTGGTTTCGGCAGGGATAGAGTTAATTTTCTTCCTAGTAGCTGGTACAGTGCTGTGTTTTAGATTTAGTATGAGAATAATGTTGATAACACACCAATGTTTTAGTTGTTGCTACGTAGTGCTTACACTAGTTAAGGACTTTTCAGCTTCTCATGCCCTGCCAGCAAGAAGAAAATTAACTCTCTCCCAGCCGAAACCAGGACAGGGGGCGAGAGAGGGGCTGGGGTGAAGAGTAAAGACTCACACTTGGGGTTCAGGTTCATTACTGGGATGAAAGGGATTAATGGGCTAATGACTATTGTGAACTGAAAATAGTCTAAGACTAATGGTTTTGGCCAGCTTGAGAAAAAATAGCCTGCTTGGCAAAGGGAGGCATTAAGCCTGGTTTTCAAAAATGCTGAGTATATGCCAGCCCTTAGCATTGCGACTGGTGTTTGTCATGGAGGTGTCCAACCTTGGAGCTGTTTGTCGTGTATGGCAGTGAGGTACCAAAATGCTACCTCTACGGCAAACAGCAGGGAGCGATGGGACAAGGACAGCAACTGTTGGTGCAGATTTTACTGCTGGCCACTTTGCTGGGTTATTTGGTAGGGCTTGCGCAGCTTGAGGTGAAGCCCAGGTTGGTGGGACATGGGTTGAGTTTCCCATGCTGGCCAGATCAAACGTGTGTCCTGCAGTCTCCCCTCCTGAGTGCTCTGCAGACTTACTCTCATGCTGGTGTTGTAGAAGACGGGTCTACTCTTGGGCACTGAAGAGTGGATCAAGTTTTGTACAGAATCAATGCCAATATGAAACAAATAGTGAAATCTAGAGGTCGCATGGAAGGTTTGGTGAGGTCTAACAAGCATTAGTTCTCTTTGCCATGTAGTTTTGCACAGGTATAGGTCAAGTTGCTCTGTCCTCGTAGCTTGGTGGTTTCACACCCTGAAGCTCTTGTGTTGTTGAATGCAGTGGTGAAAAGGAGTCTCTTAACCTGAGCGGCACCAACAAGAGCATGGCTAATGGCAGGGGGGGCCGGTCCGTGAGCAACCTGCCACAGCCCCGCGACTGCGTGCTCTCCGCCTGGTCCTCGTGGAGCAAGTGTGATCCCTGTCAAAAGAAAAGGGTGAGTGTTTGTGGTCTAGGTATGAAGTCTAAGAAGCTGGGAGGCAGGACCTCCTCCAAGCCTTGTCTTTTTTGTCCATGGGGTTGGGCAAACAGCGGGGAGCTGCTGAGGAAACCCCTGTACAGGTGAGACTGCGGGCTTTTGCTTTCAAATGGCTTTCAGCTCTTCAGCTCTTCACCCCCAGTAACTCCAGTGGTTTCCAGGCTGCCTCACTGTCCTGAGAAGGTGTAAGCCCAGACTTGGTGAAAGCACAGGCAGGAAGCCCAGGCTTTGCAGGGACTCTCTCCAACACAGTCCTCTTCCAGTGTCGGTGTGAGGCACCATCCCCACTAATGGTCCCCCATGGGACCTGGAGACACTCGGTGCCTCTCTGGATTAAGATGCTTTTTCTTGTCTGCCAATGAACATTTTCTACCCAAGAATCCCCATCACATGAAAGTAATGATCCCAACAGTGTGAAGAGCAAAATCTTCATTGCTGGAGGGACCTCTGCTAACGAGTTGGAGAAGCCGTTCCCAGGCTTAAGCAGGAATAACCAGTGACAGGAGTTGGGAAGAGTGAAGCTTTGTATTAAAGAGTTAATCTTAAAAGCTAGGAAAAAAAGGAGGGTTAACATATTGGACCGAGTAATTGACTGCTTCACAGCAGTGTTGTGGGCGGAAAAAAATCCCTAATGATACAGAGGGCCAAGTAAATACACTGACAGAAAATAACAAGGGATGTCGTTACCAGCACTAACTGAAAGAAAGGGGGTGTAACTGAATCCTTCCGTATTCTTGCAAATGCCCACACTACCCTGTCAGGCTCATTTAAACAGTCAAAGAAAAACAAACTTTCCTTCATCCCTTCCAATCCTCAATCCTTCCTTAGTAAAATTAAAACTGTCGCAGATCAGAAACCTTTGAAATGAGGCACGTCACCAGCATCACACTTCTTTGCCAACGCTTTTTTTTTATATGACAGTACTCTTAAATCAGATCTCCCCGACACAAAGTTTGCTTTTTAGCTAGGCAAGCATAAAATTCGCAATTTCTGTACACTTGAGTCAATATTTTTTATTTTACCACAGTACAGATTTGCCCGCCTGGAACAACCTGCTCAGTTCAATGGAGATCCGTGCGATTACTCTGACAAAGAAACCGAAGACTGTGTTACAAATGATCCTTGCAGGAATAAAGTTAGATGTGAAGGTTTTGTGTGTGCAGTTACAGGTAAGGACTTACAGAGTGAGAAGTGGTGGTGCTCAGGTGGCATCTGTGACACTGCCACGCTGAACTTGCTGCTTCTACAAGAGTTTGCTGGGCTAAAGAGGTGTTGGGAGTTGACCCAGGTCCATCCGTGCTTGTGCTGTGTTTGCATCAGTGATTTTGAGTGAGTCTATTAGTCAAAATCTGTCAGTCTAAAGCATGTCTAAAATCTCCAAACAGGAGATTAAAACCCAGTTATATCAGTAAAATCTGTAGCACTAGTGGATCTGACAGCAACAGGCGAACATGCACTGGGCATCCTTGACACATGCCCAAGAGCACAGCAGGTGATGATGGTGGTCCTCATGGCATTTCCCTCCATCCCTATCAACAACTAATTAATCAGGGGCACTGTAAGCAGTGTGAGGAAGGAAGGCAGCAGTTAGCTGTATCCAAAATTTGATGAGCCTCTGCTTTGCATCTGTACCCTGGCAGTAGAGAGGAAAGTGTGCTGGGAGCAGGGCACCGGGGCAGAGGGGAGCTCAGCACAGGAGAGGGGGCAAGGGAAAGCGACTCTGATCTCTGTCCCCCATGCTTGTGTTTTGGTGAGACTGAAAAACAACTCAGTAATTATGGACATGGGAAGGGGGAAAAAATAATACCAT
>NW_008824360.1:1424353-1461539 GCF_000699105.1 Pygoscelis adeliae | reverse complement strand
TTTGTTTTCTCAAAACTAAAAAAATTGAGCAACAAAAAAATTTTATTCTTTTTTACATTTTTAATTAGGGTAGTGTTTTTTTCTAGGTTGAACAAGGAATTTTAAGATTATGAAAGTTTTGAGCAAAACTAGGCAGATGGAGTTCGGTGATCCATGCAGATAGAGAAGAAATATTTTCCAGCTAGATTTGAACCATACGTTACACGAGTCTTTTATTTTCTTTCTAGACTCTGAGTCAGAGAGTGTGATAGTAGACTGTTTTTTGAGTAATTTACACCTTGCATCCTAGGGAGATGCATTACACGGAGGCTGCTTTGTAATGGGGATGATGACTGTGGGGACCAGTCAGATGAAAAAAACTGCAAAAAAGTGTTTAAAAAATGTGACCAGAAGATGGAGCAATACTGGGGAATAGAGAATCTGGCAAAAGGGTAAGTCAGTGACCTTCGTGTGATGTTTTCTTACTTAAGGATAAGAATGATCTTATGTGGCTTCAGACGTAAACATTGAACGGAGAAAAGCTGTAGCAATTGCTGTATCCAGGAGTTAGTTAGGATCCGACAGCCTTTGGGGTCCTGATCCAAAGCCTGGTGGGAAAATCCTTGTTGAGTCTTTCTGAGAGAGATGAGGTGAGTGAAAGTCCCAGCTGTACCCAGATGTACCTGTGGAGATCATCAGCTCAGCTTGCAAATATGTCCTGCAAGAGCCTGTGAGTGCTCTTTGTGTTGCCAAAACTTGGTGAGTGAAGAGGGAAGTGTCAACACCAGACATTTCTCTTATGTCTACAGGTAGTTGCACTTAAATTAATCAGTGGGAGGGTTTTGATAATCCAATTATTTTGCACAGGTGTAAGTAAAGTTAAACTTTGGCCTAATTCAGTCTGTGGGGAGCAGTAATGTCCTAGCCTTTAGGAACTAAGAGACTACTTCAAACTGTGCTTTTGCAATAAAAGCAAAGGAAGGTTTGTTAAAATCTGAGGATAATGTTACATCATTCTTTATGAAGTGACTTAAATCAGCATCTTGGATTGCCTAAAATCTGAACCTGACTGTGGATTTTTATTTTTGCACAGTGTATTGGTTTTGGAGGGGTCAAAATTTCTTGGATTTCTTCCACAACAGTGAGAGATGGTGGAATTTATATCCTTTGCTTGAGTGGGGTAGGATTAACCTGCATACTAGCAAACTCCAACTTTGTGGGAATTAAAATCCACGTCGGAACTGATCCAGTTTTACAGGCTAAGACTGTGGCAACTTTGTGTAAGATGGGACTGTGTGAAAAGAGTTCTTTCTCATTCTGCAGGAAAAAATGCTTTTTACATAAAAAAAAGGAAAAGAAAAAGTCATATTGCAAGGAAAAAATTGTAATTTCCTCCTTATTCTCTAGAGATATAGCTGCTGCACATGTCATTGCTAATGCTTTGTACTTCTGAGTTTAATCAAAATTAAAAATAATGTTGGACAATTATAGGAACATGCTTCTCATCTCTTTGAAGCTACAATTGCTCAGTAATTTGCTTTTAGTGGGCTTCCTTCTTTTCAGATTGTTCTAAAATTGGAGTTAATATTTTACAGCTTCAGAGTCATTATCATGCAAGTCCCTCTCCCCAAAATAAGGAGAGGCAGATCTAACAGAGAGCTGGAACACTGATAGGGACACAACATGGACTACTAGCACTTTATCTTTTTTTTGGAGATGTTTCGACTAATGACTCTTGTTACTATTTGAGTATGAGTTTGTGGAGGTGAGTGCCATGTCCTCAGCTGTGTGCCATGAGGGTGATATGAGGGTGTCCTGACAGTGAGCAACAAAAGGGTTTTTACTGCAACGTATCCCACCAGCGGCAATAGAAAAAGCAAATTATGGGGTTTAATCACCTCATCTGAAAAGGTTGCGGTGCTACATCTTTCTTAGAGCAGACAGGTTAAGATTACCATCCATCATCCACTAAAATCAAAGGAAAACTTCCCAGTGATTTCAAGGATTAGTTGAACAATCACTTGAGTACCTTTATTCTTGTTCCCTGACAATTGTTACTCTGATCTACTGACCTCTGGTTGATCCTTGACCAACCTGGCAAAGATTATGACTGATAAACCAGAACAAAGAAATGTGAATTAAAAATTAGTCTGGACTGATGACATGGGTTGGCAAACCTGTCTTTGAAGATCCTGCTGGATGCTGCTGCACTACTGTGGGCATTTGGGGATGCTCGGGGAGGGCAACCTGGTGGGGCAGGGGTTTGGCTGGGCCCCTTCCTAGAGAGTTCCAGTAAAGGCTACAAAAGTTGCCAGTGCTGGTGGCAGTAATGCTCTGGTGTCATTCGTAGCTAGGTGGTGAAAATTGCCCTTCATATTCATCAAAGTGTCAAAATTTGACTCTGTCTTTTGCTTTCTTGTTAGTCAGTTAGGTTTTTCTGGAGCAACTGGGTTGGTCAGACAGTGAAAGAGGCAAAACTTTCTTTTGGGGTTTCAAAATAAAGAAGTATGAAACAAAGACCCCTCAGCCAAACAAAAAAAATCTTTTGCCTTTCTCAGCCAAGGCATTTGATGTTTACCTCTAAATCGATGATAATCTTAATATTTTGCTGTTATGCTTCATGTACAGGTTAAATATCTTCACAAACAGCTTGGAAGGATTAGTTCTTGATCACAGGTACTATGCTGGGGGATGTTCTCCCCACTATATCGTGGACACAAGATTCAGAAAGCCCTACAATGTAGAAAGCTATACACCAGAGGTATGTGCCAGATTTGTCTGCAAATAAACATGCATACGTATATTCCAATAAATTTAGTGCGCAATACTGATAAAGCTTCATTACTAAATAATTTTATAAAAAATTACGAAATTCGTGAGACCAAATGGGATGAGACTGAATTTAGCCCTGCTTCTAGAACATCATCCTACCCCACATACTCTGTGAAGTTGGACATGTCCCCTTATAATATCCGTGTGCACTGGAATAGATGGCAATGTTCCCTTGGACCTTGTCATTGCAAAAACTGCGCCTAACCTTCCCGGTGCCATCTGTCTAAGAGGGCCCGAAAGCCACCCAGTGGGCATGGGGAAGTTAATTTTAGACAGAATTGTAGAATGCCTTGAGCGCCAGGCTGGGAAAGCTGTCCTTGTGCAACAACCTAGGATTTAGCAGCACACCATGTGCTTTGTGTGAAAGCTTATTTCTGTGGTGCATCAAAGCTATAGCTCAAATATTATATATCTGACCTCAATACTCTTGATGACAGCATGATATCTTTGAGCGTTGCCCACTAGGAAACTTTTTCCTTTTAGAATTCATACTTTAATTGATGCCTGTGTTTAAGATTTCACCTTCTTTGCGTAAGATTGACATATTAAGTAAAAGCCTGAGGTCCTTGCAGTATGGAGTAGATAGTAGCTTTCCTGCTCCTGTAAATCAAGTATTGTTGAAGTACCAGTGTTAATAATAATAGTGCTTTGCAATTATACAAGGCTTTTCATCTTCAAAGTGCAAGCATTAATTCACAAGTATATTTGTATCTGTATTCCTTCCCCATGCTTCAGGTATACAATCGCTATGCAGGAAATTAAACGTGTTGTTTTTGCTTTCCGTTTAGACCAAAGGCAAATATGAATTTACAATGACTGAATATGACTCCTACTCAAATTATGAAAGCAGTGTCCTGAATAAAAAAGCTTCACAGTCTAGCTTCAGCTTTGGTATAGGAATACCGGGAATGTTTGAACTTGGTTACAATGCAAATGACAACAGGTTCAAGAAGTTCATTAAAAGGATGAAAAGATTTTCTTCAACTGTAAGCACTGCTCCACTTAATTTTCTGCTAAAGTGTTATTTGTATGTGTGTGTGTATCAGTTTGATCCTCATCATCAGGTCAGCAGCCATGACTAGGATAAATGAAATCTTTCCTCCTGATTGGTTTGCAGTTTGCATTGGTCAAGTGTTTACTAAGGCTACAACGCCTTCATTTGTGTTTACAGCATGCAGGAGCTTTTCCATTCACCTGTCGGCCAGGAACCGGGCTGCCTAACTTCCAAAATCAGCCACAATTGAGTGCAGTCTGTCAAGTGTCCTGCTGGGTATCACATTTGGATGTTTGTAGTGAAGTCATTTTAAAAAAATGAAACTAAGAAGCTGGTTCAAATGGTCTCCCCTCCATACAGTGAACTCACTAGTAGGAGATGTGCAAGTGACAGTCCTAACAGGGTCTCCAAGCTGCACCCCAGCCATGGGATGCTGTGGACCTTGCCCTGCCAGCCATTAAAAAGTTCTTACCACTGATGCCCAAGCAGTCTGGCAGGTGGGAGGTGAGTGGGTGCAACCAACACAGTGACTCCTCCAAGGGAATCTGCACAGGTAGAATTGGGGTTTAGCTAACGATCCCAGGAGCCCAGAGTTCCCTCTGCCCTGTAGGTGAGTTACAGTGACTAATAGAGAAATCTGGGGTGAAAGAAGAGCAAATAGGATTTTCTGCAGTTCCAGGAGTTTCTGCACCTGTACACACAGGCCAGAAACTGGTCTGCGGTGTAGACAGCTATTGTCTACGCAGACACTGCAGAATATCACCTCACACGTGAAGGGCCATCCCTCTTTTAGGTGGGTTCAGCAAGGCAGGAGCTGTCACTTCGGTAAATGATAATGCAAACAGCAAAGCCAAGCTGTTCAACTGTAGGGCAGCCTTGACAATAACATAGAACAAAAACTGCTAGCAGGCCTTCCGTGGATTTAATTATAGGCTAACACATGCCATTTTACTTTGGCTGATGTGATCTGACTGCCGAGTACATCATTCACCAGATCAGGACACACACAACACAAAATACGGATGGCACAATCACTTCCAGTCTCGTCTGTGGAGATTTGGTCGCAGCTGTGATCTGATGCACACTTTAAGCTGGCTGGAGATGCTTTAATCTATAACTCCTACGACTGCTTTATGAGATTCAGTCTGAGGTAGTGTGCACCATCATTTGATTTCTTTTTTTAATCTGTTATTGCTGTAAACAAACGTAGCTCTTGTCAATGGTTTAATAGTATCGCTGATCTATGTCTCTCCCCTCAGTATAAAGTGCACTCAGGAATGGCAGAGTATTCCTTGTTGCTATTAAACTTGCATTTGCTTCCTGCAAAGAGGCATTTCCCATGACAAGATCAGAGGTATATGAGAAGCATTTGCAATAGATATCCATAAAGAAACCCAATACTAAGTCTTGATTTTATTATTTAAGCTACAGAGTTCTATATTGAACCCCCCCTCATGTGCTTGTCCTCCTGGCCCAAACAACTGGACACTAAATCCTTTAGACATGATTTAGACAGACCTCTTCTGTTCCTGACTTTTTTGCAAGAAAGGGGAGATATAATATATACCCATGTACACGTATCTATACAGAGACATATAAATACATGTGTGTATATGTGTTTGTGTTTTCCTCTTTCCTTTGAGTTTTGGTAATGGCATATTCTGTGGAATATAAATATAAATTTGGATCAGATAGGAAATTACCATTTCACATATAAATCATCATGATTTCAGATGTCAAAATTTTTCAGGAGAGAGATTGTGAAAGACAAAGGCTGGTTGACATTATTAGGGGTCGAGCAGTCTCGTGGGATGCTGCTTGTGTCCGTGCATCCTGGGTCTGTCTGAGCAGAGCCTGGAGCCTGGCTGTCCCCATGTCCCAGTTGTGGCCTGAGCCATCACCTAACCTGTAATGGGTGTCTCTCCCTCTTCCTTCTTCTTCTTTCTCTGTGATGTTGGTCAGAATCCTGATTTTCAGAAACTTTACTACTAAAAGTTTTGGTTTTGCTAAATTAAAAGATTTCCAGTTGCAAACCGTTAACCTGATAAATCCTGACCAGCGTGAATTGTTTAATAGCAAATAACTACACATTGTCACAAGAATGACATCCCTCACTTCTGGATTCTCTTGTGTTTCTGCACTTCATGTAGTCCAGCAAATTTATTCACGCCCGTTCTGAGCTGGCTGTTGCCGTTTATAAGCTGAAGTCCCAAGCCCTGATGCTGCATTATGAGTTCCTGCAGAGACTCCATCAGCTCCCGTCAGAGTACAGCTACGGGGAGTACAGAGAGCTCTACAGAGACTACGGGACCCATTACATCACTGAGGCTACTGTTGGTGGCATCTATGAATATACTTTAGTCATGAACAGCAATGAGCTCCAAAAGGCAGGTATGTGTATCTGATGGTTGTAAAAAGCTTTGGGGCCAGCTTTTCGGTGGGAAAACCCTTCTGCAGGCACCCAGCGATGGTTCAGGTCTGAGGCCAGAAAAGAGAGATGGTGGAAGAAGGAGTCAACAACACCTCAAAGAAAGCCTGCAGGAAATATGGGAGTAGAAGTGCTTTATGGCAGTGAATAAAGAGCCTGGTTTTCAAAGCATGCTCAGCATCATGGGCTTCATCTACCTCTCAAGCTGTGGGTGCTGCCAGTTCATAAAAAGGGCCCTGTAGCAAGTATTCTAGACGACACATTTTGGAGGCTGACAAGATGTTGAGATGAATGAGAATCATGTAGCTTAACGCTTTTGTTAGCTTTGAAAACCTTCACCTAAGTTCTTTTTCCATTGCCTTTCAAATGACAGTTTTGAAACACCTTTAGCCTCGAGAGCTTTTCCAGCATGTAGGAAACAGTAAATAATTTGCTGGGTGACTCTTGTGTCTGACATTGCTCTTGCTCTTTGACTCTGGCTTCCTTTTTTGTGAGAAATGATGATTGTTGTGTAGGATAGAGTGAGCCGTGTGACATTAATCAATAGCTGCATGCTCCTATTTATTCATTGGCATGGGAGCGAGTAACTGCCTTCGCTGTCTATTTGTGAAAGCATTTAGTGGTCTCTGCCGTGTGTGACACTCAGTCTGTTTGTTCTTCTGCTGTCTAGGAAGTTGCATATCCTGTAGTCAGATACAGCCCAGAGGGACAAAATTTAGATTCAGATTTCAGATATTCAAAACATTAGCACTGCCCAATTTCTCAGATGTTTGTGTGGGCCCATCACAAGCCACATTTGTTTGAAGTAATGTGTATTATTGTTTGCATCAAAATGCTACCTGACAGTGTCTGCTGACTGAGATGAGGATCCTGCAGTAGTACCAACATTTTCACACTATCCCCAGTGCTGAGCTGGGCTGTAAGTTCTCACCGGGGTTTGATAGGTCCAGTCTGAGAATTCAGGTTTTTCCCTTCAAATCCATCATTACGTTTGTACTGTCTGTGCTGGAAATCAAGTTTTCTTTTGCAGATCTAGTATCACACACCATGTCACGTGGTTGGTACTTGCACTGCTCTCACATGTGATCCAATATGCCAGATGTGTCTGTGGTTCATGATTGGATACTTTCTGTGGGAAAGACGGCAGTAGACTGCCAGGTCTGGATTGTGCCAGGTGCTGTACAAGGATGTCATAAAATAGTTGTTTCTGCCTTCAAGTGCATATGGGCTATGAACATTATTGGGGCCATCCTGCGTCAAGCCAAAACCCAGTGCATCCTCTTTTCTGATCTAGAAACTGGCCAATATTGGATGTATGAGAAGAACATAAGAACAGGACAGCCATACAGTGATACTTGTGTTGTGAGCTCATGTAAACATTTGTATCATCAAGACATGAGTTTAACTAAAAAAGTAAAGAATTCACGGAAATGTGGGGGATTACAACAAAAAAGCAGAGAAAGAAGAGAGATACTTGAGTGTCATATCTGGTGTTTCACCATGAAAACTGCTTAAATATTCTTGAGTGTCAGGACAACAAGGAGTTTGGAGAAGGACTTTGGGGAAGAAAATATGAAGGATTTGCAGATTTTTAGGGCAAATTCTTATATGCCAGGAAAAAAATTATAGTAGAGCTTCATGGAGAAAGTTCCATAAACGATTAAGGCTCTTCTGGCAGCAAAGAATTGGAGATACGAGCTAGCAAAGGGAGGAAAAGCTACTTCATCTGTTACTCTTCAAAAGCCTGGCTCCTGATGGTGGGGATGGGTCGTAGGTAGTCCTTTGTCAAAGGTGTTTGGCATTTAAGTCACAGGCCAGGCTCTCACCCATTGCAGCTCTGCATAACCCAGTACAGCTGAGTCAGTCATTAAAAGCCTCTTCCAGCATTTATCTTGCATTTGCACTTGGTTTCAGAGTTCTGTAAAATGTAGAGATTTCATTTCATTTCATTTCATTTCATTTCATTTCATATAGATCTGTTAAATATCCCAAAAAAGGCTTCTTCATCTCATCTCCTTTTTTCCCAAAGGAAAAATATTTATCAACTCACATTTTCTGTGTAAAGGAACATAAAACATTGAACAGTTGTATTAAAACACTACAATTTTTGGTGTGTATTTAAGGTTATTCTCTGAGCGATGTCCAGAAATGTGCACAGCATGGCTTTAGCATTGGTGCAAAAATTAAAGGTGTCTATCTGAAGCTTGGAATAACTGAAGCCAGCTGTGAACTCCTTTTAAAAGAGATTGGAGGTAAGCATGAAACATTTCTGCCATTTAATTTCTAGCCTTTGTCATAGTGAAAGGAAGATTTTGTGATCTTGCCTGCCTGAAATATTTCCCCACACCCTCACAGCCACTTTTGAGTCTGCTGGCTAACCCCAGCCAAGCTTAACAGAGGTGTAGATGTCTCAAAGCTTGGCTTTTTGCAAGATTTTCTTCGCTGGGTAGAGAAGAAATATCTGCTCAGTGTCCCAGGGAAAAGCAGGGACAGATCAAACATTACCCACCTGGCTGGTGCTGTGTTACCAATCCACCCACCTCTCAGCAGAGCAGCCTAGCATGCCGCTTTTTGCACCCAAAAAGACCCAAATGAGGAAAGCAGGGAGGTAATGGTGTTGTGGGAGCCTCAGGGGACATATGGGAAGCTGGGGGTGTTGCAGTGGGAGGAGGGTGCACCTGAAGATACGTGGAGGAGAATGGGCAACAGTCATGGTGGTGAGGAGCTTCAGGCTGTGGAAGGGCCTGCAAGCTTATAACCATAGGGAAGACATTTCAGAGGAGAGAGATAGGTAGGGTGCAGGGGAGGAGGATGGGGGGTATTGCTGCAAGGGAGCAGGAGGGGCACGGGGCACGCAGCATGGGAAACCAGGCTTCAGGTGTGAAACACTTGTGGCCTTTTTTCTTTCCCCTCTCAGCGGGATGGGTCATATGCAGGGGCGTTCTGCTGTGAGCTTATCTCTCATCTGCAATACACAAAGACATATCTGAGCAGAGCCGGCCACTTTCTGAATGCATTTTTGCAGACGGAACCTCCAAAAAACAGTATGTGGAAGATTTCATCGCCCTTGTTCGTGGCGGAGCAAGCGAACACATTACCACGTTGGCTTACAAAGACCTGCCGACGGCTGCGCTCATGCAGGATTGGGGAAATGCTGTACAGTACAACCCTGAAATCATAAAGCTAAAGGTACTGTATCCATTGCTTCGTTCAGCCTCACGTAGCTGAGCACCTTGGAGAACCCTGTGTTTAAACAGGATTTAAAAAAAAAAACAGGGAAACTTCTAGGGCAAATAATAGACCTGTATTGTGCAATATGGTTTTCTCTAAGACAGGGTATTCAGAAAATCAGAGGTGTGATGCATTAAAAAGGGTGTGGTTGGAAGTACATGAAGTAAATAGCTTTAACCCTTCTAACTTGGCTGTGCAGATGTGATCGCTTGCTGCCTACCAAGCAGATCAGATGATCCACCTTCTGTTTTACCATTGTATCACTTACCAAAATATATCTGGCAGCATATATTTTATAAGGACTTTTTTTTCCTTGAAATTTCTCCTGTCTTCTGTGAGCACCAGTGACTATTTAGCAACAATTCTCTCTGGTTCAGAAGGTCAAGTAGTTCACCATACATGCCTGGATGTTTGTGCAGCTTAGTTAAACCTTAAAAATATGAGTTATGTTTTGAAGAGTCAAGGTTTTTTGATCCTGAAGAGTTTTAGAAATGCAAGGCACTGTAAAAGTAAAAAGAGAGCAAAAATATGTAGCAATTCTGCCTCATCAATTTTAATGTCAGAATAAGTTCACTCTGAGTGAATAATACAAAGGTGCAAGAGAACATCCTTTTAAACAGGAGTTTGGACTGGTAGTGGTGGAAGTTGATTTTATTATTGTATAACTGGCTTTCATTGTAAAATTTAATTTTAGGCAAAGATATTTATATTTGTAAAAGGTGTTTGTTTCTCATTGAAAATTCTGACTTTTCATTTAAAAAAAGAGGTTAATTCTAAAAAATATGAAGCAAAGCAAAAATCAGTAATTTGGAAATACAGCCAGTGCCTGTCCGGCTCTTGCTGCAGCAGAGATGGCTTTCCCAAGCCCCTGGTGCTCTGTGGATTGACCTTCCAGAAATGCTCTGGGAGATCTCTGGGCAGGAGACAACAGAAATGCAACCCTCCGCGCTAGATCCCACATACAGAAAATTCTCCCGCAAGAAACTGTGATGTTCTTTGTCTTGCCGGGCATCAGTGACCAGGCTGCCCAGTGAAAAACCCCAGATGGATGTAATTTGGATTTGGTACCTATAATCCTTCATTTCCATACCAGTATCCCTGTGGGGCTTGAATATCAAAAGTACCAGCAGAGTGTGACTAAATGTCAGCCCAAGAATGCTTAGTTAGGGAAAACTAAAGCAAATCAGTTCATAAATCATCTGCTGAAGGACTTGGCAGGTCACTCTTAGTGTATTTCCTCATTTGTATGATCTGAATTCAAAAAGCAAAGTATGGATCACAGATAATTGATGAAGAGTGAATTTACAGCAGCAGGAAATGAGCATTTTTTTATTGAAACATTCTTCTATTTCTTGTAGCTTGAGCCTGTGATAGCAATAGGGTGATCTTTCATGCTTACTGTATTGCTGTGGCCTGTATGGCAGGCATCTCTATAGCAAGGATGGAAAATTTGGGATGGATCCTCTGATGACACATGCCCATATCATCCCACTGGCATTAGTGGGTGACTGGCAATATTGAGACCACACTTTAACTTTCCCTTGTTTTCAGAAAAAAAATAGGCCAAAGTCTCCTTGGTCCCTACTGCACATTCACTGTGCTGTGCAGCCCCTTATCTTCTCCTTGGTCCCTACTGCACGTTCACAATGTTGCCCACCCCCTTATCTTCTACCACCGACCCCATCTGTGGTGTTTGCAGATGAAGATCATAGTCCTCTACCTTCTGAAGGCAGTGGAAACCCTTATCTTGGCTTCATAAGATAGAAGTCAGCCTTGAAATGCAGAAGTGGTTAAGCTGAACGTGCAAATGTGAATGCCTGTGACCACATGCCTCTGGCTGTGCTGTGTGACTGTCCAAGGAGGGAAGGAGATTTTTGTGGGTGGGTTTTGGGGATACTCTGGGATAACAGAGCACTCAGGAAACGTAAGTTTGAGCAAATCTGGTCTAAAAATGTCAATATTAGGAAAGTGGATGAGAAAGGGTTTAATGAAACTTCTGTGAAACTTTGCCCGTTTGTCAACTAGCAGCATGACTGTTGTATTTTATTACGCATTTGCAACTGCTTTGGTGTTGTAAACCAAGGGGAGGATCCCTGTAAGTATTCCTGACATCGCTGCCTTGTTGATCACGAGGTTTAAGGCAATACTAATGGGAAACCTGGAGCCCATACCACAAGGCCTTCATTTCCCTCTCCAGCTGTGCTCCCACTGAGCCCTGCAATGCTCACACCATCTTGAACTTGGAAATGAATGTAGTTTCTTCCCTCCCTTTAGGCAGAGCCGCTGTATCAGCTGGTGACTCGGACAGATTTTGCTAATGCAATGGCAATAAAAGAAAATCTGCGACGGGCTCTTGATGAGTTTCATCTGGAGACCAGTTCTTGTCGCTGTGCTCCATGCCACGGCAATGGGATCCCCTTTCTGCAAGGTAGAAGGATTTTGCACCTCTTTACCCTCTAAGAGAAATGAGCTGGGAATTTGTGGGGAGTGAGGAAGCTTGGCGAGTAATCTGCTCTTTAGTTTCTCCCGTTATTTCTTTTTCAGGTAATTAAATACTTTTTTAAAAGTTGGTCTATTTGTAGAGTGCCACTGGTAAGTAAAGACAGTAAAGTCAAGGGATAAGCCTTGTTAATGGGAGTGACCATCTGTATCAGCTTTGTGGAAGAATTTGTTCCATCTCAATTATGCATAAAAAACCCCACCTTGTCATCTTTAAGTCTCCTCCTTTGCTTTGAAGATTGCTTCCATCCTCCTAGAGAAGTGACTACTGTCTCAGCATTAATTAGTGTTTGTAAAAGTGTTTTGAAGATGAAAAGCACCATACAAGTGCCAAGCACAGTTATCACCGTCACCTCCCCCCATTTCTAAGAGAAGCTGTCCTCCTTTGTAAGCAGGCTGCGATTTAAAAATGAAGGGGAAAAATAATCAAATTGAATGAAAACCACACTGCCTAAACAGAGATACATGATGTGATGAGAGCTTCTAACAAAGGGACCATTTTGTCAAGTGCCTAATTCCAATCTGCATCTGCAAAAATCCTGATGAGAATCGTTATCATCTAAATGTATCTAATGCTGAAACGATCGCTTCAGGTACCAGCTAGTTGATTGTAGTGCTACCACTTAAAGAATTTGTCTCGTGATTACTCTTGTTTAAATAACTTTTTAAGAGCTGAGTCAGGTTAGCATTTCATTTAGGATCTTCTCAACAAGAGGTTTTAAATGACTGTTATTTTCCTAAGTGGGAGCTTTCCTCCGGGGTCCTGCCGTGGGATGCACACCGCAGTCCTGGGCAGCCAGCGTGGGGTTACGCTGACTTTTCCTCTGGCACAAAGCCTAGCTGGGGTGCTCCTGTCCCAGGTGCTCATTCCTGATGCTGCAGTTTGCTCCCTCTCAGCTCTACCAAGATACCTCTTTTGGAGAGGAGCGGGGGGACTGTGTGGTATCCCGGGTTGCTGAATTACTGCACCGGTGTAGCTGAGGTTGAGCCACAGTGCAGCGGCAGGAACAAATGGCTGGGGAGGCGAGAGGGGCGGCAGGGTAGTCACAGATCCCCTGCTTTATTGCTATTTCATACTTTCACCATTGGAGAAAAATGCTGATATCATTTCACCCGCTGTCCCTTCCTCACAGAAGATGAAGCACTGAAAAGGGTAAAAATGGGTGTCTGCAGGGAAATGTGACCTGAGGTCTCTAATCCCACCATCTCTGCTTACTTTCAGGAACCAAGTGTGAATGCTTATGTCCCCTTGGCTACAGCGGCACTGCCTGTGAGATCAGCAAGAGGAAAGGTAAGAGGGACCCCAAGTCCGAGGAGACAGTCCCAGCAGTATTTAGGAGCGTCCGGGGATGTCAGCTGATGGATGGGGCATAATGCCCAGCGCTGGCTGTCCCCACTCTGCCCAGCACAAGGGGTTAGGGTCCTGCAAAGCTGACAGATATACTTTGCCTTCCCTCTTCTAAATTTCTTTGCACTCATGAGGAGGTGACTTTACTTTTGCAGTTCAAAGCTGCATAAATGCACCTTGCAATTATGTCAAAATATGAACTCCTACCTAATTTACAATCCATGACAAGCCTCAGGTCTCCTCCAACAGCTCTGTTTCCTAAGTTTTTTGCTTTGATACAGCCAATATGTTGCAAACTCTTTTCCCCCCATATATACTACCATGCATTTTAATCTTAAAATCTTATTATGTCGTTTTGAAGCATTTACTAATGCTTCTTGGTCACTTTATATCGCTGCTGTCTCCTGAATGATATTCTTAACTCCTAGTTTAGGATGATCTGTGAATTTAATAATTTTGTTTACTTCTTCCAGCTCATTAATTTAGATGCTAAATAATACCAGATCTCAGGCACACAGAGCTCTGGCACCATCCCACAATTTGATGCACTGCATTTATCATTGCGCTTTGTTTACAGTCTTTTATCCAGTTCTCATTCTACCTGACTGTGCCCTACCTAAGCCAGGCTGAAATACATTTTAAGCCAAGATTTCACTGAGCAGAGGGTCAATTTTGTAGGTGTTTCTAAGCAAGTCCATGGAGCCTTAAACTATGGAGTCACTTACACCTTGTTCCAGTCTGCTTACCGCATGCGTAATTGCATCCGACCCTCCCAAAGATTCACATCCATCCACCTGTCAGCATGTAACTTCCTTTCTCACTCCCCTTTCCTCCTTTTATGTATTGCCTCTGTGTTCGGCTCCATGATTCTCAGAATTTTGAATTTATGTCACTCACATGCTCAGGGTCCAGAAGAAACAGTGTAATAGGAAAAGCAATGGAGAGAAAGCTGAATATTCAAGCCGTTGTTCGTTGAAGAAGAACGTGAACATTTCCCCTAGCACCTCAAAATGTGGCTGACAAGTTTAGTTGCTGTTTTTCTTACCTAGGCTTGGACTAAGTCAGAGAGAGAAACGCCCTACAAGCAAATATAAAGCTAATTGATTTTTTTTTCATTGTCCTTGCTGCATAAAGTCTAGTTTGAACAAACACCAGAAATGCTGAACAGAGAATTAACATCTTTAAAACAATCACTCATTGTTAATGACTCAAGTATATTGTTAGTGGTGTGGACAGGGACAGAGCTGTTTGTATTTAAATATGATTCATGGAAGCTGACAGCTCTTCCCATGGAAAGAGCTGCTTTATTCTGACAGTCCTTTCTGGCTTTGATTTTTTTTTCCAGATGCTGCTATTAATGGAAACTGGGGTTGCTGGGCCAGCTGGTCTCCATGTTCAGGAGGTCAACGAACAAGGAGACGACAGTGCAACAACCCTGCCCCGCAAAATGGTGGTTCATCATGCTCAGGGCCAGATGCTGAGACAGTTACTTGCTAGAGGGAATCATTAGGAACTTACACAAAACTGATGAACAGTTTGCAAACTGAGTGGGAAGACGTTATCTGACTGGCTTGCTAAGTCGGCCTCACTCTCCTTATGGGTCTCATCAGTTGGAAACATTTCAGAAGGCAATGGGAGCTGGGGGTGTGTTATGAATCACACCTTCGGACATGCTTTGGAGTTGTCCTGTGGGATTGAATGTGCTTACTGTTCTTAATGTTTTGACTTTTCTCTGTCTTTATTGCAATGGGCTAACTGAGACAAGCTTTATCTCCTGCCTTATTTGTTATCTGCATGATTTTAAATTTTACTGTGTTGTTTTTGAAGGTTCCTTTGAGGTAAGAAAAGACTGTTCGATCTTACATGCACCAGAATGTGCGCTAATAGGCAGCTTCTGTGAAGACAACTGTGTCATGTGGAGCAAAACACAGAATATTAAAGTCTAAATCTCAATGAGCACAATAGTATCTAATGTGACATTTAAAGCCGCTGTGCCTCACTACCGCAGTTTCCCAATTTATTGTATTTAACTTAAATTGTCTGTCATATTAGAAATTGTCTTGAAGGAGCGAAAACCGAATTGTGAAGAACAGTCTGGTGACACCAAAGCATTGTTAGACTATATAGCAGTGGTACTCTTACCGCAGCAATGAGCTTCCTCCTGTGCATTTCTGAAGTAGAACAGATACACTGAGAGTATCAGATACACCCCAGTACACTCAGATACGCCCAATGCTCTGGTTCCTTGGGAAGGGGAGGGAAGGACAGAGGGATGCCACTGGAATGGGGAGTTGGAAAGCAGCTGCTGCTCCTTCTGCTGCTTGGGGATACTGGAAGGCAGGAGAGATGGCTACACTTGCAGGAGAGGCTGAACCTCCTGCACCCTGACTAGGGACCATCACTCCAGGATGCCAGGACCCTCCACTGCAGCAGGATGAGCAGCCAGCTTTTCTGTAATTCTCTGTCATGGGCAGAATAAATGGAACATTTTGGAATAAACATCTTTGCACATCCCCTGAGGTCTTCTGCCCTTACTAGTTGCCTCTGCCCCAAACAGGCTCTGGTTTATCTGTCTGATCCCATGAAAGCCTGTATTTCAGCAGCTATATCGCTAGTCCACTCAGCTTAGGACATCTGAGATGGAGAGAGTTTGCTATGAAAAGAGCCAAAGCAAAGTGAATGGTTTGTCCTTTGTTACTGTACCTGGAGCCGTGCATCACAATCCAGGTCAAACAAAAGAGGAACTTGTAATGTTGTGCACTGTTTCATGACTGACCTGAGCCTGGATCATTCCAGGGACTTGCCTCCTACAGCTTCGTTGGTGGTTAATGATTTTTGCAAAAACATTTGGTGGGGCATGCTGTAAAATAACCAGCAATAGCTTTGCTCCAGGAAAATGATTCCACTGGTGCAAAGTTGTTCATAAGTGTTGTGAGTCTTCTAACATCTGCAAGGTCAAACACTCTTCTGAGGGTTTTGAGCAATGCTGGTGATGATGGGTTGGTATCACCAGTTTCTCTCCTTTCAGACTGATGTTGTCTAAATGTAATCCCTGTAAGAACAACTCAGGCTCTCTGACATCTGAACAATGGAACATGCATTTAGTTGTAGCCTTCATGCCCCCTCCACATTTATCGACAAGGTTTTTGTGACAGCTTTAAGAAAGGAAGAGCACATTGCATATGTAAAAGAAGAGTGCTCTGTACTCGTTATGGGCTTCATAATTGAGCTGCCAACCCAAAACATTTCCGTTATCCACTGTGTAACTGTGATATCTTTTGTGTGATAGAAATTTGCCAAGAGGTTCATTTTGGTTCATGGTCAAAGAGGTCACTGCTTATGCTAAGTATGATACTCTTCAAAGCTTTTTAAAAGGACGCTGTAGAATCTCTGCAGCAAAGGACCCTGATCATGGTTCATGGGCGCCTGTGAGGACAGGTACTGCAGTGCGGTTGCCTGCCCTTCCCGAGAAGCATCAATGTAATCTGATTCAGGGACTTTCCCAGATGAGTAGAGTGGCTTTTGTAAATTTAACCACCTTTCCTCATCATCAAGCTGGAGTAAGCACATAGTCATGGTGTGTCTATCCACTGCTGCGGTAAGCAGAGCCAAATGTAGCAACCTGAATTTGGACTGTTCCCTCATCAGAAAAGCCCAGATTTTCTGAAGTGGCAGTGCCAGGGTTTGGATATTTGGGGGAGGGGGAGGAGGGGGTGAGGAACAGAGGAGAGATTTGACAATCTTCAAGATCAGCAGGATAGTCTAACTGAAGTATGATTTCAGCAGTGATTGAATATTGAGCCTATAGGCTTAGAAGCCTCCCATAAAGGACATAACTTTATTTTGTCCTTGTGATTTTGTGCTTTGATTCAACTAACTAATGATTTATTATGACCTGGAGGGTAATAAAAAATACTATGCTGAAGCTTTTATTGTTTCATTTTGGTAGGCATTAAATTTTGGTGCTATCTGTTACTGGTGTTTCTAACTTCCACTTTCTGTGTAAGTTTAGATTAATAACTCGCGTATGAAAACTCAGGAAGGCTGCAGGCACAATGCATGCGTGTTCAGCACTGGTTGTGCTGCTCTAGCCCATTTCTCTGGTTAAGATACTTGTCTCAATAGGCTTTACTACATTCCATATTATATTTTCACAAGCAATTTGCTTGTGAAAAAAAGAAACTTAGTAAACATGGAGAAGCTGTATTTTCTCCACCTCCTTGCTTGAAGACATTGCTGCTGTGATGTGTGCTGGATCCGTTCAGCATGGCTTAGGAAGTTCCTGGAAGGGTATTTTAGGTAAGTTGTAATTGTCACATCCAGCTTTCCCAGGACGAAACCAACTTGACTCTTGCAGCCCCTAACATCTCCATCAGGAATGGGTAAATCAGACTGGTTTCCAGCCTGGATTCACTTGCTCCCTGTCTTTTCATATCATGTAGACACTACATTTACCTGTGAGGCTGTAACGTGGTCTGGGCTGCGGCTGGAGACTTGCAAACCCTGTGGTAGTCATATTGCTAAATTACTTTGCAATGCTCCAGTTTCTCCCTCTGTCAGATGGATACAGTTGTTCCTCCTCAGGTTCTCTCCCAGACGGAGAGATTTTGTTGAAAGTGACCCAGCAAGTCCATGCAGAGGTGTTAACAGTCCCCAGATTTCCAACTCCTAGTTCTTCTACCCTAATGGCTGAAGAGCCCAGCAAGCACCCAAGACAACTGCAGATTTCAGGTCAAATTACGCCTGCAGATTCGTCTTCCTTTTATATCCTATTTTAACACCCTGCTGCTTGTGTAAATCAACAAAACTAGAGATGAAGACAGTAATTATTACCATTATGAACATTATTTTTTTAACTTATTTGTAGTGCAGCACTAAGAGTCCTGCTGTGTTGGGCATGATACAGCAGCACAATAAATGCCAGTCCCTCCCCAAACTCCCCAGAATCTGGCATTTCTTTTGTTTCAAGTATTTTGGGGTAGGATTAAGTGTTTTGTATCTTCCTGTGCCTCTGCATTACACTGTATAAAAAGGAAGGCAATAATTTTTGAGCCGCTCCTGCTGGGGAATTTTTTGCCTGCTCTAAAATTGCAGGCTCAGAGGGATGCAGGCATTCGGGTAGTTGGCGTGACATTGACCCCGAGGAAGAAAACAGCTCTGTCTCAAGCGCTGCCCTTATCTACTCTTCTGTTAGCTGGTTATCTGGAGTCTGCACCTTGCAACCTCAGGTGTATTGTCATCAATCATTTGCTATTTTCTTTTGCGTACTGGTTCCTCTCTGCCCTTCCTTTGTTAATAACCCAGTTTGCCTATATCCATAAAAATATCTGATTTTGATACCATTTATCCAAAGCACCATACATCCATCATGTACTTATGAGCGAGATAAAAAAGGTCTCCTGGGAAATATGCTGCAAGAAATATATAGGATAAATAACTATATCGAATGTATGTCAGTGTGCAAGAGGGGGAAATCCATTCATTAAAACCAGGGTGGAACTGCAGTGTTTTATTGTACCATCTAAGCTTTTAGTTTAAGTAAGAAACATACATTTTTGCGGCTTATCTCATCTAGCACAACTCTCACGCTGGCCACTTCAGCATGAGATATATTAGCTTCTTTGACTGGCATTGTAAATGTGTAATTGCTCATAATCTGTTTTTTTTCCAGACCTTACAGGCAGCTTCTTCCTTTCTTTTGACTTCAGCTTCGCTGCTCCTGAGTTTCAGCTGTGCAGATGTCTGAGCCCTGGATGTGGCGGGGGCTGGAGTGGGAGGAGAGGGGCTGCTACCAAGCTGCCTTTGGCATTTGAAGGAAACCCTTGGGTTTGTATTTCATTGCCCTGGGTTGCGAGGTGAACAATGAACTCTGCCCCGCACGTATCCTCGCTTTCATCTCTCTACTCCACGGTGTTCAAAGTGGAGAACGAACAACTGCAGGCAAATCCCAGCTTTTTGCTCTTATTTATATGTGCTTCATGGTGGTATTTCACATGCGGTTTCTTTCATCACTTGAATTTATTCTTTTTTTTTGTGGTTCTCCAGCCTGTGATCTATCCTTCTAGAAATGGCTCTAGAAGCTGAGGATTCAGGTTGCCTTCCTGCAGGCCCCATCCCTCTCCAGCCTCCAAGGCATCCGATCTTTCTGTTCATTAATGTTCATTATACTTCACAAAAGAAGCACGCTCAGCTTTCTAACTAAGGTGTCTTTATATTCATTTACTTTCAGGCATTTTCCTGAGTCGGTATAAAGGTAAGAATCACCTGTGAACCAAACAAATCCTTGGTGTAGGAGCACTGTCTCATCTTTCTACATAACCTGCCAGCCCAACGCCAAACAGTATTGATAAAACCATTGATGGGAAAACTTGTTTTGATCCTACATTTCACATTCCTCTGGGATGTCTAAATCATAGCGATATATGGGTGCTTCATGCTGCTGCATTTTCCCAACATAGAAGACATCAGATTCAAGCCTTTGGGAGCAAATTCATCTCTGGGTGAATATCACCTTTACCTGGAAAAACAAAGTTGGCAAGAAGGCTACAGGTTTGCCACTCATAATAGGGATTTTTCACAGAACAATTACATCTCAGTGTTCAAGACAACATGGTTTGTTGTTTTCTTATACAAAAAGAGCCTATCGTTTCATTTTCAAGCAAAAGAGAAGAAGTGGTAAAAAAATTGTCCTTTGGCAAACAGGCACACAAAAGAAAATATGGGGCCAGATCTTCAGGTAGCATAAATCAGCTGTGGTGAAGGAGCAACACTGATTTACATCAGCTAAGTGTCAGACTCTAAATTACCACTGACACGCTGTTGAAAAACAAGCATTTCCAAGAATCAGAGCTGTAGCTGAGCAATTTCTTTCACTAAACCATGATTCCTTTCTACTCCCTCTTTCCATTCAAATGTATATAGAAGTGCTCCTTTGTGCTTTGAGGTTTTGTTGCTGTTGTTGCTTTTCATAATGCCCGATTCCTTCTCAGGGCTTTTTTTTTCTTCTTTCCTTGTAATGAAAAGCACAGTAAAATGAAGTGCCATTCGCCTTCCATCCACCCCAGGTTTTTGCGGCAGTTCATTAAGAGGGAGCTGCGGGCTCTCGCTGTGGTCTCTGGATGCAGTTCAATACTGTGTGTATTCTTGTGCTGAGATTTATGTCTTACATTCAAAAAAGCCCCTTAAATCAAGCAGCCTGTTAGCATCTTCTCCGGCTCTGGGTGCCTGGGAGATAAAACGCTTGTGTGCTAATAGTCAGTTCATCACTGATCCTAAAGAGGAGTAGCCTTCATTTGTGTGTGAACATCCTCTGCAGAATGGTTGTGTTTGAGCCTCTCTATTTATTACTTTACTTATTTACTTAAGATTCTTCATCCGTTTGGGTTCACGTTTCGCAACTGATGCTTCGGCGTCTTTAGGCTTAAGCCTTCTCCCATACAGAGCAGCATATGGCTTTGTTGCAAATGCAGCCCTGGCCAATATGCTGGACTTAAAAATCTGACAGCGCCAACTTATAAAAGTTTCATGGTACATATGTCAATACCAGCTGCATAAAAATGCAAGGATCATAAGCTTTTAATGTGTTTTGCAAAGGCAAATATAAAAATTTCTGCAAGTCAAGCTTACTTATGTAAACACTTTTAGTAAATTTATTTCATGACATATTATCGCCCCACGGTCACCCAGCAGCAAAGGCACCCGTGTGGATTCTCCACCATCTCTTGTATCGCGGCAGTGCTGCTGTGAACTGTTGGGGCTCCCATCACATCTCATGGTGCGAGGGCGAGGGGGCAGCCAGGCACGCGTTCAATCAACTGGAGCAATAGGTCTGGTTTTATGCAGCAAATCTAGCGTCTCTCCATACGTATAGAAATGCAATACTTGACAATTATTTCTCCCCAGTGTAATTCCATTCTAGGATTATGCCCGGAGTATTTGTAGCCCAGCACAGACTCCAAACCGCTTTCAACCGCATACCTGTGGGGAGCAATGCTGTCCCGTGGGTTTTCAGCAGGCTTTGCTCTGCAGGTCGCTCCCCATGCAGGGCTCCCCGCCGCCCTGCGGGGCTGGGTTATTGCACTGCCGGCTGCGCCGCGCTGTGCCTGACTGGCAGGGAGCCCAGCGTGACCAGCAGCTCCAGCGCCCATTTATCTTGCCGCCTGTAAATGCATTAAAAAAAAAAGGGTGGAAAGAAAAAGGTATTCAGGTCTGAAGTGCAGCATATGACCTGACGGCAGAGGCATACTTCGGGTGCGAGCCAGGGAGGACGACTGAGCTGAATGCCACCACCAGTTTGTGATTTCAGCTCCTGCTGTAACGTTTGCTGCGAGCAGGACTCCCTGGTCCATCCCAACCGTGCCCAGCACATGGACAGCTGTTGAGATCAAAGTGCTTTGAAGCCAGGGGAGATAAAGCAGCATCACCTTCTTCAGACACCAATAGCTGTTTCTTTTTCTCCTCTGCTCGTTTGAAAGGCTGCAGCTTGGCTCTCCTTTACCAAAGGGCAGCTGACAGCTCACTCTGCAATAACTTTCTCATCTTTGACCAAGGCAGAGGGACAAAAGTCTACTAGTGTCGTGGAGTTGTTTTGAAAAGTCTGCCCATCCCTTTGGAGATGGGTCATTTCAAGACTTTTTCATTACAGTACAGACTGAGTTGTCAGGAACGTTCGATACTATGGATTATGGCGGTGCTCCTGAATGATGGGAATGCTTGATGGCTGTCATTTACTGTCATTTTTTATTTACTCAACTGGCCTTCATGCCTGGCTTGGGCACTTTATTAATCCAGACAGCACAAATGGATGTGTGTGCTCTTATTTAGTGCTGGCTGGAAAGCTGGGTTTCCCGTCTGCTGGAAGGTTGTTCTTTAAAAAAACTGGGTTTGGTCTTAAATGAGTTTCGAAACTAAAAATCTGCTTTGTTTCCCATGAGCTGGAAGTGTGCGTGTGTCCGCTATTGCTAAAAGCAGGGAGCACAGGGGCCGGCCAGTTCGGTGGGCTGCTTTGGGGCCAGGTCTTGAGCTTTCCATGCTCGTCATCTAAGGTAGATTCCTTGGATTTGGAGACAACTCAAAGAACCTGAGATTTTTTTTAAAGAAGCCCACTTTTGAGTCACTGAAGCAATGCTTTTTAGTTCAGCTTCATAAACCATCTACCCAGCTCTGCTCTTACTCCTTATCTCATCACAGCTTTGCTTTTCCAATGGTGAGACCCTAGTTATGAACACACAGTTGAAGGCCTGGAGCTGTGCCTGGTGGAACTGCTCTGAAGATGGATTTTTCTGCCAGCTTCAAGTGCTGAGATTTGGATTTTTTTGTCATCATGAATCAGGACAAAAATATCTAGAAAGAACTGTGATTTTTTTAAAATAAAAGAGCACGTTCCAAGGTTGGCTTTTTTTGCCACCCATTTAATTTTTTAGGATAGTATATAAAGTAATAAAGAAAACATAAATAAAAGCCTGTTTACTTTGGAAGAACACATTTTTTCTCCCCCAAAATAGATACTTCCCTCTAGTTAAAATGTTTCCCTATGGGGGGGCAGAATCTGGCAATGTGGCAATTTTTTACTAAAACAGCATTTTTGGTGGCACACTGCTTGAGCACCACTTCCCGGTTGCTTAGCCTGACCCTTTCAGCTTCCCTTCCCTCCCTGCCTGTCAGGGTTTGCATTCTTGCCCTTGTAGTAGGCGTCCACAGGGGGATGCCGCACGCGCTCCAGAGAATCACCATCCGGAAGATGTGACATGCCAGTCAGTGAGGACCGGATGACGATCTCATTTACAGTAATGAGCTGCATCCATAGAGCACTGTGGGCAGGCAGAGCCCACCCCTTAGCTGGCAATATGGGTAGCTGGGCTTCGCCTGCATGCTGCTGCTGCACCCCAGCTCAGCTTTTTGCAACATGTCAGCAAGTCTCCAGCTATTAAACACATCCTCATTTCCACTAATTTATTTGTAATAATCACCTGAGCTGTTAATTGAATTCTCTTGCAGGGCTGCTTAGGATAGCGTAGCAACAAAAGCGATACAGAAGCGAAGGCTTGATTGATGCATGGATGCAAAGAGCTGTTGGTTAACCAAATGGAGTGGAAAACCCTGTCCCTTTGCTGCCTTTTGCCCTCCCCTGCTGCAGGTGCACACCAGGGTCTTACCTCGGTGCTCAGTCTGCTCGCAGGCAGGGCCTCTGTAACCTGGTCGACACTGGCAGAAGCATGTGTCTCCCACCAAAATGGGTTCACCGTTGTTCTGGCATGGTCTGCAGCGGCAGGCGTTGAACTCCAACAAGTAATCGTCCAAAGCCCGTTTCAGGTTTTGCCATTTGGTTTCCATGTTGCCAAGGTTGCTTCTGCGGAGAATTTCGTGGATGGGCTGCAGCTGCATAGGATGGAGATGAATAGCATGGAGACAATTTCAGCTGAGCATCAACTGAGATGCTACCACACCGCAGTCAGAGAGCTGTGACATTGCTGGATAAACTCAGGGCTCAGAAAAAACTCATTTGTCTTCCTTGACAGTTCCATGTACATCATGCAAATGCGTTACCATGACTGATGGGCTCCAGTGAGAAACCACCGTTCCAAAACCCTCCTCATCTTAGAGGTTTGTGTAGGATTGGCTTTTCTGGACATGCGTTAGAGTTTCAGTCTGGATTCAAATGATATATTAAAACACCCCAGTAAGCCCATTTTTTGACTGATTTCTTAGTGCTATCATGATCTCAGAGATTCTTGCATGCTTTTTGCCTTTTTGAACCAAAATGTTTTGGTAAGAGCTTTGGACGGTGGGTGTCATCAAAACTTAATGCCAACCTACCACTAATGGTGACCGGATTGTGAGCCATCCAGTAAATGCTGAGTGTGGAGAATTTTACCTACCTACATTTTGCCCTTTGATGCAGCAAAATAATATTGTGCCATCTACAGCTTTAAGAATATAACACGCTCATAATATTTCCCATAGCAAAATCCAGTTCCTATATACCGTTCAACAAAAATAGCCCAGTGTGGGCAACTGTAATTATAACTCGCCTTCTCCATTGAACCTGTTTCATAAAAATGGTTGGATGAGCCGAAGGGCTGCGGGCTTATGCACTGGTGGTAGCATTCAACCTCCTGAAATGCTCCAAGTGGCTCATGGGGTGTTTTAGGTATTAAACTGTGTTTAGAAAATGGTTCCCTGAAAAATCTCAACCCTTCTGTTTTCCCCAATAACAAAAATTCTACTGAATATTAAAGCTAAAAGCCCAAGGCTGGTCTGAGGACACATATTTATATTTGTCCATCCATGCATCTGTGCGAATGCTGCACGTCCTGGCTGGGAATCGATGGAAACCGGTCCCAGAGAAGAGCTAGACATCATCTCATTGCACAAGGCGCAGTGAGAGTGATTCGTGGGGAGGACCAGCTGGACTTCGGGAAGAGCTCTTAGACAAATTTGCACAAACCTGTTTAACAAATGAGAGGGAGCTGCAGATAAGAGCTGCTGAAGTGGACATGAGCACTTATCGGCAGCTCCGGTTGCACAATGACTGCTGAGCTCTGGAGCAGCCAACAGAGAAGTCAGCACATGGCTTGCTGGAAAATTGCAATAGATTTTGCCCAGAATTGATAGGAACTTGTGCAGAAAGGTGAATAACCTGCAGCATGTGTTCAGCTGGAACTGAAAGCAGTTCTATTTTATCAGGGCTTTTTGCCACCAGGGTGCTGCCCAGGAAGGTTTGCAGATTCCCTCTTGCCCTGCCAATAACGCACATGGTTCCTGATTCCACCTTCCCTTCTCCCACCCTCTGTCAGAGCCAGGAGTGGGTGTGCTTTCAAATGAAGATGAGAGGGATTGAAGTGGCAGCGTGTCCCTGCCGTGACTGAGGTCCTTCCCACACACCCCACAGCTGCGCTCCTGGAGCAGACCAGCAATTGTAGCATCTCATGTGGTATGATGTGGTACTCCTGACCGCAGCTGAGGAGTGCGCCCGCCTCCTCATGCCTCTGTGGTCGCTGGCCCTGGATTCTCCCATCCCCTCGCTTGCACCCATCTCCTCCCATCTCTGAAGCCCTGCAGGATGCTTCAGTGATCTTTCCATTGTACAAGGCATCCAATAAAATGAAGGGAGGAGGAGAACTTGGCTGATTTTTGTGACCACAGACCCTCTTTGAGGAGCATGGAGAGAGACAGGACCCACCTGACAAAGCAGCCAGGAGCCCCCTGCTCTAAAAACTCCTGGAAGCACACATAGAAATACCCACCATGGTCTGCAGAGGTTAGGCATAGCCACTGCAACTCTGAGGCAGGTGAAAAGCAGGGGGGTCTATGCAGAGCCTTTGCTGGGGGGGCAAGACTCCTTCCCCAGCCCCCCACGAGTCCCCGGCTTATACAGGAGGGCAGACAGCATTGGGGAGAATAATAGGGATGAATGCAACCACAGAGAGCCGTGCATCGGGAAGCTGTTTGGAGACACATCAAAAACTTAACTCAGCACTAATCCAGCATTAAGCTCCTTGTCTGTCTCCCTGCAGATGCGGTCGGTGGGAGATGTACTCCCCATTGTGAAATGAATAAGAGGTTACCAGATCAGTGGCCCATTACATTTAATCTTGTTCTGTGATGGGATCACAATAAAAATACGAAATGATTTGCTCGACTACACTTTCATTCCTTCTAGCGGCAGAGTTTCTTCAACTGCAGAAAGGCCTTACCTCAAAATCAATAACAGCAGGATTATATTTTAATGACCTTCCCCAGCGACGATACATATTGCCATCCCAACTGTTTAAGAGCCCTCCGCTGTAACTGGCATCTCCACCTCTAATCAGGGAAATAATATCTTCCACAACTGCACTGTTGCTCTCAGCATCTGAAAAGTTGAATTACACCTATATTATTTAGTTACCATTTCCACATATACACTAGAAACTGCTTAGTGGAGATGAGATCAATCGTGCAAGGGGCTATCAGTGAGCGGCACTGATGCTGCCTCCTGAAATTGATGGGAGCTTGGCATCCCCCACTCACAGGGCGAGCCCTGCCACGTTATCACAAGGTGGTCAGTAATGAGCTGAGCATCAGAAATGCTCTAAGCTGGTAAGAACTGAAGAGCCTGCACGGCTCCAGCCTTTGTTTCTAGTTAGCACGTGGGCAGTAGATCACGCTGTCTCTAGCTGGTTAAGTGATTTACAGATCTGGGGCTTCCTAGCCTCTCTGAGTTCTTTTTATAGTCAGTTCTGATTTCTTTAATAGTTGCCATGTTGCCCTCGTCATCCATGCCCAGTCTGTCATGGCGATAGGGACTGCAGCCTTCCAGCCACCCCACCGCCTCTATTTGCACGTTTCTAATCCAGGTATTGCTACCTTAATTCCTGCTTTTTCAAAGCAATCAGTACTCCTGGAGACTTGGACCCAAAGTCACTTTGGTCCCACGATTGGCCCTGAGCCATGGCTGGGGATGGCACCAGCGCTCCCTTCTTCATACCCTTGTGTGACCCTACTTGAATCTCGATGCCCAAGTGACCAAAAGAAGTGCCGCAAGATGCCTTAACAGACATCTGCCCTGCTATCATACCAGTTTTCAGAAATCCGCTGCTTGTACAGTGAGAGGATGACACAGCTGTTCCCAAATGCAGTTTACTCATGCTGACTGTAAGGCCAATTGACCCGCCAATACAGTCACTTATCTCTTTGGCGCTGATGTCTGCAAAACAGAAAGGAAACCAGTAAAATCAGTGACTCATTCTGAGTGGAAGGATGTTAATTTTCCTACTTGTTTTTTTTCTATCAATGAAGAAAATATTCGGTTATTTGCATGGCCTGTTTTTCAAAGTCAAGAGCTATTCCAAGTGGAGGACAGCCTTTAGTCTTGCGGTGGAAAAGCCAATATTTTATTGGGGTATATTGGGCTTATCACATAATAGGTGAAAAGGGAAATGTCTTTACTGTAAAATTGTTTCCTTAGAAAGTATTAGAAGAAAGTAAAAATCTTAACACAAGGCTTCAGACATGTATTTCCTTGTTTGGTCTATTTATTTAAAGATAAAACATTATTTTTTTTACAGACTAACTCATAACTAGGGTAAAGCTGGGAACAGCAGCTGAAATCAATAGATCCTTGCTAATTTTCCTAAACTGAGGATCTGATCCATGTATTAGTGGCTTAAGTAGCATCCTAAGTAGCAACTTGCAAAAGGTCTGTCTGCTGAGAGCTGCCAAAGCCTTACTGCATGCTGCTGGGCTACTGCTACCAGCACCGCCTCATATATCATGAAAATATGTAACTGGAGACCCATGAAGCGACTGCAGAGGGGAGAAGGGAACTAATGAGGTGGTTTCACCAAGGTAAGCAATGTGCATATTTCATACAGCCTGGGTTTACGTGTAAACTTCAGAGTACTGCAAATATAAGGCCGCCTTCTGTAATAGTTAAAAAAATCCATTGATTTCAATAAATACGGGTATTGTAAGTAATAGGTAACTTTTATATTGCTCTTTTTGTCAGAGGACCTTAAAATGTTTTACAAAGCAGCCCGGCGATCAATACCATGGTATTGAAAGAGAGGCACAGAAGTCAGAGGGATTTGTGCATCGTGGCTTAACGGTCTAAAGATTGAACCTCCAGCCGAGCCCCAGTCCAGAGTGTTGTCTGCTGAACTGCCTCACCTCAGCACCGGGGAGCAGTGTCTTGTCTTGCTTGTGTTTAAAATACTGGTAAAATGCCCATAGCTCTGCTTTTGCTCCCTTCTGCACACCCTGCAGGAGAGGCTCGCTGGAGCCACGCAGGGCATGGATCTGCTTGTTGGCTTGGTGGGTGCCAGCTGGCGGAGGCGCTCAGCATCCTGAGAAAGGGGCTACGAGTCCTGGCTTCAAACTGGTGAGAGCTGAAGCATGCTCAAAACTTCAAGGGGAATTACATCCCATTGCAAAACTGGGCCCTTGAGGAAGATTAAATGTGTAGCACTCAATTACTTGTACTAAACTGTTCAAGAGTTGTAAACACAGTGGGTAAAGTTCATTCACCCAAAGCAAGATGAGTGATTGCTTATCTTGGTGTTGGAGTGCCATAAAATTAAACTTGAGGAACACCCTGATTAATTGATTCACCATGGTTCCTGTTGAGTAATTATGTTCAGCAAGGGTCTGTCAATACAATTCGCTATTGGTTGCAGCAAGATTGGGTCTTGATAAATGAAAAGTGGTTATCATTGCAAAAGGTTGGTCATAGAAAATATTGGCATTTGAGGGGGGATCCCTGATAGTTTTCTTATATGATATAATTTGTGATAGTTAAATGTGCTCGAGTGATAAGATTTACTGCTGCATTTTGAATTAATCAGAATATATGAAGACTCTTTCTAATTTACTCTGTGCATAATGTTTCTCCCATAAATGTTCTTGTAATGTGTGAACACATTATACTGTTTTCTGCTAAATAATAGAACCATAACAATCTATTTTAAAAACAAGTAATGAAAAATATTGATGGCAGAGCAACAAGGGACATTTGTTCTGACATATGTATTTATTTCACTCATGACCACATCCATATAAGCCCTTGCAGCCTGAAAGCTAGAAATGGGTCTGGCAGCAAAACTGCAGTCCTAAGCTCTGCACCAGTGAGTTGTGGTCTATTCCTGGGTATCTAAACACAGAAGATGACTTCATTTTCAAAATTCAGGTTTCCTAGATGCTTAAAGTCCAGCTCATGCCTATGCCTAGCTAGATGCTCAGTGACCGCCCAAGCTGTCTCTCATTTAGGGAGGACTCAGCCTAGGGATCTTTTTCCTGGGCATGTGCTTTAGTCACTGGTCTATAAAAAAGGAGTATTTTCTCTTCCAGAGCATTTAACACGTAGCCTCATGGGCTAGGTGGGTTCTCAGGATGCAGTGTTTGATCTAAAGCAGGTGCCTTGCTGTTAAGCCCTGTGGGGACTCAGTGGTACATCTCCAGGCATCTGCAGAGCTTCAAACTCATCTTTTGAAGCTCTAATTTTGAGACTTGAGCACTTATATCTTGATCCTGACCATTCCTCAGGGGAGGCAGGTAATCCTCTTGCAAACACAGCCTTCAAGCGTGGCTGTGATCGCCATAGTGGCATATCAGCCACTGCGGGTGGGTCCTTCCGGGTCTGTACCATGTGATGTATAGCACTGCTGACTTGGTAAATGTGGACTTTCTAGCAGAGTCTGGGTTAGATGAAAATTACAGAAGTGTGCTACATTAGAATGAAAATTACATCTCTACCGGGACACATTTTTGTCTTTTGCTGAACTTCAACATCCTTCTTTCTTAAAATAGGGCATCTTGTAGCAGTAAATCTCCTCCTTATATACACAGCAAGCACAAGATAAAGCAAAATAATAGCTTCCCTCCACATGCTCTTGATTAATTCTTCCTCTGAAATTGGCAGTCTGCTTCTTGAAGACTTGCTTGCCAAGGTCTTGTTCACTTCAATATCACTCACTCTTCAAAGTGAATAAATGATTTGAAGAGGCATCATGTTTCCAAACATTAGTAGTTCAGGAACTTGATGAAAATTCTCTCAATTGGTAATTTCTTGTGCAAAAATTGGCATGGTTAACACTCAATATGGAGTGCATAGTTATCCTAGTGCTGATGGTACCAAACCATTTCAGACTGGAGGCAGAATTTGTGGCAGAACCATGGAAATTAATGGAATTACTAGAATCACAGCAATTTGCACCAACTGCAGCAATTTGCACCTGTTGTCCAAGATCACAATTTTCTTTTGCATAAACATCCAGCCTGGAGTTACCAAGGCAGCATTACCCTCAGCAGAGCGGAGTGATGGTCCTTAGGGGAAGTGGGATCTATTGCATTGTCAACACCTTTGCAGCAAAGTTGACAATCCGGTTAGTGTACTAAAGTACCATATTATTGTTCTGCATATTATCTTTTTGATTAGGAAAAATGTTATGCTTTGGCTCACCAGTAATGGCTATTCTTGTGATCTAGACATCTGCAGTGGATATTTTATGTAACTGAGATTTAGAGGTATGGCTCTCCAGCCTCATACACTCTAATTTGTTGAGAACCGGAGCTAACAGAGGTCTGTTAGTCTTCAGATATGACACTAACCAGAGTAAAGTGGCAGAGGTATTGCCAAGTGCAATGCGTTATTTCCATTTACAGAAAATTGAAACTCTCACTATTAGGAAGGTAAAACATGAGTGGGCTATCTGTCTTTACTCTGGATGAGTTTGCAGTCCTTGAGCATTCGTGAGAGCAGCCAGAACAAAGACTACAAGAAATAGGAGAAGTTTAGACAAGTCTAGCAAGTGACACTGGGAGACAATGGTTGTGAGGAGCAGCCAGAGCCAGATGAATTACTCTGGTGGACTGGACACACCCCGTGGTCTCCAGGTTGGAAATACTTGGTTTAGAGCAGAAAGTTGTGAAGAGAGAATATCTTCTGGTTTTCTAACCTTTTCTTCTCATTTCCTCCTTGTTAATGACGAGGATGTACTCAAAGACACCTCCCATAGTGCCAGATGTCATGAAATGGGTGCCGTAGTCATTGATGAATTTCGCATACATGCCATAGTTGTAGGTGTCTGGAAGCTCCTGCAGGGAGAGCAGCACGTCTTCATCCAAAACGATTTTGTCCCTTCTCATCTTGAAACGGGCTGTCTGCACCTTCGTCACATGTCTAATGAATCCAACCTCCTGCAGGTAAAGAAAAGAGGAGCTGCCACTCAACATTCAGTAAAAAAAAAAAAGTCATTTCTAGTCCTTAGGTTTGCAGAGGAAAGCCTGAGTCTGTGACTGTCAGTGGATGTTAAAGGCGTTGAAAACCAGCCCTGGTTTAAATGAAATCAGCGGTAATTCTTTTACAGGGAGTGTCTCTTTCTCGTGTGGTTATATGAGGTGGAGGGCAGAGCCATGGGTTTGCATGCTATGGGGTTTTTTTATTTATGTGAGAATATGATCAGAATCAGGCTCCTCATGATTCCCCTCCATCCTCCATTTCTGCTATTTCTTTTTTTCTGCCTTCTTTTCCATGCTGGTTATTCCCTTTTGCTTTTTTCACAGCCTCAACCAGTGATGCAGAACAAGGGCAAGCCCAGCCCAGCCCAGCAGTGTGTGTGTGTGTGTGTGGGGGGGGGTACTCTGGCCAGGAAGGTGCTGGTTGGGGGGGAGGATTTTCTGGATATACCACCAGATCCACGACTCCTCTTCTAGTTTGGCCATTGCCCCGGACAAGGCTCCAGTGCAACCAGAACAGCCCTTTAAATGATTCCTCCAATAATTGATCATCATTTAGCTGCAAACATTGTGTGAGTCTAGACAAGGACACAGTAAATACTATAATGGTGCCAATTTCCAACAGCTTTTAAGGGCATTTCAACTCAGAACACCATCAAAGTAATTCTTCTTTATTGTTTTCTGTCAGCAGCCAAGAGAGAAGTGGAGACGGGGCATGGTAAATGTGGGAAATACCAGCATTTGTGTTATTAGATTGGAAAGGGGTCATCACAGCTACTCCATGATGGAAACTCACTGTAAGAAATACACCCTATTATCAGGTACTCTTTTTTCAGCATGGAATTTTAACCTCCTGTAAAAGGTAGCATATTTCCCCATCATAAGGCAGCTTGTATTAATTTGAACAAGATATATTTGCTACTGGAGATCATTCCCTGAGGACAACTGTTTTGATCAACATCTTGATATTTCCGCCTCCCTCATCATCATTTTAAGCTTTTTTTTATTTATGTGCTTAATGTAGCCACGAAACAGGATGGGATGAGATGACATGTGTTGTGGTACTTCATAATTCAATTTTATTCCCACTCTCTGTTTGCTAAAATGTAATAAGAACAACAAACAGGATTACTAATGATCATACATTTGCAATTACATTAACAAATTAAGGTACAATTACTATGTGTTAAAAAATGCAATTGAGAGAATAAACTGCCATAAGTTACAGCCAGACCATGCGATGCACAGATGACATGATTGGAACATATGCATCATTGATTTATTTTTTTTTTTACCTTTGCAGTGTATTGTGTGAAATTCTTCAGGGATCTTTTGCCATGTGATAAAGTGAAGCCCAAGTCTAACTGGAAAGGTAATTTTTGAGGCCCAATTCCAATGGTAACGCCTCCTGTTATGGATTTATCTCTTTTAAGGGCATCAAGCAGATCCTTTGAATCTTCATAAAACTCAAAAGCAAATCCAGAATCAGCATGAGCCTAAAATGAAAGGAGCAGACATTAATTTTTCAGGTACTTCCCTTCCTTTTTAATCTCTATTTCTTTAAGGAGCTGACAGTGCCTCTGCTGAAGCCCGTGATGCTGCTGACAGCACGGACACTGACTTCAGTGAATGTAGAATAAAGAATTTAGTCATGTGCCATTTAATTTGGAAATATGTGAGAAATGCAGATAAAGCCATGCGTTTTGCTTCATCCATCTCCAGGCAGGGGAAAGGTTTATGTTTAGCCACTCAAAGCAGTGTCATAACAGGCAGAGCTGGTAATGGTGCCTATTAGAGCTAGCCTGACACTTGCCATTATAAACCCCTTCTTCCATTTCCTTACAGCTCTGCCAAATCCTAATGATTTGGAGTGAATTTTTCTCTCCAGCCTGCTTCTGGATGAATTTATTTAGGAAAAAATTCAACAGCAGTGATCCAGCCACTTGCAATGGCAACGCTAGAAAACAAACATTGTTTTGCCTGTGTTTTAGAGAAGTGACCTTTTCCTTGACAGCTCTACTTTGCAGGCATGTGGAATTGAGCAGCCTTGCTGAATCTGGTCTGTGCCATTTGCCATCTCTATAAAAAGCCAGCTAAATTACAAACACTGAAAAAAACCATCTCACATCATCATCAGTGACTTCCTAGATCCCGGTGGGTAGAAGCTCCTAAGTCAAGATGCATACGGGGCATGCTCAAGCATTCCTCAGTGCCTGACCATGGTGCAGATGTCCTTCCACTGCTAGCAGCAAATAAAGGGGAGAAGAAAATGTGGCCTGTGTGGTGGGTCTGTCTGGGTTCAAAGTGGGGACTAAGGGGCACAGGGGAGTCTGCTTGCTGCGAGGACATGAAAGCCACTTGCATTGAGCCTGCAGCTGTAATATTCCCCTGGAATAATGTGTTTTCATTAATTCATATCAAAAAGCATGATAAATGTTTAACAGTGTGGCCAAGGCACCCACTTACGACGTGAGAGATCCAGGCTGAATCCCTGTTCTACTTAGTTTAGTCTCTAACATCAGATGTAACCCCCAAGAGTATAGGCATTGTGATACATGGTGATGGCTTTCAGGTCTTTGTCTCACTCAGAATTTGGATTTATGTCCCTTGTAGCCATGCCATAGACTTAAAATGCTTTCAAAGATTGAACTGGTAGCATTCTTCCCACTTTACACATGGCCAACTTCATCTCTAGAGAGGCAAGTGGCTTGCGCAAGCTCTACAGCTCATTAATAGCAGAATTTTGAGAAAACCCATTTCTCTTGGCTCTGACTAGGCCAGAGTAAGCAGTGGGGATGCCTGGGTGATAAAGCATGTTAGTTCCTTGATGAGCTATAAAACAGCATTTGTATAATCGATTGCCTGTTGTCTTGGGGACAGCTGGAGAAAGGTACCTTGAAAGATGACCTATAGTGAATGATAAAATGTACATAATATCTTTATAGGAAGTTTGGCTTTTAGCTGGGAAAACATTGCCAAATTTGACCTGAAGTACTTACTAGGAATTGGTATATGTGAAAGTTATAAGGTTTGCGGAGATACTTCTCGTCATCTCCATAGTACAGATGTTCACATGCAGCATCGTACTTCAGCTCCCGCCACTCTCCATTGTAGACGTACTCACAGTGGCCTCCAAAAAAATTAGGATCATATACATACTGGGTCTTTTCCTGTGTTAGGATATTGTATCTTGGAAAGAAATAGCATTCATAAAGTTATCCATAGCTCCAGTTTTATTTCCCCAGTAGTCTCTGTCTCTGTTTCTGTTCTCCTGACACTACAAGTTATCTATCTGTCTCTGACTTTGAATTTGGATAGCACCTAAAATATACGGTTCGGGTCTGTTCTCCTTGCTATCTCCTTCCCAAAGCTAACAGGAGACAAACAGCCATTTTATTTCCAAGGCACTGGCTTGGACTCATGTGCTAGAGATGGAAGAAATCAGTTAAATTGTCCAGTCCATCCTGGCGAGTAGTTACAAAAGTCCCAAAGTCCTGGAATTCCTCCAGGTCCCCCATGAGTCTCTCATAGCTTAATGCATCTCACTGTCACAAAGTGTTTTCTGGCATTCCCTGTAATTGTTTTCTATCTTTATTTCATCTCCTTCCTTTTCATAATGGTCCCATTTCTCAGGGAGTTAGCACCCTCCCTAGACTTGCAGTCTGCTTGTGCTTTGCCAAGTCTCTTGCTTATTATTTCCTTACGCCTCTTTCTTCCTGCTCTCCAGCCATCACAGCTGCTGCCTTCTGAAATCCCGCCTGTTACTTAATATTCCCTGTAATTCCATGGCCCCAAATGAAAGCATTATTCAAACTAGACAGCAGCATTGCTCCTCTCAACAGGGAATCGTCTTTAAGACTAAGACAGTAAATGCTATTGCTTTTGTGTGTTCTGTGGGAGGAACACATCAGAGAGCAGTAGTAAATGGGGTGCTCGGTGAAAATTAATATATGTCTTGAAAAACTTTTGATGGACTCTCCCAGGCCCTGGGCCAGAGAGACATTTGTCTCATGGACTCCAGAGAGCATTGGATCGAGCTGATGGGAAAGTTATCTAATGGGTGACTACATTCTCATACTGTAGCCCATGTTCTCCTAGTGAAACTAAGCAGTATCTCGGTTAAAACACAATATTTAAAACAAAAATGTCACAACAGACAATCTGCCTTTAAACTCGTTCTGGATTCCTCTTTTCCATGTATTACCTAACCAAAATTTGAAACTGAATACAGTAAAACTTTTTCATGGATAGGTGTATTTACCCTGCACATATTCATGTGGAGCTCAGGCTCTCTGCCTTGCATCTGTGCTCTGAAGTCCTAAATCCTGGAGTAATATCTTCTCCTTAAGGATGAAAGCCACCAGGATGCTGCATCTCCAAAGTCTACTGTTTCCTTTAATATATTGCTTTTATCAGCTGGAGAAAGTTGTAAGATAACTAGACTCAGAGAACTGGGATATTTTTTTACATGAGTATACAAAGGACACTCACAAGTACAGAGTGGCTGAGAGAGACCAAGGTCAGATAATAAATTTGAGACAGAATTTGAAATAAAAGCTGGGATGAACCCTCCTGCCTCCCTTACTGCTACCCACGGTTGGGTGGGACAATAGCTCTCTTTTGGGTTTTTGTACAGCACCCTATCAATTCATGGAGCACTGCTATTACTAAGGAAGAGCAATATAAAAAACTTAATACTGTTTTGATCATGAGAGTAGCAGCTATTGATTAATTACTCACCCTTGGGTTGCTTTTTCAGACCCTGGGACTAGAAACAGATGTTCACAAGGGCTTTCAATATCTTCATCCTTACAGTTATCCTCATCAGACCCATCTCTGCAGTCTGGCTCTCCGTTGCACACAAGATGCCGTTTAATACAACGACCTAAAGCGCACAGGTACAGGCGATCGCTTATCCGCCCTTCAGAAAACCTTTTTGGCAGCTTGCACTGATTGTGTTGTTTTCCACCCATATCTCAGGGCCACAAGAAGTCATGCTGGGTGTTAAATACAGCACTTTTGCATTGGGAGCTTGCTTTTCCCAGTCCTTGGGGGCAGGTTTTCCTTTACAACCTGGAGCGAGCACGGCTTGGAGTCCAAGCCAGCCGCTCCCTTGGGCTCCCATGGGATGGGAATCAAGTAGAGGTCACCTCACTGGCCTGATTTTATTATCTACAGTCATGCTTTTGGAAGGGAGCTACAGGAAGCAATAGCTTCTCCGCTTGGCTTAGGGAAGTCAGCTCTGCCTGGTCAAAGTGCAGTTTTTCCTCTTCCCGTTGCAGGAGGTATTTGGGGATTTTATTGCAATAATTATAGCTTAAGAGTGGATGCTTGCAGGAAGGACAACTTGAAAACGCTTTTGCTTCTGGGAGTGAGGAGAAAGCCTTGACATGATATTTGTGGCAGGAATCAATACACTTGCTACAACAGAGCGATGATGACCTGCTCCAGATAATGGAGCTGGTCACAGAGCTGGCGTGCATTTCTAAATTTCAATAGGATTTTCATTAAATGCTCAAGATGGGAGTTTGAGCCATTTGTGTAAAAACAAAAATCTGTCAAGACTAGGAACTTTCAGAGAACAGCCGTATTATATCCCAATTCTCAGAGCTGGGGATGGCTAAAAATAAATAAATCACCCCAACAGATTGCTAGTTGGATTCATGATTGAACTATGTCTTTTGCAGGGGGAGAAAGTGGTGTGTTGTGGGAGCGGTGGTGCCCATGAAGGGGAGTGTGAGCATGTCGCACAGCAGTTGGAGCAGAATATTTCTACTCTCTTTGTTCCACTGAAAAATTAACCTTTTCCATGTCACACAGCCTTCTTTTCTATCCAAATCTAAGCGTAACGTGAATGGATTTCTGTAAACATGGGGAAAAAAACAAAGATGGGGAAATTTCCTGCTTTCTCTTGCACTGGTTCACCATCCTGCTCATTGGGCTGAACACATTTTGGCAAAGCTCTGCCCATGGCAGGCGACTGAAATTATCCCAGGTCTGCCCAGCCAGCACCGAAACCTCCTTGGCAGTAGTTTGCACCCAGTTCACTCACCTGTTTCCTTGCACCGAAAGTCGTTCCCGCAGCTGGGGGGTCCAGTGCATGTCGTCTCGGCATGGCAAGCTTGCTCGCCCCAGAGGTGCCCCGCGCATTGCTGCCCTGCAA
>NW_008824360.1:1406978-1424315 GCF_000699105.1 Pygoscelis adeliae | reverse complement strand
ACAAGAGAGGAAAACACTGCCAACACCGAAATTGTATCCCCCCGAGACATCACCTCCACAGTCTATGAAGCAATTACAGCTATCACTTTTATCTATATTGTTATTTTTCTGTGTAGTCCACAGGCTTTGCACATGACAAATTGAGAAGGAGAGTCAGCAGAGAGGTGGGAGCTCAGGAGATTTGCTTGAAGTTCATAAAAGTGAATTTGGGGGGGCCTGGAATGACTGTTTTAAAAAATCTTTTCCCTGCTTTATACCTTAGGAATAATATGGATTTTTTCCAGTTACACACGCTTTGTCCTGGAATGTAACATGCTCAGATGGACACAGGCGCTAATTACAACACTGATCCTGCAACATTTCTGATGGATTATTAATGAGAACTGCTGCTCTTTAAACTAGGAAGAAAAAAAAGAAAAGGAAAGAGAGAAGAGCCAAATAATTTACTGATTATAAGTACAGGAACAAAAAAATGCAGGGATATAAACTCAGTAGAAAGCAAAATTATGACAGGTATTTGAAAATGAATTCTTGAATTATGAAGACATGTGAAATGATATAAAAAGCTGAGAACAGGAGCTGGTGAATGAAGGCTGCTTTTAGTTTCTTTTCATTGGAATATTTGCATTCAGAATCAGGGGATACTTAATTAAATCTGAGATAGAAAAAGAAGAAAGTCTTGGGCAAATATTCTAGCCTGATTCTTCCACCATTTGCCTTGATCTTGCATTTTGCTGTTCTGCTGCCTTAAATGAATTTATTCCCCAAGTTTACACCAGGGTAAGTAAAAGCCTCTCTAGTAGAGGAGCATCTCCATCATATTTGGATGAGTTTACTGGATGCTTCAGAATGATGAATATGTATAGTATATATAATTAATGTGTGTACATCGTCATCACAGACACGTCTGAAGATAAATGAATACATTACAGTGGAGTCTTACTTTTCTCTCCTGGCAAGGAAAGCAATCAGTCCATTCTGACCACTGGCTCAGCTGACAGTCGACAGGAGCCGAAGAATTAACGTCTCTGCTGCTTCTTCTAAGGAGGGGAAGAGATAGCGGTCTAAGGTCTTTGAAGTTGTGTTTTAAGGATGGCTGGAGGCTAGCAGGGAGAAAATGATCTGTTTGTGTGTTTTTCCACCGGGAACCTATTTTGTAGGAAATGGGAAGCATCCCTTAGCAGGGGGGGCTGTACTACCCGAGATGCCCCGTCCAAGTATTCACCATCAGAATTGGTCAGGGGCAGCAGGTGCAGGACCTGAGGATTTCGTCTTGGGTTTCCTGCTATCCCAAGAGATCCTAGCCCTTTCCTGTAGGTAGATTGCAATAAAATATATGTACATCATATATGTAAGACCAAACACACTGAATAAACAAAAGGAATGTCAAGAAGAGACAGGTTTTAAGGAAAGGCTTCTTTTTTGGCTTTCTTCTCAGAAGCACATCACAAGGTCCAGGAGTAGTGATGTTTATCACCTTGGACCTGTTCTGAAATCTATTGATTTTGCTTTTTTTACACCATTGTGAACTCATGGTCAGTATTTTTCCAGACAAGTATGAAATCAGGGTCTGATTCCCATGGGCTTTGCGGAGCGGTGGGAATGGCTGCACCAACAGTGCTGAGAAGGCAAGGTACAAAGCCATGTTGACTATGGGAATTTGCTGGTTCACTATTTCTAAAAGGAAATACATAAATTCTGAGAAGAGGGAAAAAACTAAAGGAAGACTATAAAAGCAGAAAATGGCAAGGGTTCTGTATCGCAATGGCCCTTGGATCAGACTCTCTGCACATACAGTGAATATCATTATTCAACAGCAAAAAAATACTTCTCTTGCCTCCCAGCCCAGTTGTTATGATCTCTATTTATGTCCCTACTCCTACAATCTTTATTTGTATAATGCGTTTCTTTGTCTTGAGGAGCAATCTGTGGTGTGTCAGTACAACTCTGTGTTTGCCACAGCCTTCAAAGCATTTTGAAGGGTTATTCTGAGCCAAATATTATTATTTTGGTGATTAACTAATGAGCAGTCTGTTTTACTTATGAGACTGCAGTCCAAAGAGAAATATTGATAATTAGCAGAGGTACGGAGCACATTGGGGATTCATCAGAGGCTGTAGAAGAGAGACTACTAAATGAAAACCACAACAGCTCAGCAAGGGAGCCTGTGGATGCAGATCAGTGCCTGAGATAAAAAGCCACCATGTCTCCAGGAAAACAACAGGACCCTGCAGACAAACACAGAGCTGGAGGACACGCATGTATTGATGCCTTTTCGCTCTGACAGGAGGATTTGTGGGCTGTATCCTTCAGCACTTCACAAAGTACTTAATTGGCTCACCTTCGATTGGATTTTACATTTACCTCTTCATTATTCTGCCTTGTTTGATAAGTTCATCAAACATCAAAAATCTCGTCTTTGTTCATTTTCAAAAGGGATTATCAGAATAAGCCTTCATAATTAAGTGTATCACTACCACATTTTTTTCCTTTCCGCCTTCTCCTTGTCTCCACATTCCAATTATCACTGATACCTTTTTTGATCCTTCTAAATCATATTTGCCTTTAGAACAAGCCTGAAATTAATAGCTGTAGAAAAAAAATCCAACTATTTTCCTATCATGACACTATAGCTTTAGAAAAAGGTAACTTGTTTATTCCCTTCCTTCAAAGCCTAAATGACACTCGTATAGGTTAATAATATTGTTCAGGGAAAAAAAATAGAGGTATGAGAATCTGGCTTGGATTGAAAATTGGGCTATAAACATGCACTTGTTAACTTCACATTGTCAGGTGCAAAATAATTGTAATGAAAAAGAATATGAAATATATTTGCCTGTAAATCGTCCTGTATGGGGAATTCATTCCAAGTGCCCAAAACCAGTATGGTACTTTTGGTAAGGAAGTTTAAGAAGGCTTAATAGTCATCTCTAAAAGAAAAACCATTGTGCAAACAGTTCATATAAGAAGGAATTATGATGCCTAGCTTGGGCTTTGGACAACTGCCAATATTTTTTTTTCTGGTAGCTGTTTATGGAAAGCACAGTGTGCACATGCCTCAAGTCAGGACAAAATTGATGGGCTGGCTTACTTGCCTGTAATTTCTATATGTAAAGCTGGGGGGGGAGGACAGACTTACCTGTGGGAAGGCAATGCCTCGAGCTCCCTGCATGCTGTAGCCGTGGCCTGACGTGCCGGTAAAGCCAGCGAGCATACGGAGAGAATCAGAGGAGAAAGCTGACACAGGCTCCACCGCATTGTTTTTCCATATGTAAATGTTTGCTATAGATTAGCTGCAAACAAAAGCTTTAGGCTTCAGGACGCCGTGGGGCAAGCACTGCTAGAAGAAGCACAGAGCCCACCGGACTCCAAAACGCTGCGGTAAATCATTGACGATGGCACAGATCAAATCACAAAGAATCAGGACACATCCCGGAGGCCTTTGCCCTTTTGAAAACAAATTCCCAGTTTTCTGGCAAGGGAATGTATTAAACTGTGCAACTGTTTCCACATTTAAGTCAATCAAGTCCTATTGCAGCAGCGTGTTTCTTGCCCAGCTTGCACCCTCCTTTTAATTTGAAGGAGGAGGAAACTCATTTTATCTCCCATAGTGACTTAACTGCAATTTTGGTGCGTCTGGTCGATGACAAGGGAAAAGCTTCCCAGTACAGCAAATTGAAGATTATTACAAAATTCTGTTATGAGGAACATGTGCCTTCCAGATACATCAAGGAAACGTCAGTTCAGCTTCTTCCCATTGCCATCCCCATAAGATAGTGTCCCATCTCCAAAGCTAATGTAAGTTATCACCTGTTTTTTGATGGCCCTACACAGTCACTGCAACATGAGAATCAAAATCTTTGTTTTCTAAAGTGATTTGGGGTGAGGAAGATGCCCCCTAAATCTGAAATTCTGTCTTACCCATATGCTGTGCAAACCCATCTGTTAGTGGTGGCTCTAATGTTTTTAGCTGGTTGGGATCTTAACACAGAAGTAGTGGATGTGTACAGGTATAAAAAAGCGATACCGTAGAAAGCAAGAACACCATGGGTTGTTTATTATTAAGATAATAGTCACAAGATGAGAATATTTAGTTTTCATGTGCTGGAAGAAAGAAAAAATGGCCATTGGAAAGACACTTGATTATGCTATAGCCCAAGTTGCCCTGTACCCATGTTGAGCTTGCACATAGCCTGCAGAATTCCCCCAGGGGCTCCTGGGCAGGCACAAAAGTGCACAAGGAATCTATAACTTTGTTAAATATTAGTTAAAAAAAGAGTAAGAGATCTATGGAGACTTTTGTGTTCGAACAAGGGTCTATAACTCCCTGCTTTTTCTTCTGCATAAGTGGGCTGAGATGCTTCATGCATAAATGAAGTGTTCCCAGTAGCAAACTGGAAGCTTGAACCTCAATAAATTCAAGAGAAAGTGTAATTATTGTAGGAAAATCTGGTCTTGGGTTATTACAGCTATTAAGCAGACAGTGAATTGTCCTCTGTCCACAAAAGACTGGGATAGAAGTGTCACTTTGTGTATTTCCCAAATTAATTGCAAAGCTCATTTCAATAGCTGGTATTGTAAATTATCAAAATAAAAGGACCTCTTACCGTGTTATTTTAATGTAATTAAAGTTCAGAATGACCCTGGGGCTTGTCTTTGCTAAACATGAAGAAATGTAGCACATGGGTAAACTCTGTAGTGAAATGAAATGAAAACTGCCTTTTTGTGACCTTCGAGAGTATGTTAATGTAATCCCTTACCTACTAATGCACTTCAGATGAGTTCAGAAAGTCCTTCTCCTTTCTTTGCCTACACAAGAAGAGCTCAAATAAGGGTTTTAATATATTTTTTTTTTTTATGTACTATTAAACCTAAATTGCTTTTCCCTGGGAGAAAAGCAGGGGATTGAAACTGGCCTAAGGCGATCCCCACCGTTACCTCCCTATTACAGATTACAGCCTCTCTGCATGTTGCTGTTAAGACAGAACGACATGAAAAGGTTTTAGCAATGCTTATAAAGGTCTGGTGGGGATGGACCCCACTGTCCACGTGGTGGGAGCCTCCCTGGCCATCTGCCAAATCTGTCTTCAGTCCAAACTTCTGCCGTCCTGTGATATAAATGGCTGCTTTGCACAGTCAAATGCCTCCTCAGAATCTAAGCAAGACTGTCGAAGCATTATATCTTTTCTGATAGCAGCATCAGAAACACACCATATATATAATGAAAGTTATTTGTGGCACGTCTCCCAGGTAAAGGCTGGGCTGGTTTGTGCAATCAGGCACAACAACAACAATTTTGCACTGATAGGTGAGGTCGTTTGTGGGGAGGCGTGCGAGAGAGATTTAAGCGGCAAGCAAGGCACACCACGTTAGAGGTGAAATTGAAGAACCTTTCTCAAAGGTGTTATGTTCCAAAAGTGATATATATAAAAGTTATGGTTCCATTTATAATGTTATGAATTGAACTTGTCTAAAATGTGTGTTGGATCCTTGCCTCTAAACCTGAATTAATTCTCTGAACCTCTGGCTTGCAATGCTAGCCATGCTGTCGATAGTGATGCAGTCACCTTCAGGATGATGAGCCATGAACTGAAGTCCTGGGGCTCTTCAAGAGCGTGGAAATACGGGCTTGTGAGCAGGCTGGGCTGAGCAGCGAGCTCGCTGCAGCAAAGCCTGGGTGGGAGTTTGCATCGTCACTTTGGGATTATTCCCATAGCAAAGCTCTTTTCCCCGACACTGAAGAACCTTTCACTGCCAACCTCTAATTAGAAGACACAAAACTCCTCAATTACAACTCTTACGTATCTAAAATCAGGAGCAGATTAACTCAGTGTAAACGGACTTGGGCACCCACTTTTCCCCTCTGATAGCAATACAGGATTTTGTTCCACTTCAAAAAGTCTCCACTTCAAATGTCTTTGGCCCAACAAGGGGAATTAATTTCTGCCTGCAGAATGCATTGATCTTTTAAATAGCACCTGAACAGCACATTCGGTAACGTGGCTGCCTACACGAGCATAGCTCCAGGGTGAAGTTATATTACACGAGCTAACATAACATTGTTGTTGTCCAGCAATTTGCATTTGTACTTTCTTTATATGTAGATTTCTATTTTTACTATATTCATATGGTTTTTCTGCAGGGGATACAGTTACTTAAAAGAATTATGCTTTTTTATGCCAATATTCTATGTATAACATTTTGTAGTACATTATTCATGCAATACTGTAAATCTGAATTTTGTTCCTGACTTGAAGACCATGAACATCTAATGACAGAGTCCTGTTCTTTTTTATTCTGTTTGACACACCATACCCCCAAACTTGTACCCGAGCTTCTTGCTGTCAATGTGACTGACACCTGCCACGTGCTGTTCGTTCTCTCATGGTTCTCCAGGGAAAAGTGCAGAGCAGACAGCCTTTCATTCAGTGGTGGTGGGGTGGTGTTTTTTTAAAAATATAGAGATTGTTGCAATGTACAGAGGTTATAGAGATGTTAGATATGGCAAGAGCAAGAAATTATGCCTAGCAATTGGAGCTCTGCCCTTGGAAAGTTTGCTGTTTCACACGCGCTTTTGCAGCACACATGGGCTTTCTCAGCTCATCCTCTCTGCAAGCGCTGGAGAGATTTCTCTGCAGAGTAGCTTGGTAAAATAACTTCTGTTTTGCCAAGGAAGCAAAGCTGGTTACCAAGGTCTTAATCTCTGAACTTCAAAATCAAAATCCCACATAGATACCTTCAAGAGAAGGGTTTAGATTTGGAAGATGGCTTTATATTGTATAGCAAACAGAAGACGCAAGTGGAAGTATTAAGAAGGATAAGACAGATGTAATATGTTTGCTGTAGTTTACGCTGCTGAGCAGATGCTCTTCGCTAGATGATGTTTCTGCAGTCTTGAAGGCCTCATGCCTGTGTGTGCTGCAGTACTGTAGGGCAAGGAAAGGGTGCTACAGACTGTACCTGACCCTGGTCATCGTCCTCTGTGTCAGTGGGGTGACAGCAAACACTGCCTGCAGGTGCTGGCAGGAGTGGTCACTGTCACAGTGATGGTCCCACACCACAGGTAGCGGTCGTGTCCTGATAACAGGGCTGACCAACCTCTGCAACCACCAACATGCTTCCCCTCTGTGCACCAGTTGTGCATCTCATTTCCTGAGGTTCATCTCTTTTTCATCCCCAGCTTAAATTCTCCGGCCACTGAGTGCTCGCAGTGAGATGGTGCATTATAAGGACCAACAAAGCTATGTGTCATTTATGTGCATCGGGCATGTGTGCCAGTTACTGAACCCAGCAGCTGCAGAGAATTGTGGAAAACGTCCACCTAAGGACCAGAAGACGACCCCAGCTCTAGTGCTGGACATGCCAGTCCTCACTTGGTGTCACTGAACACTGAACTGGTCTGATAACATACCTTCTACCAGAGTAAACAGCCTTAAACACACAAGCAATTATATGGGCTGTATTGCTAAAAAAAGAAGTATGCACTTAAGTGTGGGATCAGGGCCATACTGCAGAGACAACCTTGTAGCTTAGACAGATGAAAAACCTGAAACATTGCAAGGCTTTTAAATTGATTTTCTTGACTGCTACAGTGCTTCAATGGGGCTGATCTTAAAACTTCTGAAGGAGCCGCATGGGTACCTACATTGGCTCCTCCTAAACAACACTTTGTCCTGGCCAGTAAAAGAAAGTGTTAGCTTTTTGAATGCAAGGATCAATAATCCTACATTTTCTTAAATTTCTCGTTAATGCCAGTAATGCAAGACAGAGCGAGCGGCTCGATGGTGGAACAAGTGATCCTATCTCCCCCTCTGCTGGAAAACCACGATATGACCGCCTGGCAGAAAAAGGGTGAGATGTGCGTGGAACCGGGCTGGGCTTGCTGCTCTGGCCCTCCTGGGGACAGAATAAGGCATAAAAACTGAGCCCAAATCCCCCCTAGCACAAAGTTGTGCCCTGCTATCCACTTTTGCCCATTTTTCTGGGTTCTGAGGTGTTTTTTCAGATATATGGACCCTACTGTGTTGCACCCAGGAGCGGCCATTTCCCTTGCTCTGTGCCCCATCTCCTTCCCCCAGTGCTGTCCCACATGCGGGGTGTGACAAGGGAAAATAACTTGTCAGACCGTCCCCAATCTATAATATTGTGACACTGGGCATTATCACCAATTATGTCATGGGCAATACCTGAATCTATTTGTCTTCCAAAGAAGACTGGATTGCCCAAAAATTTCCCTGGTCTTCCCCAGTCACGCTGCCCTGCCTTTCTAAAAGTCTGGGAGATTAGGAATAAATCATATTCCCAAGATCTGCTGTTGTTTCTGGTCTCTAGTAACACCTCTGTGAAATCCAAAAACCCCCAAAATCCCAAATCTGTATAATGTACCTATACCGTATGACAAATCCCACCAGACACTAAGTAGCTGAAAAGGTTAATGCAGGGAAAGTAAGTCTACTGAATGCTGTGCTTGCAGCCCTGGGACTGCTGTGTCCATATAAGATACTAATTGCATCACTGCAAAAAACTCATCCAAATCATAAAATTTAAAATTTTTAAACGGGCTGAAATTGTTTGTTCTGGGGAGATCGTGCATGCTTAGGAAGTGTTTGGTGCTGTTGCTCTCAGTAGTGGTATTTGGTTTTATTCGAGTTGGGGCTATGCCTGGGAACTCCCGTTCTGGGTCGGTGCCTCTGATACACAAACCCAGACCAAACCCCAAGCTCCTGCTGCAAACTGCTGCTTGTTTAATAGCAGCGGTGGACAAGGTGGTCATTGTGTTTTGCTGGGACGTCGCTGTTCATGGCAGTTTGCAGCTTGCTGGGAACCGATGGGAGGCACCAGCGCTGCAGGGAGAGGAGGGGCAGGAGGGGAAGGGCTATAGAAGGGATTACCCGCATTCCATCCAGCATTTCGGGAAGGGTATAAAGTCCTGTTTTGTCGTGTCCTGACATATCTGTCTAGTTTCTCTAAGGAAATTGTGCCATGTGGCCCATTAAAAGATGACTTACATAGAGCAGCACCAGCTCTTTACCATCAGGTGTTCCCCAGAAAGGTCCAGAGCCAGAGAAAAAAGTCGGCTTCCACTTCTGCGGTGTTTGATCTATACAGCACCACGGCTACACTGCGCTACCCGTGCAGTTATTATAGCTTGGTGCGATTTATGGCAGCCCTGGGGCTGCTGTCAAAGGGAGGTGAGGCGAGTGGGGTCCCGCCAGGGCTAGCACTCACAATATGCATGTTTTAAAGAAACATTTGGCATTTCCTTTTTATTTTTAGAGCCCATATAGACGAATCTGCCCTGTCCTTTTCCGCAGGACCGTGGGTCTGAAGTCACAACCTCCCGGTTCTCCAACAGTGCTTTAATTCACAGCCCGTGTTCATACCCCTGGGCGGGTCATAAATCCTCCCCAGCTACCTGTACACAAAGACAGCATTTATTTTCATCACGTCGCAACTCCAGCCCTGGCTTGGGGGACTTCCCTGCCAACTCTCTGCTCGGTAGGACCCCTCTTTCTTCTCCGAGACCACCACACAGCAGGAGGGCTTTTCATGTGGCAAGAAATGAAACTCATGCCTCGAGTCATGTCTCCGATGAATGAGTCTTTTTTTTCCCAATTTCTTCTCCTTTTTTTTCAGCTCTCCTCAAGCTTGGCTCTGGAAAGCAGGGTCAGGTTAGGCTGCGAGAGCATCGGTCCCACACCCAAGGGCATTAGGGATGCTTGGGGCAAGGCTTTCCTCAATGCCCATGTGCAGACGGGGAATGTCCATCCATAAGTCATGTATTGCACCCATTACCTTCAAATTAGTGGAGAGAAATCTGGGACACCTTCAGACAATCATACGCACACAAGTTGCTATCAGATCCTTCACATCACGGACATGCTTTACTAGTCCCTTTTCCCCTAATCTCAAGGCTTGCTATTGCTGCGGGGTTTCTTTTCCAGGCAGCTGTTTGGGAATGATATATATGAGCGGTGCTGTGTCCTGGTATGTGGGATTAGGGTCAGCTGGTGATGGGTGAGTATTGCTCAGGCTGCCGATGGCTCCCTGCCCACCCAAGCCCTATTGACAGCCGCCTCTGAATACCACCCAGCACCCGCGCTCCATGCAGCAGTCATCTCTGCTCGAAGGCAAACATCAAGTGCTCCCGCAAAGAAAGAGGAAATAATATTTGATCAGTTATGGAGGGAAAAAGAAAGTCCTGGGGCTCTCAGTTCTCTTCTTGCCAAGCTAACCAGCCTTGCTCTTCCTGGGAGACGTGCTCTGTAAAAACATGGGCTCAATGTTTGGACAGATCCTTTCAGGCTGTTCTCCAGGGCAGAAATATCCAGTGATGGGAAAAATCTTGTTTGCCCTAATTTAACTGGTCTGTCCTTAGGACTCTGAGAAACAGCTCACCGTGAAAAGGAGCTGCTTCACCAGGGAAAATGTGTGGGCTTCAGCGAGGATGACTGTTTTTGCTGGGCTCTGCTATCCAGAGGTGAAGAAAACACTTGGTTCCTCCAGGGAGATGTGTGTTTTAATCACTCCGAGGTCTCTGGATTCTGCTGGGGGAAGAACCTGGTGCAGGCTGGGCTGATGCAGTGGGGTGGGTATCACCCATGGGGAGACCTACAAAGGGTGGGGTAGGGATCATCGCCCCTGCATGGTGGGACTCCTCTGCTCTCCTCAGCTTCACTTGCCCCAGGTGTGAGAAGGGATCTGAGAACTGCCATGTATATGGACACCATATGGACATGGGTGCTGTAGGGGCACCCATGCCGAGGGGAAGTGTCAGTCTTTCCCTCAAAAAGCAAACTAGACCCGATTCTTCCCTTTCTGAGCCCATCCAAAGCCTGCCGTGGTGTTGATATTTGTGGTTCAGGGAATCCGTGAGTCAGGTCATGGAAGTGTGGACGGGCAGGGCTGTGCTCCTGCAGGCTCAGCCCTGCCCAGGTGAGGCTCTCCCCGCCCTGGGGGCAGACCCGTGCCTTGGCCCAGGTGTGTTTTTGGGCTTGCCCCGCCTCACCCGCTGCTGTGGCAGCGGCAGAGACGGTCGACCGAGCAGGGAACAGCCAGGGCAGGCGCAGACCGGCGACAGGGGCAGGGGAACATGCTGCCAGGCTGAACCACTGGAGCCAGCACGGAGCAGCGAAGGGATGGACGTGGTAACTGCTGGGGTGCTGCTACTTTCCACCCTCACCGCAGCAATGGGCTGCTCTCTCTCCTCTGCCCCCCAGCCCGGGTGAAATATTTGCTGCTTGATTTTCTGCTGCTGATTCGTAGCTTTGGGGCTGTTATCTCAATGAAGTTCTGGGAGCAGTTTAACCTTGGGGTTAGGTGCTTGCTCTCAATGCTGCATTTGCTCTGCGTGGGGACCACAAAGCGACAGCTTTTCTGCTCCAAAGCAGGGGTTGAGGGGCTCCTGGTGCCTGGTTTCTCCCCCCATCGCTCTGAGATGAACTGTGGTTGCTACCTCTTAATTTAACAAAAAGTAGAGGTGGATTTTATTTTATTTTTTTTTTCCCCCCGGAGAGGCCGGTGGGTTAATGAGTAGACGGTATCTGCGGCGTGCTCTCGTCAGCGTGCCCGGGGTGCCTGGGCTTGGCTCCAGCTGCCCTGCTGCGGGGCAGAGGGCAGCACTGATTAAACATTTACTCATGGGAGCTCCCTTGGAAATCAAGATAAAGAATGGATGAAACCAGAAAAATTTCAGGAGGGGAACATGCAGTGCTTCCTCTCGGCTGTCCTGCATGTCACATCTTGAGTGGGGTTTTCTCTCCCAGTGTTGATTGGTTTTAGAAAAGCAACTGCAGAAAACTAATGAGAACTCAGATTCCTTTTGGTTAGTCCTCAGTATCAGCACAAACCTCCCACTGCTGCTCTTTCTAAAAGGTATCATTATCATAGGCTTAAGCTGAGCTTTATTCTGCTTCCTAGAATGATATTAATGTTAGAAGAACATTTTATTTATAGGGAGAAAATATGGAAAGTTTAGCTGTCCCCTGACTCCGTAATGCTCATAGCTTTCCGGCCAGTGGAAGTTTGTTTCCTTTTTATTCTCCCCCTCTCTCATTTTGCGTGGGCTTTTGCCAAATATATTATTATTCACAGTGAATGATTTGGCCAGATGTAGCTATAATGCACATTGTGAGCTTTTGGCAGTCCTTTAAATTTATTAGTGTATTCTCCCCACTTGTCAACTGGTCTAATTTTCAGGGGAGTGCCTCTCCCCACTGTGCTGAGCCCTCCCTGGGCTGGTGGGGCACTGGGACTGGGACTTCATGCGTGTCCTGCCGGCCTGCAACCCACTCGGCACTGTGTTTAGGCTGAGCATCTCCCTGAGCTAGCTCAAGGTGCGCAGGTTGAGCCGGACAGTTGCTTGGGTAGGTCTGTGGTTTGAAACAGTCCCAGCTCTGATGGAAAAATATCCTTGCAGAGACCGGGAGAACTCATTGCACCTCGGGGGGGGTCATGCTAAGCTCAGCCCTCTGCAAGGAAGCAGAGGCTGCAGAGGGAGAGAGGTGCGGGTGTGCAGGAGCTGGATGTGGGGTGCGATTTAACCCCATCCTCCCTGCAGCCACCGCTGCTCCTGGGCGGTTCGGTGTGCTTGTCCAGGGGCTGTACGTGTCCCTCCCACGCCGGGTCTGCTCGTGGCATTGGTGCCAATATCCCAGTGGGCTGCAAACTGGGGGAAACTATATTCTAGTGAAGGGCACTGAGAGTGCATTAAGCACAGATAACCTTCCCGTTAATTAGACAAATCATTTGAAGCTGCCATTTCAAGGCAAGAGGAATAACAACTTGAGAGGGGAAAAAGGGATTCTTGTATCCATCCCTCTTTAATGAAAGGTAGTGCCAAGCTAGTGACTGTCACAGCCATTTCTGTCACAGCCAGTGCCAGGGAGAGGCCTGACTGAAAACCCTGTTTCGCAGGAGTCTGTGTCACCTGTGGCACATTGAGACATGCAGGTACTTTTTCTTTTCTATTTTCTTTGTCTCTGAGGGCACTGATGAGGAACTATGTGCTACAGTAAAGAAAATCAGTAAGGAGAGGTAAACAGCATTGAACTCTCCAACTGTTGCTGCAGCACATGCAAAAGCTCGGTGCAATCGCATTAGGGCACCTCGCTGTTTTATTTCCTGTCTGGCATCGCTGGAGGAATCTGGCACATGTGGGATTATTTTTTTTCCAAAATCTGATTCATCTTCCGTATGCTTCTGAAAACTCCCATTCCCATCGGCTCGCCACTAGATTAGGCTGTCTGGGCAGCTTACACGGCATCACGCTGCTGACCACTAATATGAAATATAATTGGAGCAATTCAAACCTCTCCCCCAAGGGTTGGTTCTTTACATCATGCACTACCCTGTGAAAGTAATAAAGCCAGTGAAAGGGGTTATTCAAGAGAAATTGTCAGTGTTTAATAAATCGTGCAATTAAATGCAATAAAACCTCAGTATGCTATTCATCTGTTCTGCCTTAACACTTAAGGCTGGGGCTTTTTTCAGAATAACGAAGTTCTGTCCTAGATAATTTTTTCCAATTTCCTCATTAGACAGGTTCTCGTGAAGCCTTACAGTTCTCCGCACTGAACTAAGCTGCCAGAGTAGTGCACCTAATGTAATCATGGCATATAAAAAGTTATAGAGCAGTTCAAGGACTTAAGTAGCTCATAAATTTTTCTTCATATTTTCTCCCTAGTTCAGTTCAGGGCTGAATTCAAGCCATGATATTGCAGGCAAAAATTGTGTTCCCCTTTCTCCAGCATGGGACGGCGAGATGCCTGGGAAAAGGCTTGAAACAAAACATTCTTTAAGTGCCCTTTTAAACTGCACTGTCACTGATTAGCTCTCTTTATTCAAAATCACATATAACCTGGGGCCTGGTAACTGTATGGGAGAGGAATCGAGTATCTTAGCCAGTATTCATCACCTGGACTGGGAGATGCTCTTGCTGTCATCTTGTGTGCTGTGCCATTGATTTGTATGTCCTCTGCTTCCTGGGGTGGGAATAATGGCAAGGGGAGAAGCATCTGAAGAGCCATGGGGACCCTGAGCTGAACCAACATGTGGAGGAAGAAGATTTTTGTCCCGGGGTCATTTGGAGCCCGCCAAGGAGGATGTTTGATGCTTCTCTTCCCATGGTGAAGTTTTCTAAAGGAGACAGGGGATGGACTGGGGATCTCTGGAGCAGCACCGGCCTCTCCCCTGGCTGGTGCTTGTGTACTGAAAATAAAGTGCAGCTTTCCTACTCAACAGGTGCATAGGCGGTATAGAGCTTCCTGGCAGAGGTGCTGCTAACATTCATTTTAGTGTTTGCCTCCCTCCAGAGGGAGATTCTCCAACACTGGGTGACGTTGGGGAGCAGGAGCCACCTCCACTGGTCCCGCTGGCTCTGCTTGGTTGTGTTTCCATGCTCTGCTCCTGTGTTTTCCCCCTGTCTCAGCTCTGTTGCCTTTATCAGAAGTTATCTGTGAGCCTTTGGAGGATCCTTTGAATGAACTAATTCTCTCCTGCTTTTAAATTTTCACTAGGCTCTCCATATCCTTGGTGACCAGGGTGGAGACTGCAGCCTCTTTCTCTCTGAAACGATCATGATTGTATAAATTGCCTGTTGCCACCTCTGAAAGCAGATGTTTTGTGCTCTCCTCTCTTCCCCCTCCCAGGAAGGTGTGACTGATTTCAGAGCCCTCCGAGCAAAATTTCAAAATGACTCCAATTTGGCCAACAAGCTGGTGCAGCCGCACAAGAAGCCTCCCACTGAAATCCCTCCTAAGCTGGGCTCTGGAGGTAACGCAGTGTCCAGCCCTCTGCCCTTGAGTAAGAGAGAAGTGGTAATACTAAAACCCAAGGATGAACCTGCCCATCCTGCCTCCCAACCCTCTGCGCTCACCCAACGCGACCCCTTGGTGTGGCCTCAAGCCAAGTTGAGTTACATGGAGCTGACGGGGCACAACAAAGAGCACAAAGGCAACATCTCGGAGAAAGGGCCGAGTTCTCCCAAGAACAGTCCAGCGAAGCCTCTGCCATCCTATTGCACTGACCAGCATGGATCAGCTCAGGCAGCTCCAGAGGGCCCTCTGCTCCCAAATTCTTTCCACCGTGCCCTACAGATCTGGGAAAACACTTTATCCTGCAGCGAGAAAGCAAGTGCAATGCTCCCAGCACAACGGGCAGCAAACTCATACGTGCACCCTTGCCCAGAGCAGAGGGCGACGCGTGCTCCGGCTGCATTGGGCAGCAGCAGGATGCGACCGTCTGGAAGCGAGCCCACACTGGACTTGCCTGCCCAGAAGAAGGATGCTCTGCATGGCAGCAGGCCGGCTCTTCCCCAGGCTCTCAGAGGACACAGGGGCTCCGATGAAGCTGCTGCTGAGAGTGCAGCGGCAACTGCGTTCTGCCAGCCGGGTTATCGCACACCAAGAGAGCAACCTCAGCACCAGAAAGGTATAGTAAGCTATACTCTTAACAGTAAGCATATATGTATATATCCATATGAGCATATATGTGTATAGGTGCTCTAAAAGTGCAGGATACAGCAGCTGGAGAGAAAAGCTGTTATGAATTGGGACTCTTAAACAAGAGGCCAAACTGGCCCGTTGGAGTGCTCCCTTCCTTCTCTGGAGGTTCTGGAGATAAAAAATGGGCCTCAAGCTACTGCTGAGCTTGGGTAAGGGGAGGGCTCCCCATGTCCAACAATTTTTTTTTAAAACTGACTTTAAGAAATTGCCCAAATTTTGAGAGTAGGTTGAAGGGCGAGGACAGGGGAGTATCTTTAGTTTTGGTCAGCTTTGGCCCTTCGCAATTACAAGGTAAATGTGACCATGCTGTGCTATTTGTTTTTCACACAGAAATATAAAGGCTTAGCTTTTCTGCAAGGACAGTTTAGTTCAAATTAAAATGGCTTAAACCTGACACACACACCCTCTGCACCCTCCCAGCTTTGCAAAAGGTCATATTTGAGCTCAGAGAGCATATTCTCCTTGCAATATTTCTTACAGAAACTGGTACTAGGAAACTCGAATGCTGCGAAGTTCCCCTTGCTAACGTCACATCAAGTGACGGGGCGCTGAAAAGATTAAGTCTTTGTTTACCCTGGAAAGCTACCTTGCTCGCACTGTGTATGGAAAACTGTGTATGCCACTAAATCCTGGCAGATTAAACTGTTATCGGTACAGAAAATTAGGCTAGTATTTTATAATTCAGAGGAAGGGAGCTGTCAAGAGCTGAGGCCCCAACATGGTTAACTTTGTAAAAATCTGTAAAAATGGACATTTCCATTTATTTTTCCATTCTGGTAACATGGTAAGAGCCCCGCTGTGTAATGGGGATGCTGAAACTGGGAGGAAGCAGAGATGGTTAGAAATGTCTGTATAACAACTAATGATCCTACATGGATTTTTGCTTAAATGAGGGCTAATTGCTGCCTGTTCTTGTGCTTCTCTGGAGCAGAATCGGAGTCTCCCTTCTGCCAGCCTGGAGCAGGAAAATGCTCTCACAGCTCCGGGAGCAAGTGGCCAAGAATTAAACCTCTCCCTTCAGCTGAATCCCTGGGTCCTGCCCCTGGGAAGCCTGCAAGACCCCCAAAGTTTGATCTCAGTGCTTTCCGAAGCACCGTGCCTTCAGTCCACGGAAGAAATGAAACAAGTAAGAGATTTCTAGTCTTTCTGCCCAAACCTGTTCTGCAGAAAATGAATAATAATTTGCAGTTTATTGACATCTATAAAGCCACTATTCCAAGCACGTGGAAATAAGACGTTGTTACTTTTTTCTAACATCTTCCTCAAACATTAGAAAGAGCCCAACAGTGTCAATGAGACTGTTTTTTGCTCTTAATCTGGAAAAGGGTTCTGGTTTTCCAGGTTGGACATCATCCCCCATGCAGAAATCCGCTTTCCTCCCAACTGCAGCGTGTTGTGAGCGGTTTACAGCTGGCTGTAAAGCAGCAGCAGCTGCGTAAACGGCGAGCTGATCTTTATCACTCCACTTCAATGGGAAATGTCTTGACTCTGCAGCACACAACTGTGGGAAGGCACAATAAAATCAGAAGAAACTGGTTTGCTAATCCCTCCCTTCTCTTCTAAATACAACAGAGGGCAATGTCGCTAAATGTTCCAACATCAAGAAATGCAAAAGTTCAGTTTCCCATAATAAAACCCTATTGATGTTGCATAATAGAATATTCTGGACTGCTTATTAAGCTGCTAAATGGTGTTTCTTTATAGATACAGGCTTAATTATAGCCAGATCTTTAGGCACAACTTTTGCTGAATTCAAAGGGAGCTGCTTTTCTAGGAAGGGCTCAGCTAAACTCTCTTTGGCTTTACTGTGCTGGTGCTTATTGGTCTGCCCTGG
>NW_008824360.1:1386690-1406892 GCF_000699105.1 Pygoscelis adeliae | reverse complement strand
CACTGAAACTCTTTTCTAACTTACTTGCCTTTTCTAAAGATATTAATTTGATGGAGGAAACTAGTTACCTTTATATGTCATCATCTTCATGCTCTCTCAATATTGCTCAATTATTGATCTCTAGAAAGCTTGAGGTTGTTGCCTGGAAACATGAAGTAATGACATATTAACATAGCCATATCCCCAGTTTCTGCTGGCAATCTTATTTCATGCCTGCCTTTGTGTGTGGCGTGCTGCCTCAAGGAAGGACCATCCCCATCACAACTCCCTGTTGCTGCAGCCTGTGTTCTGTAGGAGAGTGGTCTTGCCTTCAAACAATAATCCTCTTTGTGTTTGTGTGCAGCTGCTGATGAAGAGGATTACTTGACCCCTGAAAGGTGAGCGTGTGGTGAGGCAACGTGTGACTCGTAGGCGATGGGAGCGTCCCCATCCTGTGATGCTGAAGCATCCCTGTACAGTCTGGAGGGAACGTCCCTCTCCCAGAGGCAGCAACTTGCTCCAGGGATTGTGCAAACCTACATGGGAAGCTCAAAGTTGGCTGGGATGACCTTCTCCTAAAGCAGAAAGCTTCATTCCTATTTTCTCCTCTGGGCTTTTTGAGCAGCATGGAGAGCCCTGCCTGTGTGTCATTAGGTCTGGTTTACCTGGTTGGAGGGAAAACACTGCTGCTGCTGCTTTGGTTGCACCCACCCACTGCCTGTTTTTCCCTTCCTGTTTTCCATGTACTCAAGCTTGGTGTTTTTAGAAAAGCGATGCTTTTGAGAACTGTTGCTGAAACAAAGCCCTGGCGTAACCAGCAGGTGCTGGGTTTTTTTTGCCAGCAGCGGAGGAGCTTGCCCTCCTGCGTGTTTGTGCAGCCAGCACAGCTGGGGTACAGGAGCCACTGCCCCCCCTCCCCATCCCCAGGACTTCAGCTGTCTCCAGATGCTGAAGTGAGATTTTTATTAGGTGGTGGTCCAAACTCACTCACCAGAGGACATGAGCCGATCGGTTCAGCTTCTGATACCGCATGTGTCTGAAACAGCTCAAAAATCTTACAGACACAACTGTTTTTGTATACAAGGGGATCCTGACTTTTTCTGCTCCGTCTCTGACTTGTCATGAGTGGTTGTGTAGCGGTCCTGGTTCTGTGCCACAAGAACAGCAAAAGTGGAGAAAAATATTCACATACATGTTTTGTCTTAGCTGCGTGAATATAAAGCTGGGAAAATGGGAAACAGAATGGCTGAACCAAAGCAAAAAGAGACGAATTCTTAAAATACTTTCTGTGCCCAAACAATGAACTCTTGCAGCTAACAACACAGCAAGTTGTGCTTTTCACATCATGAGGTGTTCCTGACAGCGTTGGCTGGTGTTTTGTTTAACTTTTAACCTGTACTTGTCAGAAGAGAACTGGTCAAAAAATAACCAGCTCCAAAGCTGCCATGCACCACGAGGAAGTTGTCCTAGTAATACATTGCAGCAAGATTAGCTATCTTGCTCTAATACTTATGATATGTTCTTTACAATAGGTCACTTGTTTAATATTAACTATGTGATAACTGGGGAAATGAATTAAATGATCTCCAGCATAAAAGCAAAATCCTGGGGTTTTGGGGGCAGAAATTCCCCTCCCTGAAGCCCAGAGGTGGGAGCCTTACCTGTAATGAAGTCTGGTCTGTTAGAGACCCTGATGTAGTTGTTCGTGCCAAACCTATCTCGAGCTCTGATTCCTTGTTTGGGGATAAACACTCTGCCTTCACTGATGCTAGTCAGGGATCCATCAACCCAGCTGTATTTCAGGTCCGGTGTAGCACTGTGGTATATATAAAGGGCTGTCTGGTGTCCAGTTCCCAGGATGCTATTTTATCCCAGGGTTGTGCTGGGGAAGTGAAGGGTAGGGGGTTTTCCTGGTCTGCTCTTCCTCAAGGGATGGCACCGGGGACGAAATACCTGCTCAAATACCTGCTCGTGGTATTAATGCAATATGTATATGTGTCCCCCCTTCAGGGGGACCTATGTATCCAAAACATGCTGTGGGACCAGCAAGCCGAGAGGCGCTGCCCCCAGTGCTGGGGGGCTGCAGGGGAGAGCAGGGGGCTAGGGCAGCCTTTGGCATTAGCACAAACTTCTGCTTGACTTTAGGTGTTGTTTTGTACTCTGATTTCACTGCTGTTAAAATGCACCTTGAGTTTCTTGTTCCTCTTGTTCTGGTTTGCAACAATTACTTAGTCCTTACTTTGTTGACTCTGAGTCGTGACAGTAGGGTGATTCAAGGAAAACCAAACCCTCCCTAAGGTTTATTATAGACTTACTGTTAAAAGATGGAAGTTCTCACTGTAAGTCTTCCTGATGCTCTTTCACCACCCTAGCCCATCCCCTGCATGGCTTGCAAGCTGTATCTTGTGCATTTGCCGTTTCGCGGTACGCTCCTGAGCTCCCGAAACCTCTGCCACCGTGGAAGGAGGGGAAGCCTCAGGGCTTTGCCTGGGTGCTCCGGGAAGGCTTGGATTTCTCTCTGCACCTATTCCCAAATGATGCTAATTTGAATTTCCGGAGGAGGAAAGGAAAAAGGAGAATGAGGAGATGGGGTCTGGGCTGGGAAGCCCAATACTTGAGGCTGTGTGGTGCTGGGGCTGTGACACCTTGCCTCCTCCCATGGCTGGCACATGCCGCTCGCTGTGTCGGCATGGAGCGTGTCACTTGATACGCTCGGGAGCAGGACCTTTAAATGTACCCTCTGATACTTGTATTTTCCCCTTCCTGTTCCCTTAAGTGAGAAACAGCATGCCAAACAGTGCAACTGGGTTGTTACTAATTCTTAAGTAGCTGTAGTAGGTTTGAAAAATGCTGCACTCCGATTTCCTTGAACTTTTTGTTCTGTTTCTACTTGAGGGATTGCTGTAGGCAGGAGACCATAATCCCAGTATGAAGTCCCCTGAAATGCTTTGAGCCCTATAAACACCGCCTGTCCTCCCAAAGGAAAAGCAGTGGGAGTGTGGAGTCGGGGTGGAGGCTTGGCCGAGCCCTGTGTCTGGCACAGGTCTCCTCTCCCTCTGAGGAATTCCTGATTTCACTTTGCTTTCTTGTAGGCTCAGTATCAAAGCACTTGAATTCCTTGTCCTTAAGATGAATATTTTTTTTTCCAGACTTCTAAAAAGGCCAGAAAAAAACCCTCTTCTCTCTTTTTCTCTCATCTTTTTAGTGCTCAACTGGAAGAGCAGCATAGTTACAAAGACATCCCGATGTACCTGAATCAGTCTGGGGACGCCACAACCTTGTGTGTCATTGAAGGTACTTTGCAAGGCAAGACTGTTAGGTGAATTTCATGCTTTCTGGGATAGAGCCTTTAAAAAAAGGAAATAATGTAGTTTCTTCAAGCTGAGAAAAGCAGCTGCACATCAGTCGGGGTGACCAAAGATGACTGACTGTATTGACCCTTTGTGCACTGTCACTGTATGAGGACTTTGGGGCACAGACGAAAAGAAGTTAGCATTTTGGCAGTGAGATGGTGCTTGCAGTAAAACTGCAGTGGTGAAAAGTCATGAGACACTACCCATGTAGAAGAGAAAGAAAAGAAGATAGTGAGGCAAACTTCAGCATCTTCTTGGGAACGGGTTTTTTTCAGGGTACAGAGCTTTTCCATCTCCATCACTGCTTCTTCCCAGTATAATTTTCTCTATCAGAGTTGCCACTGCTCTGCTTTTACTTTTTTCAAAGTTTTCCCTTTTGGGGGAGGTTAGTTTCTGCCTTGTGCATTGGTTTTCTCTCCCATTGGAACAGGAGCCAAGCAACTTCCTGGGGGGGACCTACCACAGCCCTTTTGGGTTTGCCCCAAGGGCTATGAAAACTGTGGTCAGCCGAGCTTGATGCTGCAGTCCTCTGAATGTAAGCCAACATTCAAATAGCAAATTGAAGGACCCTGGCCAGCAGGACACGGTGAATGTACCATGGTGAATGTGTGCCTGGATGCTGAGCATATAGGCTGAAGTTGGGTTTTGCAAGTTAAAGTGCAGTGACTTCAACATGGACTAAAAAGTAATATTTGTTCATGAATCTCTTTTCTAGTACCTAAGGCAGAGCCTCAAGAACACAAGGTAAGTCTCCTCACAGCTGGTTTTGATCTTTTAGGCTTGACTGTACCATACATATCGTGCTTTCTTATCTTAGAAATTTTTAATATCTGTATTTCTTATCTGCCAAGTATTTCTTTATGTGTGTTGTCTGTGAAGACTCTCAAAAAATAAGTAAGGAATTGCAGAGGGGACACGAACACTAATGAGGTTTCCAAACACATTAGGGAAGAGAGTCAGTTCCCTTGACTTCCTCTGCAAACAAGTAAGGAAGTGGTAACACCATCTGGACGTTGGTGGTAGACCAAGTAAGTGTCAACCACCAATATCAGGATCATGAATTCTTGGAGGAAAAATCCACTGAATTGTTCTGGAATTTCCTGTCAAAGGTGGGCTGGTGCTGGTAATCCCTCTGTGAAGGCATAAAAGCAAAATTGAGCCAGGTTCCTTGTCACGGCAGCGTGCTTCGAACTTTGGCTTGTAACAGAGGGCAACTGTTGTGGGCACGACTGTACGGGCTTTCATCCCCCGCTGCAGGGATATCTCTGCTGCAAACTATGACCTGACTCTTTTCATTTTACCCTGGCTACAAAGGGGGTGGCAGTTCACCTTGGCAGTGGAGGTATCCTGCAGTGAAGGCAGGATAATGAATTGCACAGGGCAGGAATTGCTACAGCTGTCGCTAGAGAAGACCTGCTTGGCTGCATGGCCGAGCTCGCAGTGGGTAGCTGGGCTGATAGAACACATCAGCTTGTGCCAGGACATGATCATGTACTGGGTATCAGCTCTGGCTCTGCTAAAAGAGGGGAAACTACTCTTCGGAAAATGCTGAACTCCACTTTCAAGTCCTGACTTGCAAAGCAATCAAATTGTCCAGGAAATAGCAAGGTTTCCAAATGCACTTATCTATGCATGATTTGCAGAGAGGTTCTCTGGCTCAGCTCTAGTCTTATTTTATGGTAGGTTGGAAAATCTTTATTTATTAAAAAAAACCGTCCTTCTCTTCTGTAAGCTCTCCAACCTGTAATTGCTTTCATTCTGACCAGTAGCTTCATTGGCCTGATCCCTTGGACTGTTACATTATCCCTATATAGTTTGTCAATATGTGTATCCCCTGTCCTGCAAAGTAAAGGAAATATCCTTCTCTGATGACTATTCCAAATGTAAAATGCTTCTGGGCTTTCTAAAGAAATATTTCTTTAAATAGTAGATGGCAGTTGAGGCCTTGTATAAAAGTTTGACTGTTGAAAAAAGCATAGTGACTGAAGGCTTTCCTCTTCTTTATTCTAGAAACAGAAGACTTTTCTCTTTGCCAAATCCAGGTAATTTCCTTTCCTTTCTCTCAAGCTTCTTCTAACCCCACAACTAACTCAGGTTAGGGTTAGAATATTGTAACACTCAGTAAATAGAAAGAAATTTCATATATTTCATGACCAGGACAATGTAGACGATGATGCTCTTCTGTGTCAGCACTCATGGTTTCTAAGATTGTTTTCATTCTAAAGCATATCTGGAGGGGAGATTTTCTTCTCTCCTCTGGCACACAAGAAAATACATTGTCTTTTCCTACTGAAACCTGAACTCTTTCAGTATGAGAAGGGAGAGGTATGAGGCGCTCAAACTGAGACACCTGGTTCCAGGTCCAAAACTGTGGTAAGGCAAGGTCCACACTGAATTTCACCCCATAAATGTCACGTTTCAAACTCCTTGCTGTGTATAATTACTGTCACTGGCTGAAGGCTGTTTTTTCGATGGGGACTGAAGAATCGTGTGATAAAAGGGGGTCACTTCAGTGGGAAATGTTGTGATGCTGGAAAAAAGGCATCAAGTTCTGCCTCCTGTTGCTGTATCTTCTTCCCTAAATCGCAATATAGTGTGGTGAGAGGCACATCTTGTGAGCCAGGTACTGCCACTGACAAATGGATCTAACTTGTCCATTCCTGTTACTAGAAAACAATCATCTTAGTTTGTCTCTTTTCCAAGAGTGATTGCTATTACCCCAAGTAACCAGTGGCCTTTAGATTTGGATTTGCCCTTACTGTTAGTACTGATGATCTTTTTGGCATCTACCTCATTCAAAGGGAAAATGAGCTGCTTATTTGGGCACAGTCATAAAGCAATCTGTTTGTGACTTTGCTAAAGTGTCTCTGTTCTGAGATCCCTCTCATTTCTGAAATTTTCTGTCCTGGAAGAGCTATAATAGAGGATGAAAAAGAGGGAAAACCAAATCTTGAAAGAGAGAAACAGGAAGCAAAGAAAATTTTCAAGGTATCGTATCCTTGAGATTACTTTTAATAATTACTGTAGGATGTCTCTTCTCCTTCTATCCTCCCTCTCTTTGGGAAACAGTTGAAATTTGAGTCCTTAATCACCTGTTTTTTTTCTGCCTTCTCTTTTGCCTGCTGATTGCTCAGCTGCTACTGCCTAAAAGGCAGGTAGTGCTGCCAAGCAGCACCTATGTCTACCGGAAATCCCTGATGGAAAAGGGAGTGAAACTGTTTTAAGTCCACAGAAAGATAACTTATATTCTTATAGATGTATATATGTAAGTTATATTAACTTATATTAGAAAGATGTTTCTAAAGACTGTGTTGACCAAACCAAATGTCTGATCTCAGACAGGTGGAAATGAATACGTATCTCCCACTGGCCAAACCAAGGAAGATGGTAGAAGTGGGATGAAGGTGCTGCAAGCAAAGCAGGATGTGACCAGTACCCAGACTGCAAAGCATCCTACCCAACAAGGGCTGGCAAAAGACGGAGCGGAGCTCTGTGAGTATCTCATTGTGCTGTTGAGTGTTTCCTCAATCCTCAGTCCCATCTGTTGCCCAAATGTCTCTTCCATATGGGAAATGATGTTAAATTTGGATGCAACTCTTGAACCAATTTAGTTAAACCAGGGCAAAAGGTTGCACGCGCATTTGTATTCTGGTCTGAATAATTTATTTTGGCTTTGCAAATAGCTTCCTAAGTTGGTTAACCATCTGCGTAACTCAAACCAAGGTGTTTGTTTTTCTAGCAGATTGCCCTTATCCAAGAGAGCTGAAATCCGCCTCCTCTGCTTCTTGTAATTTATTGAGTCTCAGAAAAGGGTTTGGCTGAGGCTTGTGGTAGAAATACATGTGAGCAGGATGAGACCCTGAAGTCTCCCCCTGTCCCTTATTAAGATGGATGATGGCTCCTTGATCCATCTTCTTAGTAGTTCTAGTGAGCCTTTTTCTGACTTTGGGCTCCTTCTGTCACAATGCTCTGAGATAGGGTCCAGAACTGGTGATATGCACCTTAGCCGCACAATTAAACCCAGTCATGTCTCCTCTGTAAACACTGTTTTGCAGCTTCAGGTATAAACGTGCGTTGGCTCTGTTTTGCGAAGGTTTGGTCCTGACTCTGCAAGCCGTTAGTGTGATATGGAAGGATTTCAAAGGTGAAAGAGAGAAGAGTAGCTCTGCTGGGCTCTGCGGACAGATCAGGAGTGTGAAGGAGAAAGTGTAAATTGACTGTGGCTGTGGTTGTTGTTATTGGTGTGGTCCTCATTTTTATTTTTTTTTTAATTTTCAATTACTTCATAATAATTTTCTGGTTTGGTTGGAGTTTGTTTTTGTAAGAAATCTTGCTGGTTTGCTTGACCTTTGAACAGCTGGAGGTAATTTCTGTTGGGATTTTTTTTTTTTCAAGTACTCATGGTGAGCCTCCTGCTATTGCTACATCAGAGAGGCTGATTTTTGGAGAATTGTTTGGTTCCCCACCTCCCCCCCACCTCCCCCATCCTTTTCTTCTTCATGGGGGTTTGAATGTTTTGCAGAAATTTTGGTCATTAACTAGACCATATTGTGGTGGTCCATGTTTCTGGTGAAACCTACTGCATGCACCCATGTTCATTGTCTGCTTTTATTTGTGTAGATGCATTTCTGCATTACTCCAACTCTCTTAAATCAGTTTTAAGGATATAATATTGCCGTTTAACAGAGCCCTCCAGTAATAACCTTTTTCTAACCTCATGAGATGCAACTGTCATGCTCTATTCCAGCCCTTGGTGGAATACATCTCTGGGATACTCTCCCTCCTTGTCTCCTTTCCAAGATGTTGATTTACAGGTGTATTCCCAATGGACTGGCCTGTTATTTGGATCTTAGCATCTCCACCAACCATGCTAAGCCCTCCCTTCAATCACTTCTGTGAACTTCCGTGAATAGTCTCTTGGGATGTTTTCTGGTGAGGAGCATTTGGGTCAGAGCTGCCACAACTGAGAATCTTGATGGATGTTTTAATTTTTTTCAACCTAAAATATTTTAAAATGTTAAATGTTTTAAAACTTAAATTCTTTTAAAATTCTTTGCTTTTCTTTCTCAAAGTGGCTCAGAGCAGAGGCTTTCCTAGACTCCTGGAATGGGAAGTATGTCTGTAGGCTCTTATTTGTTGTAGCATCAGCTGTACCCTCAACAGTTGTCCTTGCCCTGAGAGAAGTTCCTCAGAAAAGCTTCTAAAGCAAAAGTCCTCTCTCATTTCCAGTGCACTATGTTTATGTTGGTGCTCCAACGCCAGGGGTAGAAAGAACAGCCTTGAACCAAAACACTCGGCAGTCTCTGCAGGCACCAGAGGATATATATGATGACGTTGAGGAAATGCAAGATAGACTGTGAGTATGGACCTGGGCTTTTCTCAATGGCTGTGTCTATGAAATGTCTTTTAAAAACTGCGCTGCAGCCCATCCCCATGTAATACTTCTGTCTTCTAGCAGCCACACATCAGATGCCTCAAGTCCGTTTGCTTCAGCCAGCAGTAAGTGCAGCACATGGGGAAGCTCGAACGGGAGCTGCTTTTAATTTGGGCTGGTCCCTGGGAGATGATGTGAATAGCTTCATTTAACTTTCAACATCTATAGTGTCTCCTGGCCTGGTTGCTCTAAATTCCCATTAAAACCAGTGGGGAGCAATACACGTTTCTAGCATGGAATTCATATGAGCAACCTTGAAACCTCTGTAAGAGTAAAATGTAATGGCCTGGGTGCAATTTGTCCAGCAAACCTCACCTCATTGCTACTGAACATAGATTGTGATAATGGCATGCCTTGGTTTTAAGTTTCAGGAAACAGCTACGAAGAAACATATGATGATGTTGAGATTGGGGGTGATAATCCAGCAAAAATGGAGTAAGTTGCAATTTCTTAGCCTGTATTTTGAAATACTGAAGTACTGGCTGGAAGCCTTTTTTTTTTCTAATGCAACTGCAGAAAAGTTGTTGTATGGGTGGGTTTTTTCCCCCCTCTTCCTCCCTCTTTCCCATTTGGCTGATACTTAAAGAGAAAAAATAGTTACCAAAATTAAATCCTGAAGCAGTGAGGCCTTTCTGTTAGAGCTTGTAGCACTCTCCATCCATCAAAGTACTCCTCTTACAGACCTCTTCTTGCATAAAATACACAGGACAGTCTTGCTAGCCTTCTCTTGATCAAAAGCGTTGCTCAGTTGTAGCTAAGAAATGGCACCTCTTTTTGTGTGCCAAAAGAAGTAATGCTCAAGGGACAAATGGGGACATTATCCCCATAAAAAGGGACAAAATGCTCACATTTCAGATCACAGAACATTGGAAAGCTGAAAGAAGCCCAGGCTGACATGCTGTAACTAACTTGCAACCTGCTCTTTTTTATATAGCTTCTCAAGATATTTGCTTCCACAGGGTGTGTTATAAAAGCAATGAGTTTTGCAGCCTCAGGTTTATATGTTGCCTGAGCTTCCCAAATGGATTAAGAGGTGAAACGTGAAGTTAGTTGTGTTTTTACTTATTAGCTTTGTGTGGTTCCCTACCCTCATGCAGTAATAGATTTCCTGCATCCCTTTGTAAGAAATAGAGACAGCCTTTGGGAACAGCATATGGGCTGGGGATGCTGCACACAATTGCTTCGAGTGCATCTGGTGGCTCTGTTCTAAGGAGCAGTGTGGGAGGAATAATAAGGTGTTGCTGTACATCTGCTTTTCCCTTACGGATATGAGACTTGTACTGGCTTGCATCTGGATTCAAGTCTAGCTTATGTGTGCATGTAAAGCCTGCGTGTGTCGGAGAGGGGAAAAAGGTATGGGAAACCTGAAACCCTGGAGGTGACTGGGCGCTTATTAAAAGGCGCAAGTGTCATTTCTCTGCAAATTGTCCATGGGAGTTGAGTGGTGGAGGTGCACAAGCTTCCCAGGCCAGAGTGTAGTGTGCTGGCATCTGCATCTGGCTCCTGGACCAACCATGCATGTTCCCCCCCAGCTGGGAAGGGTACCCGTGCCTCTTCTGTACCTCTCTGCACATGGGTGCTCGACAGCAGCAGACATTAAACTCTTGCGAATTCACAGAGGAGTAGTGTGTCTTGCTGGGTTTGCAAGGGAATTTCATGACAAAGCTAGGGTTGGGACCAAATTCACGGGGTTCAGAGGTCAGTATCTTAATCCCCAAACCATTCTTTATGTAATCTTTCTATTGATCCCACATGCAAGATTAGGTGTGCTGATACACATAAAGTATTTTTAATAGTATTTGCATGTGGGTAATGTCCCCCATGTGAGGATCTTGCTTCTTTGCAGATACTTTATTAGAAAATCTCTGTGTAGCTTTGCAACCCCCCGTAAGCTTCAGCGAGGAGTGTGTGTAGTGGAACGTCCTTCTCAAAAGCATACATGACAGAAATGTGTGATGAAGGGTGGCACAAACAGATGCTCCTGATGTCCTCCTTTAATGTACATTGCATGCTTCTGGGGAATTTTTGTCCCTTTCATCAGGAATTTTTACTCCAAATAAACCTGGATCATTCTGTAGTTGTTGGGTCAGAGGAGGACAACTTCAATTAACACAGAAAAGTTTAAAGCTGAGCAAAGATTTGAGCTTGGACTTTATAATTAAGCACTTTTTGCTGTGTTGGTGCCTATTCCATTGAAGCCATCATTCATCTGCATGATGCTGTTAAGGCTTAAAGCCTACTGCTGAGCTGAGGTCTAAGGTCTGCTGACCTTCCTTTACCTGCTTCAGGATCTCTGGGGCTACAAGAATTGCAACTCTCACATACTTCAGTGCCTAGTGCATCTTTAATTTAAAATCTGTTTCTCTTTTGTACAGAACAGAAAAACAAAAGAGATTTGGAAACTTGTTTAAGATAGAAAAGTTGAAGCTGAAGAATATCAGGTTCAAGGAAAACTTAAGGTAAGAAAATGTTGGTTGTCCAACCCTTTTCCCTCCAAACCTGAGCATTCATATTTGCAATAATTTGAGAGCAGGAGGTCTAGGAGTAAGGAATGCAGCTTTATTGGGAAAGTTATGCCAAAAGTGCTTCTATCAACTCATTAGGAGCTGCTATGGCAGATGTGGCCAATGGTTCATCAGTGCAGCTTCTCTGAAGTCTCTGGCATCAGGAATCTACAGGAGCTGGTCCTACAGCAGTGTCCAAGTTTTCATAGGCTTTCTGCTGCCTTTGATACCTTTCTGATACCTCAGCATGATGCATGTACACAAGGGAACATAGAAATGTGAAACCTGCTGCCTAGACCTGTGAGCCAGGATTAGGTAAAGGCTTCCTGATGTGGCTCTTAAGGGTTGAATTTTTTCTTTCCAAGTACCATTTATAGTCAAGCTGGCAACAGCATCTGCTGAAGAAGGTTATTATTGACTTAGACTGTGGTCTAAGAAGTTAGGATAGAGGATATTGTATAACTTCCTGTAGAGCACCTGAAAGGGCACTTACTTTAATATTCAAAATCCTGGTTAAGGTTCCATGGAAACTGCCTTTTCCTCAAGTACACAGTAGCTGCCTGCAGAACCTGTCCTCCCTCACTGCCAGCGTGTGCCTCACCCTGTGCACAGTGCCTGAAGGCCAGGAAAATGCTACTTTTTCTTATTTCTTTGGAAATTCCAGATTAACCCTTTCCTCTGTTATATGAGGAAAGTTTTGTTTTTCTTAAAAACCTTTTCACACTAGGTGCTCTGCCATGTCAGTGGCTCCTCCCTGCATTACTGCTAAATATCATTATAGGGAAGGAGCCACCAGGTTTCATGCCATTCTCCTGTCGCATAGAACCCTTAAAGCTCCCGCAGGGATCTTAGATATCTACATTGTCACTTTTAAATTCCTGGGCCCATGATATTGGCAGACTACAAGGAGGGAATTACTACTGACTACAGTTACCAACTGTCCATCAACCCTCTAGCTATTGGGAAGGGGTGTAGGGGTGGGCAAGAGGAGGGTGCTTTTGCCAATTTGGACTGTCCTTTGGATGCAATGTAGACCTTTCATAATCTGCTTGATGAACACAGGGCTCTTGTTGCTGCCAGAGGATGAAGATGCTTATTTAGCAAGGGATGTAATTCTGGCAAATGCTGTTGGTGTCACAGAGCCCGTGCACCTAGACTTGCCTCCCTCACTTCAGTAGCAAGTGCTGCATGCTTCCAGCTTGTCGGTGCTCATGGCTTTTTGGGCGATGCTGATGTGCAAACTTGTTTCTAAAAGCCTCTTTCTATCTGCAGATTGTTTTCCATTTCGCTACCAAATATAGGTAAGTAACATACATGTATCTGGCTCTTGGGGATTTGTGTGTGTGTATGAAGAGGCAAATGTATTGCACATTAGAAAATCAACTTTAGGCATCGTGCCTTTCTCAAAGTCATGTAATGTGGCAGCATTAACTTTGAAGACTTGATAGAGATTTATGCTTCATTTGAGGGTGGGTTTTTTGCTTATTTTTGGGTGGTTTTCTTTGAAGAGGAGCATTCCTCTTGCAGTTCTGAGTATATTTAGGAAGGCAACATGTGAAGCAGTCCATGCTGAGCCACTGCTTGCAGGCTGGCAGTGGTTTTTAACAGCCAGCTGCGCTCCAGCAGCTCTCTGTAAGACGTTGCTGCTTATCGCTGCCTGCTGGAGGGGCAAGTTCATGCCTATGTAAATGGGGGTGGATGCAAAAACTGTCTCTGCTAATCAAGCCTTGAGCAGGTGCTGGAGTGAACATACCCATGTCCTCAGGATGGAAATCCTGCCCAGGCTGGCTGCAGTGCGAAGCTGGGGCTTTACTGCTGCTCCTGCTCCATCCCTGGAGGTGGATGGCCAAACCCATCCAGAAAACTGCCCATAAACACAACTAACAAATCCAAGCATCCTGCCCTGCGCTGGAGTTTTGGCTGGTTTTCAGAGTCCTGAGGATCTTCCTGTCACATTGCCTTGGCCCCTTTGGTTGAGCAACAAGCAGTAGCCCTAATTTTCCTCTGCAATATATTGCTCTGAGTACCGGACTCAGAATGACATCTCCTAATAATTTTCTCTGCTGTGTTTTGGTTGACAGTGGCTGTTTCCCAGGAGGACATGGTGTACGACGATGTCGAGGTGGGGCAGAGAGAGCTGAGGTGAGGAGGGTGCCCTCTCCTGGGGCTGGACTTGGGCCAAGGAGATGTTCCTCTTGGCACAAACCTGTGTTCTGGGGAGCCTGCGGTACTGCAAGCCACCAAGGGTCATGAGCTGGTCAGGACACAGTCCTCTGGAGACGGTCCAGGTGCCCTCTCCATGTGTGTTTAATTTGGCAAATAGCATCCCGCAAAATGTTTCTTCAATGTTACCTAGTTAGTGCCAGAGACGTGAAAAGGAGAGAGCTGCTCCCTCAAACGTGAAAATTCAGATAGTTTTCCTAAGGAAGAAAAACTCTGGCTTCCAGACCCAATAATCAGCCCCATCCTGGCAAGCTCCTTGTCAGAAAAATTACTTTTAATAGGAACAGCATGTCTCGATGTCTTGCTGCCAGGTGATTGTGGTGGCAGTGCGTGCTGGTATGAATTGCAACAAGTGTTTGCGTTTCAGTGGTGGTTGTGGGGTGAGACAGAGAGAAAAATCATGACTTTGTAGGTACACGGGTTTGGGGAGGGGACACGGTCTGCTGGAAAACTTGAATTTCTGTGTGGCTCTTTCCCCTCCTCTCAGAGAGAAGGACGACAAGCACAAAACCTGGATGCCAAAATTTCTGATGGCAAAAGAGGATAAGGACCAAAGGAAAAGCAGTGGTGATGTGGAAAGGTCTTGATTTTCATTCTGTGTGTCTCTGAAGTCATTTGCAGGAGCGGGATGCCCCTGATGGAGCACACATTTTGTGTTGGCTCCTGCTCCATGGTCCTTTCCCTTTGAATCCAGCTTTCAGGAAACTTTGCAGAAAATATCTTGAGGGCAAAACAAACTCTTGGATCTGAGCTCTATGTGAGCAGGGGATACCCTGAGGGTCTCATCCTGAAGTTGTATCATGTCTTCCCACTTAGCCGAGACAAAAAGGTGCTACTTGCTATACATTTGGCTGCTTTTCTGCCATGCTCAGGCCCATTCTTTCTTCAGTTGTGCCTTGATTAAATATATGGTCTTTGTGGATCAGCTACTGCTATTTTGGCGAGAGCACTGTTTTTAGAAGCCCTGGACATAGCATAGTAATTGCCTGTGTGTTCCCCTTGCCCTTATTTTAAAGTATTGATTTCTTGGATCTTCTTTTTCCAGTTGGGTTTATTGTATTGCCTCTTGCTGTACCATTAGTGCATAAAAGCAAAAATAAAACTTTTTCTTATCCGTACTGCAAAAATTCTCATGGAAATAGGAGTTTTCATTTCCCTTTTAGATCAGAAAAATGTGCATTGCAATGAGCTTTTTCATAACCCAATACCCGGGACTTCAAACAAATGCAAATCAGAGATACATCTTCTGGGTTCTCACCACAGAGTTCCTGCATGGGGTTGCTCAAACACTGCTTGTTGTGTTGCGCAAAGTCATGTGTATAATTTTACAGACTATCAGGAAGCCAATGTGATTTCATCCGTTCTTTAGAGATTGCAGGTCCTGCAGGCTGAGACTGCCAAGGAGGAATTTCTTCACAGCTTAAAAGTCCCTAATTTCTGCTCTTGTTTCCCCTCCTCTTAATTTTAAGTGCATGAAAGTTAGCCAAGGGTGAATAATTTATTGCAAGTGGGTGTTTTTGTTTGTTTGTTTGGTTTTTTTCTTGTCTTAGTTTTAAAATGAATGCCACAGCTGGAATTTCATGCATAAACCAGAAAGACTGGCATGTCGATACCCAGGGAATGCCCCAGCATGCATGGCCATTGCTCCCCTTAAGCCAGTTATAAGAGCTTGGTTTTCACTTTACAGTGCCATATAAATGTCCACTTGAGTGACTTTCTCCTCCATGTGCTAAAAAAGCAAGAAAGATCTGGAGAGCTGTGTCAAGCCCCACTTCCATAAATGACTCAGGATGAGAGTTATCTGGGGACCCTTTATGTCTGAATATAAATAAAACCAGGAGACAAATTGCTGGGGAAAAGTGAATTGTTGGCTTCTATAAAAACATGACTGATTTGAAACACGTGATAGAGAATTTATTTGTTCCCATGCTGCTTACAGAGAAAACAGTTATTCCAAATGGAGATACAAAATGGCTCAAGTTATGCTCACCAACAGATTTGAGTTGTATATTCATCCTTATCTGAAAAATAGCGATGTGAATGGTGTGCTTTGCTCTTCCAAGAGTTCATTGCAGACAAGGCTGGAGTTAGGCTCTGGGTTGCATTTCCCAACGTGCCAGGGGTTATTTAAATGGAGCTCAGAAGTGTGTGTGTCTCTCTCTCTCGATGCAGAAATATCTTCAAAGTCAAGAAGAGCAATGCCGAAAAAAGCAAGAAGATGGAAAAAGAAGAAAAGTTTTTTAGAGAAACATTTATGGTACGTGTCTATTTTTAGAGAATTAGCTGTGTCAGAGGAGGAAAGCAACTATGTATCATGCTTAAGAGATGCACAGTGGAAAAGTTGTTGGTCTTTAGCTATGCTGGGAAAGATGTCCAACTGACCTGCTGCCTTCTCCCCTAATCTGGGATCTTCATCATGGGGGTTGCTGGGTTTTTTTCCCCTCTCTTCAGCCCCAAACAAAGTCTCACAACCCATCCTGAAATCTCTTCTCTCCTTCCCTCCCCGCTGCCCTTAAAGACATCACACACGAGCGTAGAACAACTCGTGCTTTTATTTCTTCTCTGCAGTATGACAAGGAGATCAATGTCATCAACACAGCCACTGCCGAGCGCTCGGTCCCCAGTAAGAGGAGAGTTGATCTCCCAGTCACAGCTGGAGAGCGGCTGGACGTTATCGATGTCACGGAGGGCAATGCAGTGATTTGCCGCAATTCGGAGGGCAGATGTAAGTTTGCAGAAAGTCTCTGGCACGGGTGGTCACTTTGCAATGCAGTTTTGAGGGGCAAATCAGCTTCACAAGCAACGCTGTGTTATTTGTGCTTAGCCACTATGACTTTATTTGCTCAGGGGTTTACTAATTTACTTCTTTTTTTCCCCTTCTCTCAGATGGGTATGTTCTAGTGGAGCACTTGAACTTCAGGTAAACTCAGATTTTATTTATGATGATGCATATTTTCTTCTCCTTCCTGTGTATAGATACTTGAGATCTGGAGAAATGTACTTAAAACTTCTGAAGGCAGGGCAAGGTTAATGTAAACAGCCAGTATTAAATATTAAACAAGTATTTCCAGTTTTAGTCTGCTCTTCTGCTGTTATACAGGTTTCCAGTCCAACTGCAGCTAAAAAAAAGCCCCGTCCAGTCATGACTTCTGTAAATTGGAGATTCTTGACTTGCCTTCAGATAAGCTGTATTAATTCACATCTGCTGCAAACATGGGCCACTCGGTGTGCATTGCCTTGCCAAAACACACCCTTAAATCCCCTGCTGCAATATAATTTCCTCGACGCTCATGCATAATTGATACAAATGAACCTCCTATTGCCCAGGTGCCCATTGCTGTGAAACTCTCTTTTTTTTTGAGACAGACAGTACTAACTGCCCCGAGAGCTGCTCTCCCCCGGAGCATCCCTGAAGGTCTCTTTTGTGCTTCCATGAGAGTCCACGTTGGTCAACTGTGGAGAGCTGATGCGAATGTAAATAAAGTTTTATTTTTTACACTTATATTGTTAAACGTGTAAGAGATGTTTCCTTTTTTTGTCTGCTATTTAGAGCATGTCTTCACTGATTATCTCAACATTAGTTATTTTCAGTATTTCTCTTTTTGGAGTACCTTGTTGGTCAGCTCTGAAATAGCCACACCACTTCTGCATTTGCATGAAAAAAAATATGCAGTTTAGTTGCTCCATCTCGTTACTGTCTGTTTTAGGTGCTGGAATTGCAAGACTCCCCAAAAGATTTGCTCTTTAAAAAGCAAACCATATAAATATGAACTGGTTTTGGTCTTGACAAAAGTATTGGGACAAGAAGTATGTACTGGTTAAATGTATAAAATAGTGGAAAATTTGACTCTTTTCTTTAAAAAAAAAAAATTAAAAAAGAGTTAAAAAAGCATTCAGTCAAAATTTACTTTATTTTTGTAAGCTAACTTAGGTATCCCAGATATGTAAAGGCTGACTTTGGGCTCCCCCTGACTCACAGCGGCAGGCAGTTACCCAACAGTTGCCCCTGTGTTCAGGCTATTCTCCGCTGTGGGCCTGGAGGATGATTGCTTATTTTAAGAAAAAAGCTCCTAAATGTAGGAAGAGAAATATAAATTGCTAATGGCTTCTCCTCGGTGTATCCAGAGGATGCCTTTTCAAAAGCAGAAAAATGTGGATGGGTTTGGCTTTGGAAGAAAAAAAATCTTAAATATGGCTGTAGCATACAGCTTCTGCCCCTCCCCGGCACACTTTAAAAGCCCGTATCAGTTTGCTCATAAATATCCTAAAAATGTAGATGGTTTAATTAGAAATTATTAAATGTTCCAGGCTTAAGAAAACACAGCAAAATAAAAGCGCTGTTTGCCACACAACCATTTCAAAGCTGGCATAGAAGACATCAGAAAAAAACAGAGCAAATATTTAACATTTACTTTTAAGTCTGTACAGGCATTCTTATTTATTTTACCATGTGGTTACTATTAAGTGCATTGGCCTGCATCCATCCTTGCAATAAAAAAATAAATAAAACAATCCCCTGTAAGCATGCGCAGCTTTGCAGGCTTGCCAGCCCAAATATTTAGACTTCTCTAGCGGAGATGGAGTGTTTGGGGAGCTGAAGTGCGTGTTTGGCTTCAGAGCAGGCTGGGACGTGCGCTATACGTCCTTCACCTACAGCCTTTGCGGGGAATTATCCCAATGGAAGTTGTGGAGACGGTTTACCTGGGGAGCTTTTTTCCATGGCAATGTTTAGGATTGATCCTGTGAAGAAAACACCCCCTTCCTTGACTCCTTCCTCATCCTCCTCCCCATCCAGCACTAGCTCAGAGGTCCTGAAGTCTATTAATCACATGCTCTGTAAGCACTATAGGCAAATCTTGTATTAGCCCCATGTGCTAGTTGTCTTTTGTCTCCTAAGGAAGTTATTCAACAATTTTTCTTTTTTTAAAATTAAGACAAAAATCTCCCCATATATCCTGTGATATACGTGATCGGGCCCTGATCCCGGTGCAATTACGCACAGTCCTTGTGGGGTTGCGACCCAGCTCGATGCGAAACAAACTTCTGCACTGGCGTTGGCAGCTGACAACGCAAGGATGCCTTGCAATGCACTTAAAACTATTCTTCTTCATGGACAGATTCCAATGCATACACAGAAGGAAAGCGCTTAATATGGGATGACTCAAGACAATACAAAAATGCTTTACATATAGCAACTTAGATTTCCTCAATTAAACCACAGGTTGGCTATATTTAGGTCAACATACTGGTCAGGAAATTAAATTCTTCTTTTTTTCTTTTATAGCCTTGCTGGTAGATCCTAAACACATCAAAACTTGAAGTAATTCTCATGTGAATTTTAAACCCTGTTCCTCCATGTTCCTTCTCAAAATGGAGATCATCATGATAACCATTCTGATTTGCTGATTCTGAGGGAGAACCGAAACTTCTTAGAAGCCAATTCTGTACCACATAAATTGTGTAAATGGGAGACTGGAGCAGTCACTGCAGCTTTGTGCTTTAGCTGGATGTACACCCCTCTGCATCCCAGGCATATATGAGCTAAGTCCCCAGTTTTTCCTCCCAAGCACCTTTCTTGCAATGAAAGGTTGTTTTTGCACAATATTTTTAAAATCCTTCTCTCCATGCTTTTGCGTAAGGAGTCAAGATCTGAGTCAGCACAGGTTCATCAGCTCTGCTGGATTCATGTTAATACACAAGAAAACCTTTGGGCATGGCTCCTGGTATGTATTTTGGGTTGGGAAAGCTGTTTCTGTTGTTCAGGTATATATTTTAATTCCCCTTCCCGCCCCTTTGCCACCTCAAGCCCTGAGGGCATCCATGGCTCCACAGCTGGGATGTGCCGGGAGCATCTCTAGAGGGAAACTCTACCAGCCAACCCCAGCCTGCAAAAAGGGACTGTGCAATAAGTAAGTTTTAAGGATTTGTTGCTCTCGTCTCTTTTCATCTCTGAGTTTATTAAAGTGCAAATGTCAACCGTGGAGACAGCTATCACATGCAGTGCAGTACACCGAGAAACACTTTCCACACCATAAATGGAAGGTAAGAGGCTTCGTTGTGATTATCTAATGCAGTTACTTGCACAAAGGACAAAACTGAACCTAGGCTTTGTGCCCTTCCACAACAGCTAGCAAGTATTAAAGCAATTAATTTAAAAACAAAACCTTCTCCAGTCCATCAGTTGACAAAATAGAAAGTACCAAGAAGGATGGAGTATTTATAGAGCTCAGGATTTTTTTCTGAGCTTCATGTTAATGATACGTTTGAAGGGATGCTTATACTTAGAGCTTTTAGAAGTTCAGTATTTTAACAAAAAAAAAAGATAAATACATAATATCATAAATCATAAATACTCCTTATAGTACGAACGAAAAATTGCAATGGACTAGTCCAGTTCATCTCTCTCATCGAGCTGAAGTTTGTCTGCCCAAAGATGCTGGGCCACAGACACTACAGTTATCCTGGAATTCAGTTTTGCTTTGTGCTCTAAAAGAAAAAAAAACTAATGCATTGAGGTACAAAACACGTGAATATAACATGATATGGAACACATGAACATGCTTTCAGCAACAAGAATAAATATTACCATGTCTACAGTATCTACTTCACAGCTTCATGAGATGAGGATAAATAAACTATTTCAAAACTTGAAAAAAAAGGTAAGAGATAAGTCTTACAAATAAACTTTGCTTTTTAAATTAAGGCAGCT
>NW_008824360.1:1375554-1386672 GCF_000699105.1 Pygoscelis adeliae | reverse complement strand
CAGGAATTTCAAGGCTTTTGTTGAAAACAGACTTTTTGTAACACCAAAAGTGTACTCATGCTTTGCAGCTAGAGCTCTGATTTACTGTCCAGTTCTCCTAACTTTGATGATCAAAACGAGCAAAGAAATATACGTGCATCACACACATACATGTAATACCAGGTTTGCTCTCTGCAAAACTCAGTGTTCGGTCAATAGGTGTAATGTGGGAATTCTGAAAACCAGTTAATCTCTCAGGCATGGGAGTGAGGTACCTCTGAATAAATCATTAACTTCATGTCCAAGAGGCAGACTGGAAATTCAGAATTACAGGAAGCTGTTACTTTTTTATAAGTGAATGATGAAAAGGAATATATAAGGGAAGGGCTAAGGGAGCCAAAGGAAAGCACTAAATGGAAAGCCCATACCAAAGTAAGACCTTAAGAAAGGGGACTCTAGTAGGTACATCATATACTTGAAACAAAAACAGATCCTAAAACTTTCCAGTAAAATACTGCAGGAGCTGAAGCAGGGATTTGTTTGGCTCATCCGAAGGGATGGATGTGCGATTATTCTCCCTCGCTCTCCTCTCAGCTAATAAAAGGGTGAAGCCAAGTAATTGCACAACAAATGGTACTTCAAGTATTTAGAAACATGGCCTGCATGTCTCACGGGTGGGATTCTGCATAAACTGGGGGATTTGTGCACCTCGTGAAATAAAGCTGTGACTTCCAGCAGTCCTAATGTATGTCGAAGGCACAATTTCATGTCCTGCTTATAGGTCTCTCTTCCTTCTATACGGGTGCACACAAGACAACTGATGATAAAGAGCAGTAAAATGAAAAGGAGTAGACAAAATGGTTATTTTGTTTGAACTTCATCTATTCCAATACAAATGGCATTATAATCACACGCAAAAAATGTATATACAACAGATACTAACCGGTTGCTTCATTTTTTACAACACTGCCCATACCCCTGTGCTTCTACACACCTTATGAAATGCTAAATTGGACACACACGCTGAAGGTGCTTTTCTGACCCATCAAGAGAAAAAAAATCACGCTGCCTTCACCTGCTCAGCCCTGACTCCTGAAAATAAAACTGCCCCAAACCCTGTTGGCACCAGGGCTTCGGCCAGGGAGGGTGGGAGGGCAGGATGTTTGTGGCTCCTGACGCCACCTCTCCTCCCTTTCCCAGACAAGGCCGTGCTGGGTCCAATGGGGTCAGCTAAGCTACTCCTGGGCTTTACCTAGAAGAGGGTGTAAAAAATATCATCCCTTTTCTCTGGGTCCTCTTGCATGCCAGGATTAGTGTGTGCGATGGCAGGCGTCCAGGACACACACCTACCCTGCTGGGCAAATAAAACCGAGAGGCCAATGACAGGGATGCTACCTATGTATTTTTTTTTAATATGTATATATGTATGCATATATAATATATACATATATATAGATATTTTCCAGCTAGTATAGTACAAGCTATATCTGAATTAACTCATCCAGGAGCTGGAGTTAATGCTGGAGCCTAACTGAACTCGATCCTTTGCATATTGTCTCTCTCCCACTCAGGCTGAAGCAAAGTTTGGGTGAGTTTGTGGCTTGGAAAGCACAGTGGTCCAGTGGCTTTTGAAGAATTGCACTTGGAGTAATTCAAGTTTCTGTAGTTCAAATACGTCTACCCTGCTTTTCCTGATGCTCCTGCATGTACCAGCGTAAGTCAGAAAAACTGACCACAGTGTAACAGTGTAAAAGTTAAACTTTTCTTCTGGAAAATGTAACCAGAGGTCAGCAGCTTCTTTGCAGCTGGGAACCAGAAAACAGCCTATTTGAAGGTAACATAAATTAAAAAAAGAAGTGAAACTTCTCAGAATATCTCAAAATGCAGCATGGATTTGGGTAAGGCTGCAATGGACAGTTTAATCATAGAATCATAGAATCATTAAGGTTGGAAGAGACCTCCAAGATCATCGAGTCCAACCGTCAACCCAACACCACCATGCCCACTAAACCATGTCCCTAAGCACCTCATCTACACGTCTTTTAAATACTTCCAGGGATGGTGACTCAACCACTTCCCTGGGCAGCCTGTTCCAATGTTTAACTACTCTTTCAGTAAAGACATTTTTCCTCACATCCAATCTAAACCTCCCCTGGCGCAACTTGAGGCCATTGACATGTTCATCGAGGAGATACTTCCATCAGTCCTACTCGCTCCACTCTCTGCTGACATTGAGCAGGAAAGTTGCTTCATCTCGTCGTTTCTCTCCATATGGAAAACTGAGCCACTCTTATTGCCTTCTAGGCAGGACTGGTTTTGCAGATTCATACGAGTTAATGTTTGCATGGGTCTGAGAAGATGCCAAGTGCCACAAGGGCTTATCCTACCACCTAGAAATCCCACCCGCCTCCAGGAAGCAAATATTTCCTCCCAAGGGCATTTGCTGCCGTTTAATACTATTAGTTCTGCTGGGTAGGAAATCCCAGAGGACAAGTGTCATTTTAAGGCAAGACATCTGTACATCTACATACTTCTGAACCGCAGATTAATCTAATGCACCAGCCCATTATCGACTGGGCTACAGGTGTTTCCAGGACAAGCGACTTGGCAAGATGCTCAGTTCTGAGTGATGATTTAAACAGCCTTTTACATTTCAAATACATTTCACAGCAGGGGTATGGAGGCTCCTAACTGTTTCTTGGATGGAAATTAATGTCTGTCCCTATGGCTGCTCAGCCGCCCTCTCCTGCTCCTTTCCAAAGGGGCTTCCCTCCAGCACCCAAAACCATTTAGGGCTGTTTGCTCATGTCTCAGCACTGATCCGAAAGCTGCTAAAGAGCTGGGTGCCGCTCAGCTTTGGCTCTGGGGTGGGTTTTTTTTGCATGCAGGAATCTGGATTCTCCATCCTCGCCAGGTATGAACCACTCAGAGCACAGCACTGGAGATGCACATCATCCAATAGCCACCAGGCACAGTACCAAAGCCATCCTCCACCCCAGAGTATTTATTTAATAATGATAATATAATAAAAAGCTCATTACAAAACCTAGGAGTACTACAAATATTTCCAGTGTTTCTTTTAAAAACAAAATTGTTCTGCTGCCAGATTTATAATCCAACCACTGCTGTGTTGGATTTAGCGTACGAGAACGTAACAGCAAAACTGATTTTTTTTTTTGAAGCTTTCTACTTTGTGCGGCTTCTGGAAAAATTGGAGCTATATAGTCACGTTAGTGAGAATCCAAGCGTAATCTGTAACAAAAGTAAGGCAATTTTGTGTTTTAAAACAAAGGGACTTCAAGCTGAAAATGTCCACTTAAATGCAGTAGATGGCAAAAAAATCCCGTATTTGTCTTCATTACCTAAAATGATTAGTACAAAAGGCTTAATGTGTCATTCTCTCCCTTGCTTCTCGTAGAAATTTGCAGAAAGTATAAATTAAAGTGCAACTGTACAAAAAAACCTAGCAAAAAACCTCAATGGGTCATAAGAAGCTATCAAAAAGATGGATTAAATTTTTTTTAAAGTTGAATGACCGCATAACTGGGACCAGCAACGTTGCTCAAGTTCTCCTTCACTTTGTTTCTTAAAACAAAACAAAAGAAACCCAAGGAAAAAAAAACCACCCAGGATTTTTTTGGCAGTTTTCATAAAGCATTTGTTCCTTGACTGATTAGACTATTACGTTCCTTCGCAATCAAGTAAATAGATTAAATACCAGAGCAAAGCCAAGCAGATGCCAACGCTGCCCATTAGATTAAGCCTATGTAATAAAAAGTAATAATTCTTTTAAACAAAGAAGTCACACATGCATTAGAGTTCGCCCTTGAATAACAAGAATTTAACCTTAAAAATCCCCGTAGTTTGTTTTAAAAAATAAAATCCTATCCTTCAGATAGCCCGTAGTAAAGAAACAGTACAACTCTGAATTCAGATATCCCTGCCTTATCAGCGGAGTGGTGAAGGTCACAGTCCGGTGAGCAGCAGCAGGACGGGAGAGCCCTTCAGCATGAAACGTGAGTCTCTGGTGGTGCGAAGCTGCGAGTGAGCAAGGCAGGGAAGGCAGATTTGGCAGCGATTTTAGGGTGCTGACAATGGGCAAAGGTTTCCTATAGGAAAGGTGAGAGGTAAATGCTTCAGAGCCACGCGATGCTGCTGGCTCTCGCCCGGCAGTGATGTTCCCCGCGCTTGGGCGAAGTGTGGGCGAAGCACTGGGTTTTCGGGTGGCTCATCGGCATCCTGCCCTCCGTCGGTGGCTCATCCAAATCCTGCTTGGGATTTGGCCCCTGGAGCTGGCGGTGAGGCAGGGGAGGGTGAGCGGGTTGGAGGGGGCTGACGATTAAGGGCTGGAAAAAAGGCAAGCAGCCTTCATCTTTGAACGTGGTGAGCAGGTCAGTGCCGTCCAGGGCTCTCAGGAGGACAAAATAAAGCATCTTATGGGACACTGCTCTGCAAAGACTTGACACGTGGAGGCTTTCCCACGGCACGTTTGCAACAGGACCTTTGCACATCCCACCTTCCCTCCCCATCTTTAGCAGGTGAAAAAAAACAGAGGGGAGGGATGGCATATTGCACTAGTGCAGAAGTATCTAAGCAACTGCTAGTTTTAGGAGGAAAGTGTTACCAGAGGCCAGCAGCCCCACCGGCACCCGGGTGTGAATGCCGCAGAGCTACTTCATTACCCCTCTGCTCCGTTTCCTGTAGCTCCTGGTTGACCCCTCTGACCTAGCTCAGCCCATCCTGCCCCTGCTCTGCACAGCAAAGGGGATACAACATCAACCTCACTGTGCACTACCTACATCGCAGAAAGCTTGGCCATGGCTCTGTTAACTCAGGATGAACCAGGGGGGAGGTGTTTTCCAGAAACTCAGTGATACATTTGCTACCTTATAGCCATGACAACACTTCCCATTCAGTTCACTAGGAAAAAAAGGGTATTGGATACATTTCACCACGGTATGACGAGTGAAATACAGTTATTCTTAATTTCCTCAGTGCCTTGTTAGGGGGGAGTATGTTTTGGGTCTGGAATTGGCTCTGTGTTGCAGGCTATGGAGCGGTGAGGGGTGGAGGAGGAGGAGGAGGAACGAAGCAGAAGAAACAAGGAACAGACAAGTCGGACCAGATCCTCACAGTGCAATACCGTCTGTGGAGGGACCAGTGCCTCGGTGCCACCCGTCAGCGAGCCAGGGCCATGATCAGGCTAGCGCACATCTCAAAGAAGTCCATGGTGTGGCTCCCCAGGCGCGGCGTCACCGAGGGGATGCTGCCGACGAAGGAGCCGCTCAGAGAGCCCATCAGTGACTGGCACTCAGTGGCCGCGGCAGCATCGATGCTCAGCCTCGGCCGATGCAAGCCGGCAGCAGAGCAGGAGCGCTGCGGTGTGGACGAGCCAGACCTCTGTTCCATCACATCATCTTGAATATTAAAAAAAAAAAAAGAAAAAAGAAAAAGTGGCACTAGTTTGGCATCTGCAATGCGTGTTTGGTAAGGAACTAGTAACAGTAGTGAAGACAAATGGATCAAAAGGGCTTTTGCTGACTTGAAACAGCTGCATAAGCATTTTGAAATGCAAAGAATGATTTTAAAATTTTTTTTAAACTTGCCGTTTTATGTGTTTTACTTGTGCTGCACCATTTCCCGCTTACCATCAATGCTTTTGAAGTCCAAGAGATAGCTGCGGTTGTCAACCTGGTAGAGCTGCAGGCTCATCTTCACGTAATTGCCTGTTACCGGGTTCTTGCGGCGCACTCTGAGATGGTAGGAGTTCACCACCTGCAACGGGAAACTTGCTTTCAGGAGTAAGATTCAAGGTAGCAAGACGAACATTTCTTTCCTTATTTTTCTCTAAATACTAGCAAGACATCTTCTGAGAAAAACACGGTTTCTAGAAAGAACAATGCCTATAAAATTAAGCAAACGGCTTCATTTTAGTTTGCATTAGTTTGACTATGCAAAACTTGATAAGGAAAAGGGTCAGGGAGGAACAAAGTGGTGAATAGATGGAAAGGGGACAGTTTTGTGAAAACTAAGGCTGGTCAGTGTGCTTGTCTGAGCACTGCTCCTGACCACCAGTCTGTCCTATCTTCTTATTAAATCTTTTCTTAACTATTTTTCCGTGTAATCTGACTATTCCATGTACCTGAGTGCTGTAAAGATGAGATACCAGCAACTGGTGAGACTGGTGTGAGTGAATTTGGGGTCAGCAACTGCAGTCAGACCGGGTGTCTAGGGGCTCTGGGACTGTGGTGCCAGCAAGTGGAGCAAGTGGGGTCTCAGCATCAGTAGCTGGAGTGGCCGTAACTCTCTGGATCATCTGGAAATAGGCTTCATATCCTATTTCCTCCTATCTTTAAAAATGCTTCTTAGGGCTCCGATTCACCAGCTGCTGGCAGACAAAGCTGCCGTGACCCATCTGCCAGGCACCAAACTGATGTTTGCTCCTCCCTCACCAGCAGCGATGGCCATAGGAGCCAAAAGGTCCACTCGTGGACCCGCAGACGAGGACCGTGCCCATGAAACCAGGGCAGGCTGGGCAGCTGGGGAAAGTAACTTCTTCCATTGGCACAGCTAAATTCAGTGTTCATGAATCAGCCTTGAGCTGTGTATTTTCTCTTGCTGCTTCCCACCCCACAATCTGCTGTATCTCATTTGCAATGAGATCTTTTCTCTGTGCTATATTTACGAAGCAATTGCATGGATGGGAAAGCTATTTTGATGAAGAGTCACATCTGAAGTTATTCTTAGGGTGGGAAAGACTATTGTGAAACCTCCTCGTACAAAATAAGCTCCACTGCCTACATGAAGACGTTGGGCTGACTTGGTTTGTGAAGCTGTACCAGAAATACATCAGATTTGTTCGCTCTCTTTAAAACCATGCAGCTAAAAAATGTCTGGCTGGTGTAGGCATATGCATCTGGAGACAGTCAATCTCCTGGCTGGTGCAGTGAAATCAGGTTTCTGGGTGCTACTTGGCTTTAAATATGCAATATTATCAAAAATAAGGAGGATAGGAGGCTTTGAAGAAGTGGCACAGTGACGTTCACACTGTACAACCCTTGGGACCTGGAGTGAGGAGGGTGTCTCCTCTGGTGATGAAGATCTGGGCTGAAATTCTCCTTACCTTGCTCTCGATGCTCGCACGAGGCTGCTGCGAAAGGCCATGAGTCAGGAGAGCTCACATCAGCGACTGCACCGAGATTTAGGGAATCAGGCTCAACAGAAAATATTAAGGGCTAACTTAGGGATTTATTAATCGGACTTTGAAAAAGATTGTGACTAAATGCTGCGTAGCTCTGAAGAAATATCTGAAGTGAATACCATCAACTAAAATGTCATCTGGGTTTAAATCAAGCTTCAAGAAGCTGAGCCCTAAAGCGGGGAAGCAGTAAGTGTCTGAAAGCCCACCTGGTCCACAAGCACCGCTCCATCTCCATCGAGGAAAATGCCACCACATCAATGGTACAAACTCCTGCCCCCAACAGCCCCCTCCCCCCCATCTGTGCATCTTTTAAGAAGATGCATATCATGCCATTTCAGCACACACGACTGCTAGGACCCAAGCAGAAATAATGAGAGTTACTTTGCTCAGGAGCACTCGCGATGACCTTGCAAGGAATTAGCCACTAAAATTAGAAATATGACTGGCTCCTTTTATCCTCGCAGTTAAATGAGGCAGAATCATCTTTCCAGTCAGAGGCTTAGAGCATTCAGAAAGAAAACTCTTATTTCACGCCATAAATAAACACCACAGATATTGAACCACAGCTAGCATCTTAATTCAGCATGTTTGTATTAATGAGAAATAACAGGGATGATCACAAGGTGTGGGCATTTATTTGGAAACGGGTGAGGCTGTAATCATACTTATTAATCTCCCTGAGCAATTCAGCTCATGAGAAAAAGACCCTTGAAAACCACCACGAAGCACTAGCACTCCCTACCTTCCACTCGAAGTCCAGCTGTTTCATAGCACGGTACACCTCGGCCATAATGTCATAGGGTTTGCTCTGGCTGCGGATTCCCAGGTGCCACTTGGCCTTTTTCACAGTCAGGGGTTTTGGCTTCGTGGTGTTGAGGGCATCCAAAGGACATCGCGCTTTGGGGCTGTCCGCTATCAACGGTGGCATCCGCTCGGGGTGCGGCTTCACCCCGGGAGGGATGTGCATGGCACTGTCATCCATGAAGGAGCCAGTGGGGGGGCTGGAGGCAAGGTAGAACTCACTGGCTTGGTTCATGATCCTCCGGTTGTCGATGACAAGGTGGTAAGCCACCGCCAGCTGGTCCTGAGGGTCACCGCTGTACAGGCTGTTCATCACCTCCGACTCCGTGCATTCAAACTTTTCACAAACTTCGCGAACGGCGTCATCATCGATGACGGTGGCGTCATAGGAAGGGTCCTCCGGGAACAGGTAACTGGGCAGCTCCTCCTTAAACCACTCATGCTCCCTGGGGAAAGGCAGAGAGGAGCCACCATGAGCTCTGTGCAAGACAAGCTGGGGCAACCATTGTCACCAGTCCCTCGTTTGGTCTAGCTAAGACTAATCCTCAGCTGCAGACTGGGGAGCTGAACACAGCCCTGCACGGTCCCCCCAGTATTGCAACAGCAATGACACTTTGCAAGCATGGCTGCTCGCTCACTTGACTTTGACGTAAGACCTCAGCACTTACGAGATCCTCATGTTTTTTGATTACCATGGGTCTGAGAGAGATACAGAGCATCAAAGCTATCCAGGTACCCGATTCCCACTGATTTACAATGAAGTCAATGATAATTAACTGGCTCAATGCCACAGAGAGGCTTGTCTATAGGTTCTATGTATCGGCTGTAAGCTTGCCACATGTGCTGCTGCTCTAACATGTAATTAAATCCTCTAGTCTTAAGGACTTAAGAAATAAAAAAGGCCTTTTACTTGGTTTTACTTGAAGGGTAAAATTAAGGCCATCCATCGCAAATGCATTAAAAACCTGAGAACTCCTGAAAGTCCGAGTAACATTTATTTACATATATGCTTAGCACACCAGCTAGATGTAATGATTACTATAAATTTCATAACATGCGTATCGGGCTCCAGTTTTACAGAACGTTTCTAAAATGACTCAGATTGTGAGAATTTTGAAGTCCTACTACCAGCCATGAACTTTTAATGATCTCTGAAGGCACAAATATCTGCTTAAGAGCCCAATTATTCCCTTTACCTTGAATTTCCTCAGTGATGTGTGCAGATAAAAGGTTCATGGGCACTGTGCCCATTGACTAGACAAGAAAACTACGCTGCATTTAAAGATGAACCATTTGCTCACGTTTTAAACTATATCCGATATTTAAGGATTAAGTTAGTAATTCTTGTGTTTCTCGTCCTTTTTTATTGGATAGACACTAAGTACAATGATTACCCTCTTATTCTGAACTGGTACCCAGAGGGAGGTGGTCTTGAAATAAAAGTAATGAAAAATGGCTGGTGGATATTAAGTACTTAGGATTATTGCATGATATAGCTGGTTTTGCTAAGCACTATTAAGAGATTTTTGAGGCTATTTTATAATGCAGTAAAATAGCATTTTTTATATATATGCATAATATATATAAAATCATCACCCTGTTCATCATCACCCACTGCCAGACGGCAGCACCCACCTCTCCATCAGCACACAGGGGTGCAGGAGTGCTCCTTGAATCACCTGGGACAAAAACCAGCTGGGTTAGCTGACTACTCCTGTAAACCACCCTGCCCACCTGCCAGCGGGTGACCCCCAGGACAGCCACCTTCCTCTGCCACTGGTGTGCCGGAGACCTCTGAACACAGCCAGCCCACCCCATCCCACCTGGGCTGACCTGATGTCCTTGATGGTTGCTCGCTTGAGGGGGTCAACCTGCAGCATGTGCATGAGGAGAGTGGCAACGGAGCGGTTGAGGTATTCGGGGATGTAAAACACACCTCCCCGGATCTTCTTGAAGAGGGTGGGGACGTGCTCATCATCGAAAGGCAGAGTGCCGCAGAGAAGGGCGTAGAGGATAACGCCGCAGCTCCAGATGTCCACCTCTGGGCCCGCGTACAGCCTGCACGAAGGCAAGGGCAGGAAAAAGGTGTCACCCCCCCATCCTCCTCTCCTTAGTTAGGGTGCAGGTCCCACTGGGGACCCACTGCCAGGTCCACCGGGGCCAGAGCTGCAGCCCACCCCAGGGCTGCTCACGTGGATGCCCCCAACCAAACCTGCCTAAGCCAACAGCACCCAGGGGAGAGGGGAAATGATATGGCAGAGCTGGCACTGGCTGCCCACACTCCTCTGGATGGCCGTGTACATCCCTGCCTCTGCCAGACCCTCCAAAAAAGCCAAACCCCACATTTCCAAGAGCTCTGCCAGGCTGTTTGCTCCTTTGTCCCAAGGGCTCAGCCAGCAATTTCTGTTCATTCAGTGAGGCAAATTAAACAGCAGCAGATACTGTATCTCTGAGTGTTTATTTTCAGGTGAAGTTTGTGTGCTGGTATGCAAGGGCTCCCGCTTCCGACAAGCTGCTAATGTGCTCCCTGGCATCACCAAGTTGGGACACCCCAAATATATGAATTTTGCTGCTGTTTGCTTGCTTGCTCGATTTGTTTATCTCTTTTTGCTACAACCGATGCTTTCTCAGAGATTTTGGGAGGCAGTGCCTACCCTTGGGCCGTAAAACCCTACCAAAATACAGAGGTTGAAATGGAAATACAGAACTCTCTTCATGAAACCTCATCATCCTGCACTTGCTCCTCCTGAAAAGCACTGCCGCAGACACACCAGTGTACTAAAAGCACTGGTCATGCATGCAGTCATTCTCTGAACATCACCAAAACACCGGCTCTGCTTGTCCAAGGGTGAGACTTTCCCTGCTGAGGCCAGGGACAGCAGCAAAGTCATTTTGGAAATGGGGACAATTAACTAGATGCCCCCTTGGTCCTGCCGCCATGCCCGATTCCGACAGATAGGAAGCCTGATTCTTTTGCTGATAACCACATTGCTTGAACAGCTGATTCGACTTTTAAGCCCAAATGAGATGCACTTTATGACTCTGAAACCTGAGCTGTCACGCTTTCCTGCTTTTGTGCTCTACCCAGCAAAGGCAGCAGGAGCCGGGAACCAGCTCAGCCCTGCCCCGCACACCCA
>NW_008824360.1:1361465-1375295 GCF_000699105.1 Pygoscelis adeliae | reverse complement strand
ATAAAATCATCACCCTGTTTCTCATCACCCACTGCCAGACGGCAGCACCCACCTCTCCATCAGCACACAGGGGTGCAGGAGTGCTCCTTGAATCACCTGGGAAAAACCAGCGCTGGGTTAGCTGACTACTCCTGTAAACCACCCTGCCCACCTGCCAGCGGGTGACCCCCAGGACAGCCACCTTCCTCTGCCACTGGTGTGCCGGAGACCTCTGAACACAGCCAGCCCACCCCATCCCACCTGGGCTGACCTGATGTCCTTGATGGTTGCTCGCTTGAGGGGGTCAACCTGCAGCATGTGCATGAGGAGAGTGGCAACGGAGCGGTTGAGGTATTCGGGGATGTAAAACACACCTCCCCGGATCTTCTTGAAGAGGGTGGGGACGTGCTCATCATCGAAAGGCAGAGTGCCGCAGAGAAGGGCGTAGAGGATAACGCCGCAGCTCCAGATGTCCACCTCTGGGCCCGCGTACAGCCTGCACGAAGGCAGGGGCGGGCAGGAGGTGTGTGTCCCCCCCCCATCTTTCTTTCGTTAGGGTGCAGGTCCCACTGGGGACCCACTGCCAGGTCCACCGGGGCCAGAGCTGCAGCCCACCCCAGGGCTGCTCACGTGGATGCCCCCAACCAAACCTGCCTAAGCCAAAATCACTCAGGGGAGAGGGGAAATGATATGGCAGAGCTGGCACTGGCTGCCCACACTCCTCTGGATGGCCGTGTACATCCCTGCCTCTGCCAGACCCTCCAAAAAAGCCAAACCCCACATTTCCAAGAGCTCTGCCAGGCTGTTTGCTCCTTTGTCCCAAGGGCTCAGCCAGCAATTTCTGTTCATTCAGTGAGGCAAATTAAACAGCAGCAGATACTGTATCTCTGAGTGTTTATTTTCAGGTGAAGTTTGGGTGCTGGTATGCAAGGGCTCCCGCTTCCGACAAGCTGCTAATGTGCTCCCTGGCATCACCAAGTTGGGACACCCCAAATATATGAATTTTGCTGCTGTTTGCTTGCTTGCTCGATTTGTTTATCCTTTTTTCTACAACCGATGCTTTCTCAGAGATTTTGGGAGGCAGTGCCTACCCTTGGGCCGTAAAACCCTACCAAAATACAGAGGTTGAAATGGAAATACAGAACTCTTCATGAAACCTCATCATCCTGCACTTGCTCCTCCTGAAAAGCACTGCCGCAGACACACCAGTGTACTAAAAGCACTGGTCATGCATGCAGTCATTCTCTGAACATCACCAAAACACCGGCTCTGCTTGTCCAAGGGTGAGACTTTCCCTGCTGAGGCCAGGGACAGCAGCAAAGTCATTTTGGAAATGGGGACAATTAACTAGATGCCCCCTTGGTCCTGCCGCCATGCCCGATTCCGACAGATAGGAAGCCTGATTCTTTTGCTGATAACCACATTGCTTGAACAGCTGATTCGACTTTTAAGCCCAAATGAGATGCACTTTATGACTCTGAAACCTGAGCTGTCACGCTTTCCTGCTTTTGTGCTCTACCCAGCAAAGGCAGCAGGAGCCGGGAACCAGCTCAGCCCTGCCCCGCACACCCATCGGCAAGGCATTCCTCCCGCTGCAGGAACAGCAGATCATGCCTCTCCCCCACAAATGCAGCTCTTGTACAATGTTATAGCTTTGAGAAGAGGGCAGCCTGGCATATAATTCAGGGGTATAAAAATCAAGGATCACTGATACTGTAAGCCGTACCGATGCGAGAGGGCTGCAGCAGTAGCTGGTGACAAAGTGCAATGTGTAGGTTTGGTTTTGTTTTTCTTTCTTACTTTTGTTGTTAATAAGCTGTATTGCCTGTACCCTTGGAACGATCAGGCTCTGCATACAGGGACTAAATCCTTCTTGTTAATCTGCCATGCGCCCTGTCTCCTATACGAACTGAAAATAACGTGCTGCTGGCCTTTACTGAAAAGGGCATGGAAATAATATTTTTTTGGAATCGCAGTAGGGGTTCTGGCTTTGTCCCCCTCTTGACAATGAGGATTTACTTGTTTTCGCATGTAGAGCTGTAGTCGCAACAGGGTTTTTGGATGCTGGTCTAATTCCTAGGATACTCTGCCAACACTTGCAGTGGTGTAAACAGGGATAAAATAATCATAATCGCAGTGAACACACTTTGATCAAAACGTTGTATTTAAAAGCTACAGTTACAGGCAAAAATACGCTGGATTAGGAAAACTAATGCTCATGCAAAGGGCGATTCAAAAATACAGGGCAGATAATGAGATGGGCATTTTTAAGGACCATACAGAGGACTGAAAACTTGAAAATTTGTATTTGCAATCCTTGCTATGCTATTATAGAGAGAGTTAGGGAAATAAGTACATTCTATGTAACTTAGGTTCCTGACAGTAAAACATAGGAGCTAACACTTCTGCATCAACATGCTAAAGTCCAATTCAACCTTGCAGAGTGCGTTCGACATGCCATGTGTTGTACAGATGTTGCACGCTGAGAGATGCAACCACACTGGAGGTTTGTCAATTCAATTCATCAATTCAAAACAAAGTTATGATGGTTGAACCTACTGTCACGAACAAAACCCCTAGCTTAAGGAACCAGAAAGGGAAGTGATTAAAGATCTTCCTGATTCTTCTTTAGTGAATGGTTTTCCTCATTAATGCTGTGTTTTATATTATAGGTGGGCAGGAGAGAAGGGCGTGGCCTGGAAAAGCCTTTCCATCTGAAACCTCAGTATTTGCATCCAAAGAGTAATTTTCACCCTCTTTAATTAGCAATATAAACAGTCGACATCTGCTATTAATAATTCCTCCAAAGTAAACATCTTTAGCAAAACATGGTTTGCTATTACAGCTACTGAGAAATGTAATAACCAAGAAAACTTTCAGATTTTTGCCAGTAGATTCATCCAAACATACAATACAGGCTGGAAGGATTCAGCTGCTTTTACTAGATGTGCAAAGCTGTTTCCAATCCCAAGAACAAATTTAAAACCCATGTGCTCACACAGGCTCTGATTAGAAGTGGAACGTCCTACCTTCCAGAGATGACTTCGGGGGCTGCATAATTTGGGGAACCACAGCTGGTGCGTAGAAATTCGCCATCTGACATCATGTTGGACAAGCCTAAAAACAAGATGTTTACTACAGATTGATGTTCAATGTGAAGGTCCAGCCATAGAGGGCTCCGTGTCGCACAGAAGAGGACAGGTATAGCAAGTGGAGGCGGGAATTTGCAGGGGAACTGTTGACATAATTTAGATAGACTCCTTTGAGCTGATTTGCAAAAAATAATAATAATTATTATTGTTATTGTTGTTATTATTGTTATTTTCACATCCAAGCAAGGAATATTTGATCCAGGCTAATTTTGCTTCTCTAAGTTGCAAAGCACAGAGCACAGAGGAAAAGAGACATAATTCATCTCAGAGCACTTACTTTATATGGGAATTGTGTGGGGCTGTGAAATTAGTAAATCTTCAAATTATCACTGCTAGAAAGGACTCACCGGGACCGAGCTGGTAGCCCAGCTATTTCAATGGATTTCAATCGGTAATGTCCCTGAAAGACTCCTGTTACTGCTCATTTGTAAAATGAAGTGAGGCCAAGAGCACGTGGCCGAACGTACGGAGAACATGCATGAAAATAAACACACACAGCCAGCTCACCCTGGAATTAACTGCACCGAGTCTGTCTTAAACATAAATTAGCTAAATCTTTATATTAGGTGATTATACTAAAACATAGTGAAGATTTGCAAATTACTTTGCTGCTCCATTCTTAATGCCAGTACAGAAGCAGCCTACAATAAGTAATCCCTGCTTTTGCAAAAAGGCCAGTGTTTATAACTGTGGGCTTTTCAGGTAAAGCAACTGCTAGTGGTTAGGAAAACAGGCTCTGGGTTTTGTAAGGCGTGCTACACAGACACGCTCTAGCAAGCGCCTCGGAGCTGGCTGCATTTCTGGAATGCTGCTGGGGTCACATACCAAAATCGGCTATCTTTGCGTTCATGTGTGCATCCAACAGCACGTTCTCTGGTTTCAGGTCTCGGTGGACAACCATGTGTCTGTGGCAGTAATCCACCGCGGAGAGAATCTGCTGGAAAAGGCGTCGAGCTTCTGCCTCTTCAACCTACGGACGCAAGGGGAAACAGTCCTGAAGGTTGGTCTGCATGCAGAGCTGGCAAGGGAAGGTTTGACTTAGCAAGGAGCCAAAATGTTCCAGGGTGCAGAGAGAAAATCACAGCGTGCTTGTGACCAAAAGCAGCAAATAAAGCACATTTCTCCCCTTGCATTTTATAATATGCTAGTGTTTGCAAATGATATAGCCCAGAGATGAAATTAGAAACCTAAATTTAGCTGAGCTATCAAGAAGAACTTATTGGTGGCACCTATGAGGCAATGGCCTGCTGTCCCAACAGGATGAGTTCTGCTATACAGCACATGCAGGTTGAGGCTGGACAAAACACCGCAGAGGATGCTGCAGGGAGCAATTCCTCATGGACAGATGGCTTTAGAAAAAAAAGCTAAAGGTGGAATATTGTGATGATTTTAATTAGCGATATAGCTATATTAGCTATAAAGTTGTAGGAGCTATATTAGAGAAATTATATTTAAAATGATGAAGAGACTGATTATTTTCACTGATGACTTCCTAAAGAATCTCTTCATGAAAAATTTAGTTTCTGAATGCAAAAGTTCAGAAAGGATCCAAACTAGTCACTGAAAAGACCCAGATGGGTAAAATGTGCTGGAAATCAGAACTGTACGTAGAAAAGTAAATGGAGTCAGCTCCATCGACCAGTGCATTAATCTATACCAGTTTATTGTAAATGTATTGATTTTTGTAGTACAGAGAGGAAAAGTATGATGGGCTGATCCTTCACCTGAAAGCCTTATTCTGGATGTCCACTTCAGCCCATTTTTATCTCCTTGCCCTGCGATTGCTCCCTGCCTACAAGGATGTCCACGGGGCAGACACTAGTGATTTTCTTTGTAACCATAATATCACATTTCACGGGCTCAACCTACGTCTCAGGTGATTTATACCCAGCAGGATTACCGGCATTTGAAAATGTTGTTCAGATAAGCCACATCCTTAAAAAGTCTTCAGAAAACCTGACGTGGAGCCAAGGGGGAGACGAATGACCCAGACGGAGAGCACACCGAGTGCTCTTCCCCTCCAGTGCCCTGCACACACGTAAATCTGCTGCTGAACTGTGGGGGTTTTGACAGGCAACCCATAGCTAAAAATTATAAAAATATGCTAGTTTTCCAAATATTTGCACTAAGCAACATGTTACCTTGGATATTTTGGTTTGCGTATTGAAATACATCAGAGAACATTGCAAAAAATTGCATGCAACTTTTGTGCGAGCCGGGTACGAGACACTCCAGATGGGATTGCTGTGAAGCAACTTCTATTTTGGGCCTTAACCTTAACCACATTCCCTTTAGCAGTCGTTTTGCTTCTGAACACCATCCTCTTCCCACACAAGCGTTTGGGCTGACACGGTACTGGCACTTACACGTCCGTGCTTACAGATGTAATCAAACAGTTCACCGCCAGATACGTATTCCATGACCATAAAGAAGTCCGTTGGCGTGCTGATGACCTGGTACCTTCAAAAACACAAACGGATTTCGAAAAAAAAAATTAAGAAGAAGAGGGAAAGGCTTTTAAATAGATTATTAGTTTCATGTCAAACCTTAAAATAAGCATTTGTTTGGATCTTGCATTTATAATTGCTTTCCACTTCTGAAAAGCCATCTCTTATTTCAAGTATAACCTTTCACTTGTCTATGAAAGGATCTCTTTAACAGACCTACGGTTTTTCTTCCAGCTTTTAAATAATCCTCTGAAATCTCTGCCAGACAATCCCATCACATTTAAGACTGTCCTGACTTTCAGATTCCCATTTTGGCTAAGATCTGCAACAACAGCTTTAGAAATGAAGGCTTTGTTAGCTGGGGGCAGGGAGGGGATATATTTGGTTTCCCTCACGTCAAGGATAAAGGAAATAAAGAAGAACTCTAGACACTAGAGGGAGCTTCTTTTGGAAAGGTATAGAAACAAAGATGAGCACCCCAAAAGATCACAGCTATTTTTCAAATATTAAATCCCTCTATATTCTAGAATGGAGGGGGGGGGACACGACAGTATCACCCTTGACTCACAAATTTATTCTCCATTTTCATTCAAAATGATCCCTAAGTGCTGCAAACGCATTTCACTGTCCCAGCTGGTACAAACTGCCAGTGATCAGCTGAGGTCAATGCAGCTACAGGAATTCATAGCAGCACCAGCTGAGACCCCCCTCTGTTTTATTTCAGATACATTGTTGTTTGCTTTTTTTTTACAGCTGAATTTCTGCGGGTTGTAATTTGAAACAAACAGATTTCAAACAATTTTCAGAGATCAGCAAGTGAACGGGTGATAGCCCCATAAAAATCAATAGGATCAACTTAATTTTTCTGAAGTGCTTTGGTCCCAGACATCTAAGTTATTGTTAATTGCCCTATTTCTTTTATACATATGTAAAAAGCTACGAAAGAGGAGCTTTATGTACCATGGTCGTCTCCTCACCTCTTTTCTTTATCATTGTATTTCATGATTGCAGTATGTACCACAGAACACTGATATTGTTAAACTGGGTTTAATTTTTAGGCTCTAATAGTTTGACAAATGTGTGAACAGGACTTAACTTGCAGGATGCTGGATGCACAGCTGAGGACTCTTGCTGGCTTTTTCGTGAAATAATACCAATTTGTACTCCAATAAATCCATGGAACTGTGAAGTTGCTCTAAAGTCAACAGTTGCTGCATGGTTAGTTATTTAGCTGTAGAGAGAATTTGTTTTCCCTTGCCTGTAAGTCCCAGGTATTTGCTATATCTCATGCCAGTTTTAAGGCTGACCTAAATGTCAACTTATCCTTGCAGTTACCATTCAACAGCTTTCTTTTATAGAAATGCCAAAGAAATTATCGAGTGCCTCATTAATGTGGGCTGGCTGCACAAACTGGGGATTGAGAAGGAATCCCAGAGGCTGGAGTGCAGGTGCTGATTTACAACTTAAATTCAGGTTCATCAGAGTGGCAACTGTGAAAACTTATGTCTGAATAATAAATTTAAAAAAAAATGTTCCTTTAAGCTCTGGATAATCAGGCCATTAAAACGTAAATCCTATTGACTTCAGGCCAAGGCTTCACTCTACGAGCCTGACCGTGCCGCAATCCCTCAGGCACAATTCTCAGCAGCTTCAAGTCCAGAGATATCAAGCCAAAAAGGGTCATCACAAAAACTCCTAATAGCATCCCAATGGATGGTCAGGAAAGCCCAGACCCTCTCTACACACCTTTATAATGGCCTCTGCATGGAAGAGAGGGCGGCTTGGACAGGTTTAGCTGAGCAAAACTTGATGCAGGGACATCGGTCTGTTGGCTGTTACAATAACCCAGACTCCCAGTGGAAGAAACATCTTCCATCATTTCACAAAGTGTTAACTGTGTCCCATGTAAGTTAGTGGGAGACTCTCAAAAAGCAGCGTTTGGCTCTAATGTGCAAAAACTTGACCACGCACCTAACATTTTCTACTACTCCAAGCCATCCCCTGAAACCCTTTCAACTGTGTATGTGAAGTCTTTGCAGATGGAGGAATAAACTGAACACGTGGCAGAAAGGGTACTTACAGTTTGATAATATGAGGGTGCCGGAAGAGTTTAAGGTTTTGAATTTCTCGTTTGATCTTCCCAACCACATCCAGGCTGCGTATTTTCTGTCTGTTGAGTATTTTTACTGCTACTTTGTGCCCCGTCAGCTGGTGTTCACCAACTATTAGAAAGAGAGCATTGCAAAGTCACTAAACAGTGTAGCAAGATTCATATAAACAGTTTAGGACACTGTGATTTACAAGCAAAAAGCAACTCTTGAAGGGAAAAAAACCAAAGATGAGGGGTTGAAATATTTTAAACTTGTTTTTTGTCTCTTCACTTTATTGTTTTCCCAGTGGAGTCATGGAAGACAGAAGAGAGGGGACTTATCTGCAAAAAACACTCAAGTAAATAAAACAGAGTGAGTTACTGGAGGAGGTCATACCCAAAGCTAATTTGCAAGGATTTACAGCATGTAAAAGCTAGATCAATCAGAAACAGATATATTTAAATGGCAGAGGAGAATCTCCACCAGAACACACTGGTTGATTAAATCCCTAATAAACCCAGTCTTAAAACTAGACCATCATACTTCTTTTAAAAAAATGATATAGGGATTTTCCCTGCCCAAAATAGGACTGCGGGATTTGCATTACTAAAATGAACTTCTATTTATACTTTCTCAAGCGTGCTTCTTGGTTTGATGACAAGCTACAGGAACACTGCTGGACTGCAAGAACAAATCTGGTTTTAGAAAAGATACAAATTTCAATATGGGTTTTTATAATATGCACTTGGTGCATTAAGATGCTGATGTTTATCTCCTGTGTACAGGGACAAACAGTAACCACAAACTGGGAGTAGCACCACGGTCACTGGGGGAATTGCACTAACTTAACAATAACGTGAAATGAATTCAGCATTTGATCCATTTGTTATCAATAAACAGACTATACAAAAAATAAAAAGCTCCTAGGAAGCAAGATTTATATTGACGTTAACAGCAGAAACTGCTTGAAAACTGTAAACTGGATGTTTATATCTAAAAGGGTTCTCTGGCCATGAGCTACCCCTTCTCAGTATTTTCTAATGTGATATTAAAAATGGTGACATATGGATGGTTTTCTAAAGAATGCACACAAAACGTGCTTACAGTAAATATTTGTGCTTTCTAATTATGAACATTACCCTTCCAGTAATAACATAGAGCGCAAGGAGTTAATAATTATGTGCAAAACTTGTTATTACATTATTAGACTCTGTAATTTTGGAGGCTTTAATGAGCTGATCAGAAGCAAACGGCATAAGCAGATGGCATGAGAAGGGCAGGGCAGCAGCGCCGGCACTGCTTGGGGCACGTGAGGTGACTATTATTAGCCACCAGATAAGACCTGCCAGAGATTCTTTCCTCAATAGGAGCATCCTAAAAATAAAACACTTTACTGCCCTTGAAAATTAAAGCACCACTTTGCATGTCCGTTTTATTCCTCGCAATACTTAAAACTACTAGATGAAATGTAAATAAACTAAGCTTTGCAGTATAGATGCAATTTAGGGATTAGCTGAGGGCTGGAGGAGGCAGATAATTCCTCTTCTGCAGTGCAAGGAGAGTGCCGTAAATAGTCTGAGGAGGCGTTTTCCCTGGTGCATCCCTGGGGAGAGGACAGCAGGGCAGTGTTGGGCCTGCCCCGTGCTGGGGAGGCTTTGCTGGAGCAAGACTCTGCAAAGCAGCGCACGTGCAAAAGCATGGTCAAGCTTTACTGGGCCTTGCGAGGGGGCCGGGGTACAGCCTGTTTGGTCACTGCAAGAAATTCTCCCCAAGGCATGCCAATTGTCTTACAAAGGGCACTGATCTCTCTTTGCCAAGGTTGTCATGGTATATGCATGGCATATGTTACACTGAGGAGGCTGAGGAAGGAGTGGCAGAGTGGTCTAAGACAACTTCAGCAGACGTCTTTGAGATCAAGTCTTTTACCAGCAACATTTGATTTGGTCAACTATAGCACTGCGCTACCTCTGCTCTCTCTTTCCTGGGAGCATGAGAAGCTGTACTTTAAAAGCTGCCCTTGATTCATTTAGCTCCATTAAAGAATTATAATGCACTAAGCCATTAGTCGGGAAACTGAGGAACAGCAAAGCAAAGTGGTTTATCACCGAACTAGGAATAAAATCCTGATTTCTGCCATCCTTTGTTTCAAGACAAACCCTTTCTGGCCTTACCCCAGTATATGCTTTGAAAAATTTTTATTATACATTGGGAAAAAAAAAATAGTCATGCCCTGAATGAATAAGTATTGGTTTTAATACCATTGCCATTAGTTCATCTCCTTTCCATCCATGACAAACAATGTGTAAATCTGCGAAGGTTTGCTAGCTCAAACACATTAATAATTAAAAATAAACAGTCTATTTTGTAATCCATCTTTTGCTTACAGTAAGCATTAGATACAGAGATATTACTGTTTCAGTCCCCAGTGGCTTGTTAAGCCTACTCAAACGCCTTGAGAGACAGAGAATATAATTTGCTATGTGGTGGGAGCCTTTTAAGCCTTTCAGGTCTCTCCAGCTGCAGCCTGTAGATGCAGGAATTTTAACACGGGGCAGTAAGGACAACCTTCCCTCTACTCACGGAGTCGCTGTCTCTGACCCCATGTGCTGGAGCACGTTGGTGGTATGATCCAGCCCCAGGATGAGGAGCAGTGGCAGGTCCCATGCCTCCCACAGGCATGGAAGGGGATGCTCGTGCAGCTCGCCTCTAATGGGTTTGTCCTCTCCTCGCCCCAGGGATGGGCAATGGTGGTCTCGGGTGGTGGTGAGGAAGCCTTCTCCTTCCCTCTCCCTACCTCCTGGATTAAAAGCCCAGGGGGAGGAGGGAGGGATGAGTGGCAGTATTAGAAAGGTGATTTGAGCGTATGTCTTGTCTTTCAGTGACAAGCGCACAGGTAAGCTCCACTGCAGCTTAAAACCAGCAACCAGGGCTCTGTTGGGGTGAGCAGGGGAGATGGATTCAACACTGAGACGACAAGCAGCACTGCACACTGTGCCACAAAAAAACCCCCAGCCATAAGGGTCAGGTGGTAACGCTGACCCTAAACTCCAAAAAATGGCACCAAACGGGACACGGTGTGAGTGTCCTTAGCTGCTACCCCATCTGCTTCCACGTGTGACTGCCTGGGCATGAGAACGCTTCAGCATCAGATGCTATTAAGGAAAGAAGGGAAGAGATATAATAGAATTAGTTTCTGAAAGAGGACTCTTCTAATTTAGCTATTTTTATAAGAGAAAAAATGAGGAGGAATAGTGTTTATCATACCGTAAGCTGAGATAATCATTAAAATCCCTTGACAGCATGTTTTTTTTACAGCAGGTACCAACGAAGCCTACCTCTGGGTGCACGTTTGAGGCAGCTCAGGTAGCACAAGCAGTTAACATTTTTGCAAATGCTTCAGGGGAATGTAAAAGTTTAGGGAGGGGTGAGAAAACTCCTTTCCTATCAGCTGCGCTGGCCCTTATCTTAGCCCAAAGTTAAAAATGAAATCCATCCAAAGCATATATTTAGCAGCACTGTATTAATTCTGCCCCAGTGCCACTTGCTATATGACATATCATCCTTTCTTTCCCTTTCCTTCATCTGTTCAGTCTCTTTTAGTTTATCTTCCCTCCAACACAAGGTTTGTCCTTCAGTGGCAATGGTACAGTGCCTGGGAAAATGGGATCTGACCCCGACTCAAGCCCATGGAGGTGCCATCATAACCAACATAAACATAACCCAAGCACTGACGGTCCTTGAGGGACCACAAATTGATCACCTTGGTGGCCAACAAGCATTGGGTAAGAAACCACCAAGTGGCCACCAGGGACATCATGTGTGGCACCACATGGAAAAATATTTGTGTTACTCTGCAGAATTTTGACTTAAGCTCTCCAAGCTGCAACCACCATGAACCTCATTGTGCGAGGGCTGTGGTCGCGGGGAGAGATCTTTGGGGACCCGCAGGGCGGGATATGCCCAGGACAAACACAGCAGCAATTTGTCTAATCTGTTCTTACCAACCACCAGTGGAGGAGATGCCACCTCCTTCCTTCATTACTTCACTAAACTCAAAATCCAGGATCATTTCCACAGTTCTATTTTCTGCAAATTTATCTTATCTTTGGCCTGGAGGACAGGGAAAATAACTATCACCAGCTCTCCCTGCATTTGGCAAAATCCTGTGTAATAATGTTGACCCTTGGCATGAGACCTCCTATCCATCCACTACATTCACATCCACCAGGTTAACTCCTGCCATCTTCCTCTCTTGTAAAAAAATGCCGCATTTTAATCACCATTTCCAGCTGGAATTTCAGTATTATCACCAAAATCCCGCTCTCATCTGCCAACCTATTTGCTCCCCTCCATGCCTTGTATGGTCTTTCTATAAACGAGATCAAGGAACTGAACGGGCTTAAAACTAACTGTCTCTTGCAGTGTTTAGCTAGTTTTTAGGTGGATCAGTTCACCGATGACCCAGGCAGTGCTGAGCCGGAACGAATATCCCAACAGGGCAGCAGGGACTTTTTCTGTCATATCTCTGGTTTCTGATGGCTCAAAGCGACTACTCACCTCCAGCCACAAATCCAAACTCCGGTTAGTACCCCATCATCACTAAATCCTTCCCTTCCATTGCCATCTTTTTATTTCCGTAATAATTGTTATCCTTAAAGTTTGTGATTTATGATTTCTTTGAGGAACAAAGTCTTGTACAAGGCAGAGTTTGAAGAAAACACATCAGCAACAAGAAACGTCACTGATGGCACCAGCCTTCTTAGGGAAAAAGCAGTTACTATACACAACATATGAACTAATCAGGCCAAAATCTCTTCACTTCTCTCATGTTTCTTGCTAAATAGGGTGAATACAGGCTTTTCTAAAGCTCATTTGATTAAAATACTATAATTCTGTCTAAACAGGAAATCTAGTTTCTTCATCTCAGTTTCAAATCTCAAGTCCAAATGTCACCTGTCAGTTGTAGGCAAAATATTAAGGAAAAAAATATATAAAGGGTACTACTTACCCATAAAGGATTTTGAGCTAGGAAATCTCTTTTATGTTATTTTAAATGTTTCTTTGGAAACTGTCAGTTTTTACCAAAGTCGGGTCATATGTGGGGTGGGGGGGTGTTTGTGGTAGGCACTCCTGAAAGGTAGTTAAGGAAAAAAGGCTATTGTTGGCAGGCTTAATTTGGTCCACAAGAAAAAAATTGCCTCTGGAGCACTTTTTGAGGTCTGCTGGTATATGTGAGTGATTTAAATGGTCCTTACTGTTAGAAGTATTTACTCCGATAATTCTTTAGTCAGTAAATTTGTGGTTTGGGATTAAACACAGCAATATATTTTTAGGGGCCTGATTAATGGTCACAGGTGGATTTAGCTCCAGTGGTCGCGGTGGTTTCTTTCCCCTGCTGTCAATTTTGGTTTATTTTAAAACTCCAGTCGCTGAGTGCGGGCACATTACCCCTTCGACCAGCCACAGCACTGTGGGTAACCTCCCGGCAGGGCAGGGGGACACCGAGTGGGGTAGCTGCTCCGCTGGCTGGAGCTAAACACACGTCCAACCAGGAATCACAGCTATCCATTTTGCTTAGACAATAAATTTTGTTGTGGTTTGTTTTTGGTTTGTTTTTTTTTTTTAATATCATGATTCAAAAATAAAATTTGCATGTAATGGCAGAATTCACAGGAAAAAGAAATAGAAATATTTGGAAATCTTAGAGTCAGGTAAAGCAAAACCGGTGCCTTGAAAATGCGAGTTGACTACTCTGGCATGAATGACAAAGGAATCCCTGTGTATAGCCCAAGCCTGACCCGACCCCTCCATTCCTGCCTGCTGCAGGTCTCAGCCCCGCGGGAGCCGCTTCCCAGGCTGCCAGGAAGGCTGCTCTGCTCCCCTGGGCGATGTACAGAGGGGCAGCAGAAGAAATCCCTTTTGCTGCCGGTTCCTCACGCTACGAAGCGCCTGCCATCCCTTTGGAAAGGAAGGGGCAACAGGGACCACGGCCTCGGCACAGAGGTGGAGGATGCCTGGTTTGCTGTCCAACCTTCCCATCATCTTCCTCCTAGTTCGGGAGGAAAGTTTTGGTGGGTCCTGCTCGGAGCACCGGCGCCGGAGCCTGCAGCAGGCAACGGCAGCACGCCGCCCTGCTACCGAAAGGCGAGGTCTGCATCTCCC
>NW_008824360.1:1332930-1360842 GCF_000699105.1 Pygoscelis adeliae | reverse complement strand
AGCTGGGGGGGGTGGTGTTTGTGTGTGCGTGAGACTTCCTTGGGGTGCGCCCGGCTTGGGGTGCACCTGCCTGGGAGTGACACCCTCCTTGGGTGACACCGTCCTCCCTGCCGCGCACCTGCCTGGGGGTGACACTGTCATTGGAGCGACGCCACCCTTAGGGTACACCCTCCTTGGGGTGCATCCACTTGATGGTTTGAAGCTTGTGGTGGTGCACCCTCCTTTAGGTGCACCCTCCTTATGGTGTACCTGGCTTGGGATGGCATCTGTCAGAGGGTGCACCTGTCAGCTGGTGGCACCCTCCTTGGAGTGACACTTGCTTGGACGGTGCAGCTGCCTAAGAGTGACACTCTCCTTGGGATGCACCCTGCTTGGGTTGAACCCTCCTTATAGTGCACTCTCTTTGGGGTGCACCTGCTTGGAGTGGTACCCTCCGTGGAAAGCAGGTGCCTGAAAGTGAGGCCCTCCTTGGAGTGACACCCACCTGAGGGTGACACTGTCCTTGGGGTGCACCCTTCTTATGGTACACCTTCCTTGGGTTGATTCCTCCTTTTGGTGACACTTTGCTTGGGGTGGCACCAGCCAGGGAAGTTGCATTAGGTCTGCAGAGCATGTCTCCACAAGAGGGATGTGCTGTGGAGTGGGAAACATGGCCTCACACGCACCCTGCGAGGCCCAGCTGTAGCTTGGACTGGGAGACAAGGGGTGGATAGAAGGGATTGGTGGGAATGAAATAACATGGGCAGGTGGGGGAGTAGGGAGGAAGGGGTGGAGGGTTGTGGAATGGGTGGGTAGTGGGCTGAAGGGGGAGAAAGGAAGTGTCTTGGAGAAGAGAAGGGTGGTTCTGAGGTGGACAGTGGGTGTCAGGATCTGCCTGCTTGGGTGTTGCCAGGCCCTGAGTCCTATACGCTGAGGAAGGGAGGTGGCACTCATGGATACCTCCTTGCTGTCCTTCACCCTGGACTGCAGGCTAGGAGAAGTGGAGACCCGGTGCGTGTCAGTAAGTTCATGTGTGTGGTTGGAAAGGGCTGAATTTGGGGTGATGGTGGTGCTACCTACTGCTAGCAGCTGCTGGCCAGTGCGTTGGGGTGTGATGGTGGATGAGCGGTTCTCCCTTCATAAAGCAGCTACAGGAGCCTTCTTGTGGGTCAGTAGCTGTGTTAATACAAAGGAGCAAAACAGATGCACGGGGAAGGAAACATCAATACATCAGCAGTCAGTGCAGCCAGCTGAAACCATCTCTGTATCTTGACAGTGCTGTCAGCTGCTGTTTCTCATGAGCTAACAACTCATCCTAACGATTGCATTATCCATTCCTTAGCATTTCAGCCCTGGGACAGCCTGCAGTCTGGTATGGTGATGTTGTATATTAAATAGTAATACAGCTGCTCTAAGTGGACTACTTCTTGCTAGAACTTCTCATTAGAAATATACTTTGGGAGGAAGAAAACCCTGTCCTGAAGGAAACACCTGTTTAGTGATCTTTTCTGTGATGAAGATTTCCCTTTTTACTCACTAAAAAGACAACTGCAACCCCCCAAAAAAGAAAGCCCTTGCCATGCTGCGTAGTAACTGAGGCTGGCAAGCAGCTGATGCAGGTGTGTTTGCTATAAGGTGAAAGTCTCCCAGCTTTGCAGTGCCGTGGCCTCGGTTGCCTCTTGCCTGGGTGATGGGACCCCTGTGAATGCTGTCCTGGGACCCCTACATCTCCAGACCAGAGCTCAGGCAAAGCAGAGGTTGCTCCTCAGCTCAGAAAGCTGTGCTAGGGGAAGGGGTTTGTTCTTTGTGTAGAGGCTCTGATCCATTTCTCTTTCAAGCAGTCACCTCAGGGACAATTCCAGCTGAAAGTCCAAAAAGTTTCCTAAGGAAAGCGGGATGTTCTCCCTCATCTCCTAAATAGGATGTAAACTTTGTCTGGACCATGTGAATAGTTCACATGAAAAAAACCATGCATGCCCATCCCGAGTAAGTAGCATGGTTGAACACTGAAATTGGTCAAGTGTATTTGAAGAGTAGTTCTGCCATGTTTTAATAGTGTTAATTCTGACCTCTCCGTTTCTTATTCAGCCACAAGAAGAAGCAGAAGGCAGTCACAAACACAATCCACTCTCTGAAGTAGTAAAGAGCTATTTGGGAAGATGTGTAAACAAAGGATACCTGATAAAATAATGACCAGACTATGCAACTGTACTCTCATAAATAATAAAATGACAACTTAATTCAACAAATCCAATAATATAAATAACTAAAATAACAAGATCAGAGTAGAAACAGGAAGGTTGCTCTAATACAAAACCATATGTAGTGTAATGAAACCATATCTGTTCAATCAGAACAATAGATGTACATGAAGGCATAAGAGAAACAGTATTTACAAATAATATTATTATCTAAAGTTTACTATCTCCTGGAAAGCTTGAGAAAACTGTCTTCTTCAGGCAGCTGCAAAATTGTCAGTCCATGCAAGTCTTTACCTTGCAAGCTCTCGGCAGCTCTCTTCTGTCTTTGCACACAAGAGCACGTGGGGTTTGTTTGATCTCTGCTTCCAGTCTTGGCAAGCCCTGACTCTGCCTGAATGAAGCACCACAACAAATAGGTGAGATCTTGAATGGTATTTTTTTAATGGTTAAACTAATATGTTTAACAGGAGCTGCTGTAAGTACGTGTACTATTTTGCCGTCTTGCTTGTTCCTAAAAGTTGGTAAGTAAATCTCAGAGAAAACTGATGCATCATGAGTGTTTCTGCAGCCTGTTGTACACCCAGAAGCTGTTTACTAGAAATATTGAATTAATATTAATCAGGTTTTTAATTTACAGGATATATTTTGGAGGCTTAAGGCTTACAGGAGACTATAGAAAGCCCTTTGCTTGGCAGCAAGCATGTCACCAGGTGGGTGAGCACCTTCCACCTGCATCAGTGTCAGTGAGAGCTGAAAGCAGTTGTTCTGCAGAGCCTGGTGTGTTCCTGGAAACCAGTGCCGGGGCTCAAGCTTGAGGGAATTTGCTGATTTTTTCCCTTTGGCTTTTAAATAAACACATGTATGTATATCTATATATCTCACTTGCACACACGGGGAAGGGAGCTGTGTTTATAGGCAGGAGCTGGAGCGTCTTGAGTAAAACACTGGGTGGGGAGATGTTGCTAGGAGATGGAGACTCCAGTGTCTGGCAAAGTGGCATTTGTATTTTTGGTGTAGATCACACAAAATGGTATTTGACTGTGAAGCAGGGTAGAAACCTCTTCCCTCTGCTTACGTTCATCTCTGAATGATCTGTCTGTGCCTAGTAGTGTTGCAGCTTATTTAAAACGGAAATCAAATGTAGACTGGGTGCTGTTCAGCCCAGCTAGAGGCTGTGTGGTTTGCAGTATCTGGGCTTTTTTTTTCCCTTTTCTCCTCCCCCCCCTCCCCCTCCCTGAGAAATACCTCACTTGAGCAGCGGGATATACGTCTCTGTTTAGGGGAGGGCATCCTCGCATGCCTTTGGTTCCTTTGTGGCCTGTTGTCTCTGCTTTTTCAGACACTGAGTTAGCAGTCATTTTTTCTGGGTTTGGGCTTATTAAATGCAGCCCGCCAGGGCTTGTTCTCCCTTGCTTTGCTGCTTGTGCCCTTTATTGCACCCCAGTGCAGCCGGGAGTCAGATTCCCCCATTCAAGCACCTCCACCCTTCCTGCAGCCAGGGGCTACGTGATGGCATGGGGAAAGCTGCCATGGGGTGGCTTTGGTTGGGGCACTCAGCTCTCCCTGGTGTGCTACCAGGGCTGGATTTACAGTAGAAATTAGGTCTGAATGCTAAAACATTGAGGGGTTTTTGCACCCTTTTTGGGGTGCTGGAGTCCTGGGCGGAAAAATGGGGGCCCCTTGCAGCTCTCACAGAGGCTCATGCCATGCACTCATTTTGCTGATACTCCTCTCGGGCACGCAACTCCTTTCACTGAATATGCAAGGGGCTTTTTCGGTAGTGCAGGGCTAAACAGCAGGATGCTGAAGGGTTGGGAGGGCACCCGGGCAAACCTGGGTGCTGCCTCTTGCAGTGCTGGCTTCGGTCACCGTCGTGAACCTGCAGAAGGGCTCATAGCTGAACATCTCAAGCCACGTCTGACCTGTCAAAGGACTTCAGCTCAGCATCCTGAACCTCTTGGCCCATTTGGGAAGAGGTTAGGATGCTGTATTTTTGCAGTTCAGTGCGACCAAAAAAGACGAGGAACACTGTGCATCTGTTTATACAAAAGCTCAGGTTCTGGGGCATGCCATCCAACCCTTGTAAGTGCCCTAAATCTGTGGATTTTCAGTAGGATTTCCTTTCGCAGTCTGGTTTTGGAGGAGATAGTTAATGAGATCACGCAGCAGTGGGTAAACAGTGACATGTGAAATGGTTTTTTTTGAATGTTAGAGAAACTACATGCATCAGAGGCTTATGCACATTAGATTTGTAACCAAGCAATTCCCATTTATATTATGTAACTGATGTTATTTATCAAACCCCATGTACTGGCCAAGAGCAGATGTTGAATTGTCGTGCTACAGTGTTGGAAATTAACTTTTCTGGGGGTTAATTATTCAAAAACAATCTTGTGATTATCTCATTGTAATATAATGTAACAACATGCAATATGGAAGTATTATTCCAAAAATGTAATGCACATGTGTCTAAAGCCTATTAGGTTCTCTTTTTGGTATTGAGTGAAAATCTGGAGTGTATGGCAACATATGATGCTCTGGTGGGAATGTGTGCTGAAAACCCTCCCTGAGTCAGAGTGGGGAAGGAGTGTGATATTTCTTACATTGAAAATAAAACACGTGAAGCATGATAAACATTCATTTAATGAGGAGGCTGCTGAAAAGAGACTGCTTGCATATGGAAGCTTTGGGTGCATACACGCTCTAATCAGCAGTTAGAGAAGGACAAGTTTTCTGAGTGGTTTACTCCTTCTACATGAGAATGAGACTTCTGGATAAGGGTTTTTTTAGGGCACAAATGAGTAACTAGATTCCTCATCCCATTAGAAGTTAATAGTAATGAATTCCTGTTATTTTTTTATATGCTCTGTGATTAGGACGATGGTTTATTTGGGGGTTTTGGGGGTCATTTTTAAAGCAGATACGTACACTAGTCCTTTTTCAGCAATCATGGAATCAATCTTTTAGGCTTTATCCACAAATGTGAAGCACAATATGGATTTGAGGGGAGCTATGGGGAAAGGAGGGGGGTATATTTTGTTTCCATGCAGTCTTACCCTCCTTTTCTTTACAAGTTGTGGGCAGTACAGTTCCTACAGAAACTTTGTAGCCTGGAGCTCAGGATCAAGTCCTGGAAGATAACTTCTGGCAGTGTGGGGGGAAAAGCAAGTGACTGTGTGAGCTGCTTATAGCATTTTTTCAGTGGCTTGCCAATATGTTTTCTTTTAGGGCATAATCTGTGAGAGCTGGCAGACCTCCTCTTGGCTTTGCCTAATTAGCTCAGCTGAGAAAGCACTTGCTGGTGAGAAGGAGTTTGAAGTTTATCCTCACCCTTCGGTTTGGACCCATAAACGTCTATTCCAGGGACTGACTGAGGAAGAGTTTAGGATTTGGTCTGTTGCCTGTACAGTAGATCCAGCCTTTTTTGACCTTGATATGAAATGCTATTTAAAGACCCAGGACCTTGCAGAATCAGTTCACTATTTCCTTTGCCCATTCTGTATTGCCACTCTGTATCAAAGCATTACTCCAAACAGGGTGGAACAATATGTTCTCCACATCCATGATAGCCAGGACAAGAATAGGGCTAAAATTAAACCACACACAGATGGTATTAAATGAAGAAATACTTAAAATGAGGCTTGTTGAAGCATCAGAATCTGTTATTTGGATGGGACTGTGGAGTGCAGATGTTCTTGCCTGGGGTGGAGGGATGCTGCGAGGTCAGTCCCTGCACATCGAGCGTCTGGTTCATGTCTCGACCAGGACCTTGGGATTTGGGTTCAGCCCCCGTAGGATGTTGGGCGAGCTGTTAAGGACTACACGCAATTAAGGGTTGAAGTGCCCAAAGTAGGAGAGATGGAGCTGAGTCGAAGTCTAAAAATCCCCATCCAAACCTTTCACTTGGCTGCTGCCAAGCCTGAATGTTTAGGTGGCTTTTATTTTATTTTTACTTTTAAGCTCCCCACCTGGGATTCTGCCAAGAGTTAGACCTCTCTTATTAACCCAAACTGCTCCATTTTTAACAGCGCTGAGCTGTGAAGTCACTAAGCCCAGAACAACCCCAAGTACAGGTATTCCCCTGCGCCTTAGTGTCTGCATCTTAGGAGCATCTTTAGTGACTTGTGGTGCCTGCAGTTCAGGACAAAGCTTTGCTTGGGAGAAATCAGGGGTTATGGTTCCTGTTTCTAGTTGTGTCTATATATCCTCTTCAATCACCAGTTTTAAAGTAAATCTAGATTTTTTTTTTTTAATTTCACCTTCTGTCTTTCTATGTTTCAGTTCCCCATCCTCGTAACTCATTCCTTCTTCCCACCTGTGTCTCAGTGGCCATTTTAGACTAGAAACTCTCAGACCTGTCCTGAAAAACGTATGTATTTATGGCAGGACGTTATACTTCATGGCAGGCTGCTAGTATGGTGGGTTGGCTGTACCTTTGAGAGATTTGTCCCTGCTGTTGTCTGTGCCGGGTATGAGCGTCCCTTGGCCGGGCTGTAACACATAGTCCTATTTGTATGCGTGTTTTTAATAAGTGTGTTGTTTCAGCTGAAATGCCTCTTTCTGGGGCTGGTGCTCTCAGAGAATCGGTCTCGCCCTCTCTCACCTCGGTGGCAAACTGAGAAAGGTTTCCTTTAGTCAGCTGGGGGAGAGGGGGAGGATTTATGAATTGGAGAAACGCATTCCTGATGCGGAATAGGCACATTCCGCATGCCCCCCTCCCCCCCCCCCCCCGAACTTCCCAGCGCCCCCTGCCCCCCCCCCCCCGCTCAATAAAAGCACCATTTGTGTGGCAAATAGCCAAGGGTTTTATGAATACAGCTCTTACTTTCTCCAGCTGTTAGAAACCTTTCTCAAATATGAATTAAAATAAAAAGCCTTGCTAGACACTTTTAGTGCTCATAATTCTGCTATTTTTGGTCTGCGGTGTGGAGTTCTTGCATCAGAAATCTTGGTTTGAGAGGCTTGAGTGGCTTCTTTCAAATATTATGAAATTGAAAAAAGAATCTGAAAGATGTATGACTTTAAATAATCTCCCACACTAGAAGGATCATCGGGAACTCAGTGTGATTATGTCTGTAGATTTGATGCTTCCCTAGCTGTTATGGCTGTGAAATCCTATCTCTGATATTTTATATAGGCTTGCCCTTCCTTCAGAAGCCATTGGGGTGTGTTCTTGAGAAACTGGCACAGCTGGGATTAGGTATTTTTAATAAATCAACTACCGAGGAAAAGAAAAGATCAGGACTGCAATCCATGCATAGGAATCTCTTACAGGTTTTAAGAAAAGCATTTTAGGTTATATCGTGGGAATGAGCTTTGGTAAGAGACCTGGGAAACCATGGTAACGTTAGGAAGATGGTTGAACTGTGAGTTTGCAGTTTGCGTAGCGGAGTGTGAGCTGGGAGAGAGACGTCTTGGGGATTTGTCAGGAAGGCAGGTGAGGAGCAGAGAGATGTGCTCACTCGGCTGCGCGCTCGGGGGATCACGGAGGAAAGGGAGTGCTTTTTCCAGGGGCGATGAATTTAGACAGTTTGCAGTGTCAGTGATTTTCTGTATCAGCCCTGTATTACCTGTGCATTTGTGCAGGCATTTTTCGGATACTTCCCTGCTAAGTGGGACTCGTGCCTTGTTCAGCGTCACTTGGGGGGGTTATTCCGAGCAGAGAGCACAGGGTGGTACCACCTGAGCAGTAGCTGCAATGGGGCATGGGGCATCTTTTCCCTGCCATGTTTATAATCCAGCTGTTCCTCTTTCTGTAGAAAATCTCACCTATCTCTCTGAACCAAAGTTGGATAAATTAGGAGTTTGTAAGCAAAGCAAGCAGGCTGCTTGGCTGCTCCCAAGATGTAGTGTGTGTAGTAAAAAAAAAAAAAATCAATTCCTGACAGCATAAATCATGCTTCTGTCCCACCCCCTCCAATTGCAAACATCCTTTTGAGAGAGCAGCCAGAGTAATTTTGGATATCCACAGTCACATTTTGGATGTCACAGTCATTTTGGATATCCACATCCACACTGATAATCCCTCAGCGACAGAGGGATTGCTTTCCTGGAGGAAGGGGCTCACACAATGCCTACGTGGCCACGGGCACATCAGGACCCTCCCAGCCATTTTGTGCCTCTGTATTCAAGCGATGTGGCAGCCAGCGGTGAGAGGAAAAAATCTGGACAAATGTAAAATCTCACCCACTCAGATTTTGAAGGTGAATCAAGAAAATGTGTTGGGGGCGGGGGGCGGAAATCTAGTTATATGCAGGTTGTGGTGCCATTAAGATGGAGTGGATGTAAGTTGCAGACATTCATTGAACGATCTCTCATATCTTCCTAGGCCTATGCACAGCAAGGGAAGGTGAAACTGAGAGCAAATCTCGCCTCATAAATTTGTATGACATGGCAACAGAATGGCTCAATTTATTTGCAAGAGCAGTAGAGATTTTTCACTTCTGTTGCATTAGCCTGAATCCCAACCGGATCAGAGATAAATAACAGAGCCTCCTAGAGATGGAAAACTAGCCAAAGGGCCGTCAATGCCTTTGCATCTGGATCTACACTCAGAAATGCAGATTTTTGCTGGCTGGTAGGAAAAAGTGAGTATTCCCCCCATTGTGCACATCAATCCTGGTGGGATCATCTTTGAGGATGAAAAGTTCAGTGTCTATAATGGTTGTGCCAAGGCTGCCACAAAACAGATGCTCGGGGGTAATTACACGACTGGCATTTTTGTGTGTCTGTGAGATGGAGGCTTGTCCGAGGCTGCAGTAGCATCGTTCATGTAGGTCACCAAGCTTAACAAGGCAGCAATGGGAAATGTGTGTGAACTGTTGCACTCATTTGGAGAGAGGACTTAATTATCTAGAGGCTTTGATGAGAAATAATTGCTAAAGGCTTTAATACAACTTGCCATTGTCAAAGAAGTTGTTGTCCCTCGGCTGCTCTGCAGGAACTTTGTGTGCCCCGGCTTACCCTGGCATCGATGCTGGAGTTACCTTGCTTCCATACAAGGGTAAGGCATCTTACATGGGCAGTAACTATCCATCAACCAAAGTGGGGTAACACTTCACAGTGCAGCAACCTGATTGTGTGTCAAAGCCCTTAAAACATGCGTGTAAACTCTGACTTGCAGCGCTCGTAAGTCGTATTCCTCTCCAACCTGCGTGTCTTACTGCCATGTAAAAAATCTTAATGAATTAGGGCCTCACCAAAGGGACGTTACTCATATTTTACTGATCAGAAGATAAACCACAAATCACACATAATAAAGGGTGTTTTCCCTGATTCCCAGGCTTCCAAGTTAACCTTTATACAATGCTTTCTTTAATAACTCAGCAGTATATTGCGAAAATAAACCTAAATTTGACAATCCATGTTAAAAACAAACAACCCAAAACCTCTTTCATGAGCAATAACAATCTTTTGGCTATATTTTGTGTACCTAAGTAACAGCCTCATAACACACTAATCATACCCACTAGATGTATGCAGCAGTATTACTAGATAGCTAGGGATATAATTTTTTGCTTAGGCTGTATTGCGTGTTAGTGCATCAATTTAATTTTACAGTCTGCTTGATATGACTGCTTTTATAAGCAGGGATATCATTTTACTTGTGTCCTTTTGCAAATTTGTGCATTAGTATAATTTTCCAGTTGCTTCCAATTCGTGCTGAAAGCAGTTGGCTTTTTCCCATGGACTTCAGTATATGTTGTATCAGGAATTTACTGATTAAAGAAATGGTATATTGTAATAATCCTGCAAATGTTTTCTGACCAACTCTTGTGATACAGGACATGATCCTACAGTAGCATTTTTGGCCCATTCTTGTGCGTTGCGTAAATGAAAGCAATTTTCACAGCTGGCCTTCCCATCGGTTCTTCCTGCTGCCTAGAAGTTAGATCTCCTAATCTGGTTTTATAATTTCTGTGAATCAGCCATACTGGTTTAAACCACTCTGCTCTGCTAAGGCCATGGAGCGCTTCCAGTCTGAGGATGCCCTCTCAGATGTGAGCCTTGGGGCTAGCCCGACCGTGGGAGCCGCACTCGCATCCTCTGCAGAAATCTTCAGAGACCTGCTCTCAGATGAGAATGTTAGTTTTTCACAACCCACTTAAGTAGAAATCAAAATGTTTTTGCCAAGTTTGCTAGGCTGGGAGGAAAAATCTGGAATACACAGATGTAGGTGGAATCTCATGAGCTTCCCTGGAGAGTCCTACACCAGCATGTATTGCTGTGCAACCTAGTGATTGTGGTGGCAAAGCTTAATCAGCAACAAAATGAGGTCTCGTTAAGTCCATTATTGTCATAGCTGGACTGGGGGGTCTAACAAGTAGGAAACAACAAATGGCTTTGGGTCTTGTAAGTCGGCGTGTGGAAATGGAGCCCCGCTATGTTTCATGACCATCTGAGTCGCACATGTTCAGCGAAGGCGCTTGTGATTTGGCCATTATCTCTGTATGGGGGAAAAGTGGAAGATAAATCTGAAGGTTTTTCCAGACAAAAGGAACTTATCGAGTAATACTGAAAACAGACGGCACAGAGCCAAGCTTGGATTTGGCCCTTATTTTGAGCTGAGTAGAAAGAAACTGTGGCCAAGGATCAGCTGGAAAACCATTTAACCTTCTTTGAGATTGAACAGCAGCTTTTGCTGAGAAAGTCTCATTTGAAATACATGAGAAAAATCAAGAGAGCAATGATTTATACAGAGATTGACAGCATGTCATGTAGGATAACCTACAAACTCACCGTATGATCATGTACTCTGATGAGGTGGAGCTATAAAATATGAGAGGTTATAGAGGAAAAAATGCTGCTTCTGGTCCTTTTCGCCTCTCCTGATGTGCCTTTCCCTTACCCTGCCTGTGTCTCAAATTCTCTTTCAGACCCAAACTCTGTTAGGGCAAGTGGAAGTAGAGGGATTAGCTCAACAAATTTATGCATCCTAATATTGAGGGCTTTTTTATTTGTCAAATTCCTCACTGTTTGTTGCATCTTGGTTTTCTGACCTCCAGGTCATGCTCTCTGTTCCTTCACTTGACCATACTTTCTGTGAGTCTTTATTCTCAGTTTTTTTTATAGAGTGCCCAGTCTGACTCTTTCTTTCTTTCTTTCTTTTTTTTTTTTTAACCTGGCTCTCTTCTTCTCTGATCCATTTGCCCCTCTCACCTCCCTTTCCCTTCTTAGGTCTTTTTTTTTCCCCATTGGTCACTTGCTTTCCCTTTCCTCTTCCCCTTCTGCCTGTTTCTCTGAAGGACAGCCCCAGACTCTTCTTGTGCCTTGCCTTTATCCCTCTAACTTTGCTTCCTTTTTCTCCCAATGTACCTCCCTCCTTTGATCTCTCAAATCCAGGAAAAAATGAATTATAACTGTTTATTCTTACAAGTAGTCTTGACCTTCACCTCCTGTTCCTGCCCTTTTGAGATCATGAAGTCTTAGGTGGATTCCTTCCACTTTCAAGGAGACTTACTGCTGAGTGGCCTCCTACTCTGGTCCACATCCTCAGTTCCTGTGAGGAAGAGCTGGGACAGTCCTTTCTGCTGCTGAGCATCTTTTGAGGAGGACGAGTGTGAGAAGTGTGGCCATAAGTGCCTCTCAAAGACATGTTGGGGACAGGATGGAAAAGAACACGGAAAAAGTAATTTGAAGCTTGGAGAAACCTTCTGGGCAGTTGGGCCATCACGCTTTTCCAAATCCTATTCTTTTATGTAAAGACATGAGACAAACATAGCTTCATTGCTGAGCTAGGATGTCTTTGTTGGATATTTCACAGGATGTTTGTGATGACTTTTTGATTAATTGAGGAATTGTATTAATTTCAATTGTGTTCTCCCCATAAATGATGGGTGCTGCTTTTCCTCCTTTCTAAGGGATTGGAGCTATACAGATGAGAAGCGGTAGATGAGATTATTGGCTAATGGCTATTTTAGCAATTTAAGGCACACTGGGGCTATTGTACAGAGATTCCCCTCCAGTAGTTTAAGTAAGCTGATTTTGCTGTACTGTGGCTAAAAGGAAGAAATAGAAATCAGATCCATCTCATGCTTAGCTGTGCAGTGAAATGACTCTGGGTGGCCAGATCTTTATGCTGAACTGATACAAATTTACCCATTTCTCTTGTCTTGCAGAGTAGCTGTGATATCCAGGTTGGCTTTGAATTCCACCTCTCTCTTCAGTCTGTAGTAACCAGCCCTTTACAAAGGGTCACGATGCAGGATGCGCTTGGATCTCCATGTGAAATAGGGGCAATTTTTACTCTTAAGGCAGTCATGGGGCTTCTTGAGCCCTAGTGAAGAAAGCATGTACCACAAGTCTTTTTGTGGTACTGATAGCTGAAAGTCCTGAGTCTTTGCTGCTTATTCTTCATTTGGAGTCCAATGCTAGCTTTCTTATTTTTATGAAGGATGAGGCTTGTGACTGTAGGTTTGCTACAGGGTTGTTATGGGACTCCTGAGAAAAATCCTACAAGAACTAACCTGAAATCCCAGTCTACTCCAGCTGCAAAGCAGAGGTCTTTGGTCTGCCTTCTTTACCATAAACACTGAGCAGTGTCTATTAGGAGAGCTTTCCAAAATAAAAACCTTACAAAAACAGAAGGCATTGCATACGCTATTTCCAGTGGCAAAAGTGAGACTCGTCACTTAATGCATGATTGGAAGGCATTTCAGTATTCAAGATATGCAAACCTGTGGGACATGTACTTACAATTACTTGATGTTTCCCAGTTATTTTTAACTGATGTATCATCTGATGCACATCTCTTTATAAAATGCAGAGCAGCTCGAAGAATAGAGCTCCTAAATTCTTGGTTCAGGCAGCATTTTATTAACCTTTGGAATTCAGTAAGAACTAAGAAAAAAGTAAGGATCTGTCTCAAAGAAATTGGAGATGTAAACATCTGCTGGGCTGCCTTTTGCATCCTGTAGGGAGTTTGTACGCTTTTTATAGCAGCTCTTGTCTTTGCATAGCACCTAACGCAGATGGGTTTTGAGCCATTGCTTGGGATCCCTTGGCACTGTTGCACAGCAGTTAGTTAATAAGGAGACATTGTTCCCTGTAATGTAATGCTATTATTATTTCAAATATTTTGTTAAAGTTCTTTAATCTCTCCTTGTGATCATCCCCTTCTGCATTTTTAATTATCAATGTTTTAAATGAAGGAATGCTGAAGTATGAAAGATTAGATAAGGAAACAACATCAAGAAGCCCTTTGCTCAGAGGGGCTTTGAACGGGACTGTTGTATTGATTTGTTAAACCAGAGCCTGTGTTTTATCAGCAACACATACATCAAATGGCACTGTGCACAACAAATACATGTACAGTTTCTAATAGGAAAAGAGACCCTGTTCAGTGAGGTGCTTCTGCTTGCTGGTTGACGTGAGAGAATGAAAAGAGTGAGTCTTTTTTTGTAAATGGGGAATGATGGAGTAGGTCTATGAGAAAAAGATTCAGCTCATTTCAAATTCGAGGAAAGACGCTTTGCTCCTGATTCACAGTGATTCATGAGCTGTCACGCATCAGAGACAGATCCAGCCTGGCTCTGACAAAATGCGTGACCTGAGCGGTCTTCTACAACAGCAGTGCCACTGGGCAGGGTGACGCAGAAAGGACTAGGAGGGGAAGCTGGACTGCAGCTCCAGGAGGGGACAGCCCATTGCATTGCTGTGGAGCAGAAGCAGCAAAGTGTTTGTCTCGGGAAAAATCAAATGGACAAATAACTGAGTCTGTTGGTATGGGGGTTATTCAGTGCTTGCTCCAGCATGGCCTCTGCCAGCACCCAAGGGAGAGAGGGCATCACTTAAGGGTCTGCAGGCTGCCTTGGGACCGTGTTCAAAGGGGGGGCTAAGTCTGGAGACTAGGTCCAGCTAGAACAACCTTAAGCTCTTCTCCTGTGACCTCAGGCTGGGGATTTCATCCATGCCCTATAGAGACCTTGTTTACATTCAGATATAACTGCTGAGACTGGCTCTGTCCTTGCCCTGTTATTTTCCTGCCCAGCATGGCTGTACAGACCCACTGCTCAGAGTACAAAGGACAGCAAGCTGTGATGTTTCTTTCTGACAGATTTTGCTTCATTTTATCATAAAACAACACCTAATCAATTTAAGCCAAACTTTACTATGACAGGTCTAAACCAAAATGAAGTCTTGCTACCCTTCTGTACAGGTTCACCTTATGTTAAACTTTGGCAGTTGTCCCAAGTGCAGGGTCTCCTGTTCCTTATGTGTTGAATGATGTTGGGCAACGTCTACCACCATCTCCAGCTGAGTGGGAGATCTGTTCTCCCTCAGAGGGGGGCTTATAGGAAAGATGGGGAAAGACTTTTTAGTAGGGCCTATAGCAATAGGACAAGGGATAATGGTTTTAAACCAAGAGGGTAGATTCAGACTAGATATAAGGAAGAAATTTTTTACACTGAGGGTGGTGAAACACTGGAACAGGTTGCCTGGAGATGTGGTAGATGCCCCATCCCTGGAAGCATTCCAGGCCAGGTTGGACGGGGCTCTGAGCAACCTGATCTAGTTGAAGGTGTCCCTGCCCACGGCAGGGGGGTTGGACTAGATGACATTTAGAGGTCCCTTCCAACCCAAATTATTCTGTGATTCTATGATAGCCATGCATTTTGGGCCCCATTTACCTTCTTTCTGTCCTTCAGAATAGCAGTGTTGAAACAGGGAAGGAAAGGGTACACATGGGACTATTTGTAGTATGTTGAAAAAAAACAGGTAGAGTGTAAATAGCATCTTTGATCAAACTTTGAGCTGAGTATTGCTCAGGAAGCCCAACACAAACAACCCTCCTCTGAGTGAGCCCCCTGCCTTGTGTCCTGCTGGCTGTTTGTCCATGCAGCACTCTTCCCAGCCACTCTTTCTCGCCTCAGGCCAGGGGTAATTGCAGTTATTTCACAGGCAGCACCATCCAATGGGTTTTCTTAAATACACAGCAGGGATGGGCCTGATCTGACTAAGATCAGTTGAGTAAGTACGTTCTTCCCACATTAAAGCCAATTAACTTTGGATGTGTATGAGTGAGAGCAAAATTTAGCCCAGTTTGTATTCTCTGTGAATTGGTTCGTGTTGGCTGAGATTGAGTCTCACGTCTTTCCTCGAGGCAGAGGCTCTCTACATGTGAAGGCCAGGCTTACATGGAGCCATTAGAGCAGGGGAAGGGCTTTGATCTGAAAGTTGCACCATTTGAAATTGCAGATGGAAAAAAGGAATTAATAAAACAGCAAGCAAGCCTGCAAGTGAATCATTTTAGCTTCTCCCAGAGCAGGCTCAGTCCCAGAGCCTCTGAAATGGGAGCACGACTCCAGCAGGAGCCATGCATTACCCCAAGGGTACTGAGATGCAATGCTCCTGATGGCCTTGTTGCATCAAGAGCAAGGACATGCCACCTTTGGGAGGGGGAGATGCCAGCGGAGGCAGAGGAAAGCAGGATTAGCTGTGGATGGGAGTGCAACACGGCTCTTGGAGAGCGGTGGTGATGGGGAGCTTGGAGGAGCAGGTCTGCACAGCCTCCACTGCTTTTGCCCCAAGCTGGATGCGTGCTGTAGAGCTGCTTCAGCATGGCGTGGTGCCCAGGCAAATTCGGCTCACTTTGCACTGTAATGTTGCTCTGCAGCTTCCAAACCAGACCTAACTTGCAACCTGCCAGCTCCGAGCAGGAGCGGAGCAGCCTGAGCCTGGTGAATAGACATGCCCTGAGGATATGTCTACATTGCAGTGCAGAGGTGAGACCTGGGCTTGGTGAGACAGACCTGAGCTAGCTCTTGGGAGCTGCGGGGCTGCAATGCACTGGGGGCACGTGGGGTGTGTGTCCCTGGGCTCTGGGAAGGCAGTGTGGAGGAGGAGGGAGGTTTCTAGCCTCAGTGAGTCTCATGACACTTTTGGAGTCTGAGGCTGGGTGGTGGAAGGACTTTATGGGCTGGCATGTGCTGCGGTCACCAGGGGGATGGCAATTTTGTAGAACTCACACAGGAAAATCATGATGAGCAGCACTGGGAAGCAGACAAAGTAGTAGTGCTGGAGTTTGGGTAAAATACACTGCCATCTTCCTTAGGATGCATGAATCTCAGAGTTTGACTGAGGATCCCCAGCCCTGTACCCTGGCACTGGGACATGCCCCAACCCTTCAGTCAAGTAGTTCACCTCCTGGAGACCAAAACCATCTCTGCAGAGTGCTAGAGGAGACAAGGGGTATGGCATTTGCCGGGTTCCCAGCTGTGGGCAGCGGTGCATGGGCATGTTTGATGGGCCAATTCAAGCACCTGTGGCTGCAGGTTGTGCTAATGCTCTAAGCTCCATATGCCTGAGGACGTATAGCAAAAAAAGAATAAAAATAGTAGAAACAGGTAAAACTAGCTTCTGGTGAGAAGAATACAGAGATTGGCTGAAAGAAGTGGAAACACATATGAAATTTTGGAGTTATTTTCCCTTCTGCATTCCTTATGTTCTCATTGCAAGTCATATTTCTGTATTTCTTAAGTGCCAGGCTAGTTTCTACCTGTTTTCCTTCCACCCCCCTCTGCACCTCTTGTAATCCAAGCTCTTCTGTTGAATTCACATGTTGGCCTGTGACAATCTGCCCAAACTTCCCCTCAAAACCAGGAGGACAGCCCTGCATGGGATCCACGCTGCCTTCTGAAGAGGTGGCTGTATCCATATGAGCCATTTTGGTTCACTTTACAGTCAAATGAATAGAAATAGGCACTTCCCACCCAGTGGCAGCCTTCCCTTATAAATCTGATAGACTGGCACTTCAAGGAAACATTTTCTTTCCACTGATTAGAAACAGATTTTAGATGTCTCCAGCAGATGTTATCCTCTGAAGGAGTCCCACCTCCTGAGTCTGCGCTGCCATGTGGTTGCTTATTGCTGAAATTATTCAATATTACAGAGACAAAAAAAAGAGGTAGAGAAAGAAATGGTTGGAAGAAGCTTTATCAACCCAAATCACAGGTGATTTTCAGCAAGATCTTGGGAAATAAAGTCTGGTGTGAGCCAGCAGCTTAAAGCCAGAAGGGTGGCTGCAGCCCCTGGAAGAGGTGCGGAGGAGATCTCCCTCCCCAGCAGCTCCCGGCACCTGCGAGGCTCCTCCGCTCTCAGCACTGAGCACTAGATGGCATCCAAGGGGGGAATTTGGGCTCCCAAATGCAGTCCTGGGCTCTGAAATTATAATTGCAGCTGGATCCAAAAATGAGGATCCCATCTGGATGGGGAAAAATCCAAAGGGCCAGGGAGATGGACTTTTTCCAGCTCCTGCTTCCAATCCCATTGGGGTACAGCTCACTCCGAGGTCTGCTCCGCTGTCTCAGCTGAGTGCTGGGCCATGGGGGCAGGAAAATAATACAAGGGGATGAAGAGCAAAGGCATCGTGCACAAGTCAAGGTGCATTAAAGCCTGTGTGGCTGCATTTGCCCATATCCTCTCTTTCCCCTGAATGCTGCCAGCCTTGTGGGTGCTTGGATGCGCAGCATGCTGCATACGTTGCTGTCTGTTCACGTGCCATCCCTTGGTGTCCCCTAAGGTGTGCAGTGTGGGGACAGCTGCAGGTGTCTGGAAATGCAGCTGCTCTGAGCTGGAAAACATTTCCTAATGAGGGAATTTAATCCACCTTGTTTTCTAAATAAGCCAAGTTGTCCCTAGGCCATTAATGGGCTTTGGAAGAAAGCAGAAGCACCACAAGAGATGGCTCTTGCCTGGGTGATTTTTTTCTCCTCTTTACCTTGAAGGTGTCTTTCTGCTGGTGTGGGATGAAGAGGGCGAGTGTTCAGCATCTCTCCATGTCCCATGTCTGTGCCCTCCTGGGATGGAGCGTTCAATTTCAGCTCCAGGCAGGATTAGACCCCCAGCTTGGGTATCAAAATGTTTGCTTTTATCATCTCTCAAATAAGCGGTGGCCATGAACAAGCTCCTTGGGAGAGGCAGCTGTGCTTGGCCCCATGGCTCAGCCCTGGTTTGGTACGTGGGGCCAGGAGCCAGCACCCAAGCCGGGGCTCTAAGGCACTGGTGTTTACGGCATGGAGGTGCACGCAAAGGAGCCAGGCGGGATGCCAAAATGAGTAAGTGGCCACGGGTGGCTGCCTGGAGGTGCAGGAGCCATGGGAGGGACACGATGTTCCCTTCCTGCCTTGTTTGCATGCGGCAGGTGACCTTGAGTTTAACAACTTAATGAGCACTGTGCAATTACCAGCAGCATTTGCATGTGCCCTGTCCCTGTTTAGGAGGATGCCGAGTTACAGGTCCCAGTGCATGCTGGAGGTGACTTTATGACTGTCTCTCCTGAGCCTTTTCGCTCGCTCTCTAGATGAGCAAAGGGGTCTCAGGGCTGCAGCATCCCATCCGGCACCACACGGGCTGCCTGCAGAGCCCCGCTGCCCTATCTGCACGGGCAGCAGCCAGGCAGACCGCAGCAGGCAAGAGCTGCCCTGACCTTATCAGAGAGCAAGCATCTGCTGTCTGCAGCACCCCGCCTCGCCGCCCCCACAGCCTGTGAGGGAGAAAGGATGGGGGCAGGCCCTTGATTTCCCAGCTTGCTTAATCACAGGCATTCACTCCTGGGCGTAAATTTGTCTTGTGATTCGCGTGACAGGCGGGGAAGGAGCTGTAAGTGTTCGACTGTTGCTTCACTGCCTGGAGGTCCGGCACCAAAAGGGGCTGCGTCTCATCACTGCCGAGAAAACATTTTCCCTCTGAAACACCTTTGTGCTCACACTTTTTTTTTTCCCTTGTGTTTTTCTGGTGTGAATACAGCTCCAGGCAGGGATGCAGGAGAGCTTTATCAAGGTTTGTCTGGAGTTTGAAATAGTTTTCTTCCCAAAAGTATATGTACCTACAAGAAATAGCTTCAACCCAAGCCCTGGGTAGCTCAGAGTTACTACAGACTGCTGTTTGTGTGCCCATTTCTTTTACCTGCAATTATGGGGAAATTGCCATCGTGTAAGCAATGGGCTGTATGAATAGCTTTATTATTTGTTATTATTAGACCTAGATGTGTGTTTTTCTTGAGATCACATCTGCACAAGAAGGCGCAGTAATAATAGCCTTTTGGACTGGCCGGGTTTAATTTCTATGGACTGTGAAATTTTTGAAGCAAGGTGCCGTTTATTGCTTTCTTTTAAAATCAATGGTATTAAGCAGACAGTCGCAGCAAAGACACCTCTGCGTTGTCCGGGCTGAGTTCTTGTAAGGACAGGCGGTCATGTGCTCACTCTCCTCGGCTGGCAGCAGCAAAAGGGTCTCTTGTTACAGCCTGGTGCCAAGCTATTTTGGGAAGCAAGATTCCCCTTTTATGGAATTATTTTTCATGCGACTTTAAGTACTGTGCTCGTTTGCACTTCTCTTTCTCTGTTTTGTTCTGTTCTATCTCTCGCCTTCAGGTAGGGTGTGTAATATAGACAGCAACAGCTTTTCAACTTGTGACAGCAAGGTGCTATCTAAGTATGGAAAACATGACTAAGAATGGGTCAAGAAATAGGAAAAGATCATGTTTTCTCTTTGAGGACCATTATCAGGATCTTTTCATCAAAGCCCAGTAGGAAAGAGTAAAATCAGGGCTGGGTTCCTTAATGCACATCATGACCTACCAGTGGTTTTTGGGCTGCTTATCAGGTGCTCGTGCCCATGCGGACACAAGCTCACGTGGTCGCAGAGCCACCCAGGCAGGCAGTCTCTGAAAAGAAGATGGAAACAAAACCAAATTGAAATGGTGCCTTGTCAGACTTGTACAATTTGTGCTTTTGGTGTTGGGTTTGTTACCCCAAAAGTCACCTCGTGTTTGGTATATTGCTCCACTTTCTGAGCAGCTGGTGGTATGAGGCTTCACTAAAAGCAAGGTGGCTGTAAATATAGGTGCATGGTTGGAGAAAGGCGGGCAGCGGAGGGCAGATAAAATGAGAACTCAAAATGCATCACTTTGGGGGGTCTTTTTCTTTCATTTTTGAATCTCAGTATTTCAAAACAGTCTCGGGGTTTGGAAACAGAAGGATTTTGACATTGGTGTTGGCAGTATTGGATAAAGGAGATAAAGGGGCCTGTGATGAAGCACACAAGCTATTTGTGATCTATTGTGCAACAACTGTCAGTGAACCTGTGTCTTTGTGTGTTTAAAGTGTATTTCCTGACATTTACTGGCAATTTTAAAGGAATTTACTCTTTGCTATTTCATAATCCTTGATTCAGAGCAAATTTACAGATCTTGAAGATCAGAAGAGGCCATTAATGCCATAGTCTTAGTCTCTGGATAGCTCAAGCCACCTAACTTCATCCTCTCCTGTATTGAGCCTAATACTTTGTGTTCAGCTACAGCATGTCTTCTATAAAGGCTTGATATGAAGGTGGAAAGATCAACCACTAACCCAATGGTTTGTTCCAAGATCTGATCATTATCACTATTTAAAATAAAATGTGTAATTTACTTCTCATTTTTCTTTGTCTGCCTTTGGCTAGAAGAGGAATTTATACCCAAACGTTCATATAAAAGCAAATATTTCTTTAGCCCTTTCAAAATAAAGCAGAAGAAAGGCTAGATATATATTGCAGTGAATCTGTGTATAGAGAAAATAGAATAGCATCCTTCCAGTGGTTTGATGCTGTGGTCTGCAGGTAGCTTGCATGCATTTGTAAAGTATTTGAGCTGTATTAAGGTCAATAACATAACTTGAACATCATTTCTTTTAGTGGCTTTTCTTCTTTATAGACATTTCTTCAGCCTTTTGAAATCCAGTGTCCCAAGCAAAATTAAACTGGCACAGAGAAGTGAAGCTGGCAGAGAGGATTGTGCACTTAAGGGGGGAAAAAAAAAAGGCATTTAACTGGAAATGTGTGTGACAAATGGGAGTGGGCCTGGCTTGACCCCTTCTGGCTATTAAAAGGCTATATTGCAAGATAATTTGGGAAAATACTGTAGCTAGAGGGAGCGTGTGAACCAAATGGTTCATGCCGAGTCAGTAATTTGAGTGCTGTAGTTTTGTAATGTGCTACTAACCCAAACTGTGGATCCCACCACTCCTGAATTTTTGGGCCTGGCTTTTATCACAGTATCAAACAGCCTATGTGAAAGTATCCAGAAGACAAACAGGGGAGAAAATCCTTTTCAGAGCTATAAAACCATCTTCTGTTGTAAGGAGCTTGATCGTTTTTGGCAAGGCTTTCAAAGAAAACAGTGTCGAGATCCTCTCGATGAATAGGAACATTAATATATTAGGTATGTATTATGTAAATCTGTACTTCAGTGGAGTGCTAGATAAGATAAATGGGAGCAAAGAGCAGGCTTTGAAGGCTGTTGGTGAGATTTTAGTTGTGTGTGCTGTGCCCCTTGAAGGCTCAGTGCAGCACTCAGCCCATGGGGACATTGAGGTCCTGCAGCCCCCTCCTGCTCCTGGGCCACTCGAAGGTCTGCTGCAGCATCACCAGCTAAATTTTGTCAACCTGTGGTACAACCTTGCTCAGGCCACAGTACTGCAGCGTTATCCCTGAAAAACCTCTTTTCTTTCTGTTTTGTTGCAAGGGGTTCCTTCATAGTTTCAGTGCAGGTGGAGGAAAGCTCCTCCATGGCAGAACCAGGCTATGCAGCCCCTTTACGCCTCCCTGGACATTGCGTAGCATGGAGGGATCAAGGCATGGATGGCCAGGGTTACAGCAAACCCAATTTGTGTGCTGAAGCAAATATTTGGGGAGGGTCCAGCTTGGCCCCTGCAAACACATTTAAATACTTGAGGATTGCTGACAATGAATTATCGAGATACAGACTTGAGAGCAGATAAGCCGAGGGACTTGTGCATTGTATACAAATACACGGCCTGACCCTCGCATCTCACGTGAGGTGGCAGTGTTGTTGGAGCTCTTCCCTGGCGCATCTCCATTTTCATGTTGTATAGTTGTGCAAGACAGGATTGATATGGGGACCCCCACACGTGGGGCCACATGCTTCACTTTTTCTTGCACCACTTCATCTCTTGACAAGCCCCACCATTGCTCCATATATATTTTGCTTAAGTTGCCTTTCAAAAGCCTCTACCTGCTTCCCCACTTATGTGCCCATATCCCTCCAGTATCAGCCCATCAGAGCAGCGTCTTGGCTCGTGTTCAGAAGATGCAAGCCCATGCATGCCACCTTCAAGGTTGCTCCTCGGCACAGCATCGCCTTCCCTGCTGCCCCACAGTGCCAGTGGCCAGGCACGCACCTGCCCTGTCAGCTTCCATGCTCATCATCAGGGGCTTCACACTTTGAAGGCGATGCCAAAAGCTATCGGGTGGCCCATAAAATGGTTTGGTCTAGACGTGGAAAAAGATTTTTTTTTTTCTTTCACTTTTCATTTGGATGCTGAGCATTTTCAACAAGGTTATTGAGATAGTTTGCAACCAGAAATCAATCCAGGCTGAAAAAATGTAGGTGTACCTGTTTACATTATAAACCACAAATGTTTGCATCCTGCAACAAACATCTGGGAAGTGTCCAGACCAGACATTACAAATGTGTTAACTACCCTGAGTTAACCGGTAATCATTTCGGGGCTAAAAACTCGAGTGTGGACCTTTCCTCTGAGACTGCTGTTTATAACGGGGCTTTCATTTAGATCCTTACCTAGAAGCGTAATTAAACCGTGGCACATTCTTGACTTTCAAACAAACTTCTGGGAGCTTGCCAGCGCAGAGCACAGACCCAGATTTTACCAGGTTTGAAATGAGCGGCGATGTACCACCTCTTTCATTAACTGTTGTTGACAGTGAAAATGCCTGCCCGGTAGAAATTGTGAATTATACAGACAGCCCTTTAAGGCTCTGCTAATAAACACATGAAAGGATTTGAGGGAACTATACGAAAATACTGGTCCATTGAAATCCTTTTTAATGCCACCAGTTGGGGAGGAGGTGTATTATTCAAGGCTGGAATTTCTCATAATTAACGTGCATCTTTCGTAATTAAGATGCTGCTTTTGATTTTGCAGTCCGAGTTTGCTCCAGTTTCTCTGTTAATACTGGGCTGTGTCACCAGGCAGTGGGGAACCATAGCCATGACCCGCTGGAGCTGCTTTGATGGAGCTGAAGGGTTTGGTTTTTCCAAGCAAATGCTAAGGAAGGGCAGTAGATGGTGCTGTTATTCTCTTTTTTGAGGACAGGGATGGCAGACTGAAGACGGAGGCACAACTGGGGCTGGACGCGAGGTGTTACCGTCCCCAGTGCCCCCAAATCATACATCAGGCTCCTTTGAATCGTGGGATTTGGCCTTCAGAAAATCTTCAGATTAAATCAAAAGGCGTCCTTTTCTACACCTTGTGCATTTTGATCTTTCAGATGAGATTTGTTGGTCGCATTTTCAAGCTTTTTGTCGTAATCGTGTAATTTAAAATTTATCTTTTTTTTTTTCTCTTTGTAATAATGCAAAGTGGAATCCTCTAATCATTTCAGGAGCCAGCAAGATTTAAGGGAACTAAATTAGTTTAAGGAGAAATACCAGGATTGTGAAACTTGGCAATAGTACAGATGCTGGTTTCAAAACAGACTGGACTTGAAGGTTGTTGGCAAATCGAATGCATCTGTCCCCGAGTGATTTGGGATGCCAGGAATGGGTCCATGACCACAGAGCTTCCTACCCCATGGGTCACCGAGGCATGTGCTTGAGGGGTGACCCTCCTGGCCTGCATCAGTCTGGATACCCAATTTCCTGAACAGCAGTAAACACTGTATCAGAATGACATTTAATCAGCTAATTTTTTTAAATAACCTGAAGATTTATGAGGCTTGATTCTTCCCAGTGGCATTGGAGAGGGCAGAATTGGGCCCCCTTTGGATTTCACTTTTATTTGCCTCTCTCTGCAAAGACAGGTCTAAGTCCAGCCTTAGCAAACATTTCTTAACAGGGCAGCAATGATTGCGCAGGTTAGACAACCCAGTGCCGGTGAAGGTGGCTGGTGTGTGAAAGCAGGCAGGGGATGTGGCAGCTCTCCTGCCCTTAACCTCCTCCTGCTTTGGGGTGGGGTTGGCAATACCCCCAGCCCTCTCCCTGCAACTCGCAGCCCCTCTCACGGTGTTTTCTCCAGCAGCAGCTGATGGTGCTAAAAATAGTCTTGAACCGGGTAGCGGTAGTTCAGCTTTGGACTTTCCACAAGTTTACTGGTATTCTGGCCTTGTGACTCCAGTTTAGGTCACCTGACGTGCAGCACGTAACTTTGCTCCGATTTACCCGTTCAGTGGGGAACAATCTCAGATAGCGTACGGATAACAATCAGCGGATTGAACACAGCTCACTTTCTTATTTTAGGATTGCTATAGACATGGTCATTAATGGCTCTAAGAAATACAATAGGCAGGGCCTGGTCCTTCCCTGCTACATGTCTCCTCTCCAGAAGAGCTGCTGCCAAATCCTCCCCATGATAGAAAAGCAAAGTTGTTCCTATATAAAACCCTGCTGTAGGTCTGAGGGGGCAGCGGTGGTTTGGCACTGGGCTGTGCATCAAAATGGGTGTGCAACCATGCACGCTTTAGACGTCAAACTGCTCTGCAACATCATTCTTGTTTGCAGCATGTCAGGAAGAGCAGGAGAGATTCTCTACACTTGCAAGCAGGGCAGCCTGGAGTACCGGGGCCGCATCCTGCGTGGCTGAGGAGCAGCCTCGGGAGCGCAGGGTCCATGCCGGTGAAGGGCAGTGCTGCTTGCCGGGCTGCCGCTGTGCCCCAGCGGTAATGCTGGACTAATGAAACACGTCGTAGGGACTAATTAAAGTCATGCTGGGCCAAGGGGAGTGGGATGGGGTAAGCAGGAGTGTAAAGGCAGGCTACAGATCCACTCCCTGCTCCAACAAATAGTTATTTTACATTAAATACTGTGTGGGATAAACCACTTCATGAGTCTCAGAGCAGAAACCGGAGCTGCCTCCCTTCCACTCTCTCCCCAAACCCACCCTGTGTACCGCGTACCAACAGGCTCCTCTTTTCCCAAACCAGACCTTACTGTCCCCCTTGGGCACACTCTTCTATGGACGAGAGAGAAAAAAGTAAAAACAGGAACTTTTTTTACTGTTTTTTTTTTGTTTGTTTTTTGACAGAAGTGATACCCTTTGGCCTGGATCGTGATGACTGGTCATGCTGAATGAGGAAGAGCTTCTCTCCATTTTAAATTATTGCCATGTAATGAGCAGGTTTCCATGTAGTCGTATCCCACAGATACAAAGGTGCAAGGGGCAGCATCCAGTTCCTGCCCCTTTTCCTGTTACAGGAGTAGTCTTAAAGAGCTTATTATCTTAAAATGACAAGATGGAATGAATAAAACACAATTCCTGTTTTAATATTGTTGGGTTCTGAAATATCCCAGTTAACGTTTAAATCTGGTCAAGAACAAGTGTTACTGCAAATATTTTATCTTCCCATAGATTGTATCAGTGCTGCAATCCTTGTTCAGCAGCAGCCTGGTCCAGCTTAGATGGGAAAGTGGTGAAAATGTTGCGAGATCAGTTGGTCTCCAGAAATGTGGGGCAAAATTCACTGGTAACGTAAATGCAATTGATTCAGTTCATTTAGATCAAGAAAAAAAACTTCAGTCCATAGTGGAAATTTAGAATCTGACTGAGAGGAAAAGCTGAGCCCTAAATGGATAGCTGTTGCATGGTGTATTCAATAATTGCATTTATGAATAAACAACTAATTATTACCAATGAATCTCTTGCATATTATTGACAAAGGCACAGAAGCTGGTTTTTGGCACTGCTGACTTACCCATTGTCAAGTGGGAACTGAGCAATTGTAGTGGCTGCTCCCTTAAGAAATTGTCCAAGATTCAGACTTATTTGTGTGCCCTGGCCTGCATCAATTAACAGTACAATCTTTTTGTTATGAAAATGCAAACATTAGTAGCCTGAGGGGTCTTGTAAATGCAAATATGAAACTATAATTTCAATTTCCCTTTAAGAACAAGAAAGGCTCTTTTTTTTGTTTGCTGTTACAATGACAAGTCTTTTTTTTTTAAATTTTCTCACTTTAAACGCAAAATTGAATTTAACCCAGGGAATTTCAGCAGGGATCATTTTCAATCAGCAGATTTGGGGATGTGGGAATGCTGAAGCTGGCTGCTGAAAGCTGTGGGCTCCTCTCGCAAGGACCAGGCTCTGAAGGGTACGGGGAAGGGTGGATGCTTGGCCCTGCAGTGGAGGTGGTGAGCTGGGCTGGGCAGCGTGCCCGCAGCTGGCGTGGGGCTGGCCCCCTCGGCTGGGGAAGAATTCCCATGTGAAGATTCTTTCCGCTCGATTCAGGCATCCGAGGAGCCTAAATTAGGCACCCCGCACCTCTGCCACAGGGGAAAGAGAGAGAGACCTTGAGACGTGTCCTCCACAGGCAGCTTGGCCCCCCGGGTGGGTGACCATCACCGGGGGGCACCATTTTGAGCCAAAACTGATGGTTTTGTGCTCAGTGCCATGGGGCAATACTGGACAAAAGAGAGCCGTCTCCTCAAAAGTAAGGTGGGAGATGGCACCCGAGTGCATGTCACTGAGGAGTAATGAAAGAATTAGAGGAAAGTCCAAGGTCTGTTTTCCCCTTTCTTTTTACACCGCACATCTAAAAATAAAATATGAAAACAGCCACTTTGCTTTCTTCCCCCCAGGCTGGCCCAATATGCCCAGGTATGTGTCTAAACCGATTCCTGGAAAACCTGCCTTTGCCGAGGCACAGTCTCTAGCGCTGGGGTTATAGTCTGCAGCTCCATGAAAAGCAGCAGGGAAGCGTGTCCTTGCTGGGGGGGTCCTACCTGCCCTCCCTGCCTGCCTGCCTCTGCAGGCAGGGAAACAACAGGGCCGCGGCAGGATATGTGCCTTGGCACAGAATTTGGCCTGGCGGCGGTTTGCCAGCGCACAGACGGAAGGCTGAGGTCAGACACAAGACCAAAAAAAAAGAAGACAAGTGGTTAGATACTTTCCTTGAGTAGCACACACTCTTCCCACCACCCGCGCCCCCAGCCGCCCTGCTCAGAGCTGATAGCATTGCCATCCCGCCAGCCTGAGTTCCTGGGAAACCTTTTGTTTAATTCCTTGGTGATTTTTAATTAGACCAAGGGGGTGATTAACCAACATAATAATCCCTCACCCAACTCCAAACACTCTCGTTACACTCATTTTACGAAGGTGGCATTGCTGGTGAAGGAGAGCAAAGCTGCTACGGTTCGATGGTGGTCCCGGTGGGCGGGTGGCATGGCCAAAGCCATCCTTCAGCCCTGAGCAGGCAGGGCAGGATCCGGCCCTGCCGGGGTAGCCCTGTTGGGGTCTGCCACGCGCCAGGATCTGTGGGCACAACATACACCGCGTCCCCTCGAAAAGGGTCTGTCTCAGCCCATGGAGCAGAGCTCGGGGGCAGGAAGAAAAAATAGGAGAAAAATGTTTAAAGTTATTTGTCACCAGTTTTCTCCCCTTCACACCGTTACCACCTTTCGGGAGTCCTCCAGCCTTGGATCGGCTGGTTGTTTTCCTATCCCCCCCTCCCTCTCCTATTGCACTCCTCTGGTTTGTGAACGCTAGAGGCTCCCTCCTTCTGGTCTGCGAAAAAACTTTAGTTCCTGACTCTTTTTTTTTTTTTTTTAACTTCCCTCAGGAAAAAAATGTGGAGTTAATTATCTATGTAAAATGTCAGATGCAGGAAAGGGGCTGTGCTTACTTGGATATCCCATCCGAGGCGAAGTGACTGATTTTTTTTCCCCCTTTTTTTTTTTTTCTTTTTTTTTTTTTTTTTCCTAAGGGGTGGAAAGGACCTCGCG
>NW_008824360.1:1326078-1330048 GCF_000699105.1 Pygoscelis adeliae | reverse complement strand
GTACTTTTATTATTGTTAATAATGAAAAAAAGAAACTCCTGCCACTCTAGTTACTTTGTGTTGCTCGGATGTCGGGTTTGCCAGTGGTTCTGTCTTTCTTCCCTCTCCCCTCCTTGCGCCAATGCAGGCATCTCGCTAAACTCATTTCTTTAAAAGATTGCTTTGAAGTGCTCTCAGGCATCTCGTAGTCACTGGCAGGGGTCTTAGTTTGCTAGCCTGCTTGGCTTTTGGAAATGGTATGGCATGTAAGGAAACTGTCAACAGTCTGTCTCAAAAAGATGTTGCATGCCAAAACATCAACCGTTCAATTATGGCTGTAATGCTGAATATTTAATTGACAGACACAGGCAGGGGAAATCAACTGGCTTCCAACAAAGAGATTAATAACACAACAGCACGTGAGTTTAATACTCCAGACACCACAGTCTTTAAAACAATTGTTTCTGCTTAGAACCCATTTTTTAAAGACTGTCAGTTTGATTTAATTTTTATGTAGTTTATTGATCATCTGGTGTATATTACGAGGCACTAATACATTAAGAAGAGAGGCATGGTTTTCTCTTTATGTTCCCACAAGAGTAGAGGCCAGTAAGGAAAGCTTCATCTTCTTGTATCTGGAAAAAATAAAAATACTTGATATTCTGTATATGAAACTAATGTAAGTAGAAACATAACTAGCTTGACTTACCTCGCTTATTTAAACAGAAGGTTGGATTCCTAGTAAAACAGCTCCTAGGAGTCAGAACTTTAAACTTTTACTTATGCAAGTTGTCTTAACTTCAGGCATTCATGGCATGAGTAAGTGCTCTTTGAATGGGTAAAGGGTTTTTCTTCCCTGTCTCTAGACTAAGGGCCCTAACTGCAAAAGCAGTTAGTTGACATGTGTTTTTCTACTTGTGATAGTCTGGGTAAACAGAACTTATCAAGCATCACTGGAAGGTATTGTTAGTAGGGAATAATGTGATACAGCAAAAACTGTGATTGTTGCTTTGTTTCACATTACTACAGGTGGAAATCAGAAAGTAAACACCAGAGTAGGTTTTTTTGTGTGTGGTGGTTTTTTGTTTTGTTTTTGTTTTGTTTTTTAGTGTGAGGAGCATTTAAAAGTAAGAGCATGAATTCAACAGCTTGAAGGAAATTTTAGATCTGGCTGATCACTGGCAGGTGAAAAGCATGGGTGGGATGTGGTAAGGGAGTTGATTACATGATGGATAGCTCATGATGTGTGTTTGGGGATGGGCTTTTCAAATACACCTAGACCAGTAGTATCGGACTTGCTGGTGGATGACTGGGCATGAGGTGCTGTGAAAGCCAGCTGCCCCACGCGCAGGAGGCTTGGCTTGCTCTTCTCTCTGCCTTTTGCTAGGGAAGACTAGGAGCTTATAGTTTCCAAGCACTTGATTCCCATTTTCTTCCTTCCTGAGCTTGTCAAAAAAAACCCCAAACAAACAACCACTTTGAAGGTGGAAAAAAGGTGCTCTAGCTGAAGCCTGTAAAAGAAAGTTGGACAGATACACGTTGATGGGTATCTACACGTTCAGTAATGTGTAAGATAATGAGAAGCAGAATTGGGTGAAGTGACTTGTTTTAAGGTGGAGGTACACAGTAGAGGTCTTCTGCTGGTGCATGTAGGCACATGGCCAGTGGCCTCCAGTGCAGTTAAACTGAGTTATGCCTCTTGAGCGGCTGCCCAAAGGCATTCAGAGTAGCAAGGAAACAGAAGGCTTTATCTCATTTGAGGACCACCTTAGGAAATATTAAAACCAGTCATTTGATTTGCAGAGGTCTGTGACACTGCATTGGCTTCTGCTGCAGGCATTGCTGTAATTTTGACCTGAATTGGTTTTCTATGGGGGGGGGGGAATGAATAAACTATGGCTGAAATGTCTTTCAGAAATGACACACCTCAGCTCTCTGTGAGGTGGTAGATGTGTACAAACCCTTCTTTGTTTACATACAAATTTAAACAAATCACCCAGAAGACAGTTATCATAAACATCTAAGAAAGTCAGAATAAGTAAAGCAGAGCTATCAGGAGCTTCCTTCAGGTCTAATTTGGCGAGAGTCGTTAGAAAGATCCACTTTTGTCTTTCATCGTTAAGTACAATGGTTATCTTGATGGTATATGCATAAGGGGAAGATCTGTATCTTCATTCCTTGGGGATCATGGGGAGCAAAGTTGTTGAGCCATTGGCAGAAGTGCATTGCTGGTGGAGTAGGTTGGATGAAGATCTGCTGAATCAGACCCCCCGTTTCTCCTGCGTTTCCAACTTGTGTTGAGTTGGAAGGGAGCTGAATATTTCCAAATACCCAACTCTTCCAACGAGTTTACTTTGCACTGACAAATCCCTGCTTTCTTGCATGAACAAGAGGTTTCACCACTGACACTGAACTTCCCAGAAATTTCATGTCAGCGTTCAACTCGGTAAAAGAGGCAGAAAAGAACTGAGTGTGCATTTATTAAAGCAGGTCATCCAAGGGGGAAAAATAACTTTCTCCATCTGCTTCCTCCTCTCAGGAGGGCTCTGTTTAGAGAATTAGAAGATGCTTCCTGAAATTGTTAGGGCTGCAGACGAGCCCGGTGGTGTGGAAGAGTTCCTGCTGCCCTGTCCCTGTCTCGCTGGTCACCGTGACACATCTGAAAATGTGATTGAGGAGCTCAGCTGGGGGGGCCTGAAGTTGCCCCTGCTAAGCCGGTTGGTGGCTTCACGTTGGAGAGCTGTGGGGAACTCTCTGAGCAGCAAAGAAAGAGGTGTGATGGGAGGACGTCACTCCACCTTCATCTGATCATCCCCAGCCCAATCGCAGCCCCATCCCTTTGCCAGGAGTTCTTGCACCTTCTGCCTGGAGCATAGAGCCATTACTGGGGGGGACTGGTGTGACTCTGGTGGGGGCAGGTCCCATGGGGCAGCTTTCCTTGGCGCCCTGGGGTTTTGGTGCCCAGATGCAGCATTGCGTGGAGCTGCTGCAACCAGCCACCACCTTTCTGCAGGAGACATGGGCCAGGTGGGGAAAAGTCCCTTGCCCTGACCATTGAGGTGGGATATTTTGGAGGCTGACCCCACAGATGTAGCATCTAGGGTTAAATTTACTCCTTTCAGACCTGCTTTTCTTCCCTTGGCAGGGACTCCCCATGTTCAGCAAACTCTGAGCAGCCACCCGCGCTCTGCTGACAGTCGCTAAGTCGAGTGTTTAATCTCGGAAGAGGGGAAGGCTGTGTCAGCAAGGCTGATAGGGCAGATGAGTCTTCAGTAGCTTGTATTTGTGCAGCTTGCGCAGGTAGAGCAGCTTCCAAAAAGTCCTGCTTGTGCTATAAAATAGAGGGATTTCATCTGGCATACCTGCTTCCTAGGCGCGTGGAAATCGGGTTTATGGGAGCATATGTTTCAGGCTGGTGAGATGTAAACTGCACATAATTTACTGCCTTTCTTATTTTTTGTCTCTAACTTAATTTTCTCTCTTCTGTCAATCCCAGTTAATCTGTACAACACAAGTTTTACTGCCTTTGGGAGGTTTTGAAGCAACAGATGGATAGGCCTCTTACGACCTTAATATCTCTTCGGCTTTCTCACAAATTTGGCATCTCCTCTTCTGTAGTGAGCTTGATGCTAAAATGAACTTTGAAAGTAAATATTTATGTTAGCAGGACCTTGACATGTTTATGTAAGTGGGGATATAATCTTATAATTCGGGCTAACAGTTTAGATTACTCTTAACTTTCCTCTTCTGTGTACAAAATTGTGTCATTGTCCAGCTTTCAGAAGCAAAAAGGGTTTGAGCTCTGCCCGGGGCCCTGTCGCTCCGTCATGAAAACCGGCGCAAACAGGCCTGGGATTGTCATTTAAGTGTAAGGAGTGGGAGGAATTAAAGATGAGGTTAGAGTTATTTGGATGCTGTAAAGTTGAATTTGATGAGCTAAGCAACTTTGCTTTGTTTGGGTTGCTTTTTTTTTATTATTATTTTTAAGACT
>NW_008824360.1:1298696-1326020 GCF_000699105.1 Pygoscelis adeliae | reverse complement strand
TCTTTCTACTGTGCTGAAGAAACTGCTGACCCAACCATTGCTTATTTTCGGCAAGGGACAATGAGATCGAACTGTACTAAACCAGCTGTATTCCCAAGAGCTTGGTGTTGTCTTCTCCATTGCCGCATCTTCTCTGTGTTAGGGAGGACTGAGTCCATCCCACGCTTGAGAAGCTGCGTGGGTGTAGAGTCATCATTGTGTTTTGAGCATCCCTAGATGGGGTTTGGTTGTTAATGTTTATGTATTGCTTATTTTAATACCTGTAGGATCTCTTGGTGGCAGCAAGCTCCCTGCGAGGCAACAGGGTCTGTCTCAGGGATGGCTGGTCTGGAAGTGCTTTGGCAAAGGCAGGTTTGCAGAGGTGGCATCTTGGCATAGGGGTCTGTGGTTGTATCCCACCATCATTTGGGAGTAAAGGAGATTTTTTTTTTTGAGCCTTGAAAAGCTTCTTATTAAACCAACAGTCAGCATCTAAGCACGATACCCATCCTTAGTTTTGACCCTCTCTTGAAAGACCAAAGGAGAATGACTAGAAGAAAGCACAAGAGAGAGAAGAGATATTTTGGAGGTGTTTAAAATACACGTTTTTTTGCATTGGCTTTATAAAAACCCAAAAAACCTATCAAGAGCAGGTTATTAGTGACAATTATACTTGAGGTGTTAATTGCAGAACAAGGAAATGCTATACCAATGGCAGACCGAGTCCTCGGGGGTATAAATCTGCTGGCTTTCCCGAGTCAGTGGAATTTGGCCAGCCTGAAGATGTGTCTCCAGGAAAGCAGAATTACGTGCAACTGCTTCATGACCAGAAGTGCTTTGAATCCTGTGTACCTGCTGCTGAGACAGGCAGGAGATGGGATCACAATTACAGTAGATGACACTTTTTTAATTGTCTGTTTGTAGTGAGCACAGAAAATAATATAAACATCACTCACAGATCAAACAGATTATTTTTATACCCTTTACATCTCAATTTAATATGCATGCCTTTCTTTGGCTGTTTTGGTCTGACTTTGTTTGTCTAGAGACAGGCTGATGGTATATCCTCCAGATGCGTGTGCCTCCGTATACCGCCCAAAGATGGTTTGCATACCACAGTTGGGGAACCTGTGCTGCATGGGCACAGTCTTGCAAACCAGGGCTCCTCTTTAGTGCCTGCATCTGAGATAGGAAAGGTGTTCGCATGCCTCCATCTCTGTCTGACATAACTTAAAAGAGGGGAAAAAAGCCCCAGCTCTGCTCTTTCTAGCTTGCTCTGGCGAAGCAGACTCCGTCCTCTCCGTTTCATTCGTACAATGCTCCTGCTTCATCCATGGTAATCCAGAAGGGACCGTTGTGGTCGCCCAGTCTGCCTGCGCCTCGAACAAGGGCATGACTGTTGAAGGCAACAGCCTTCAAACTCTCCTATTCAGCGTCAGCGCAACCAGCGCTGGGAATGGTGGCTTCCCCCGGCCCCGCGTATCCCCAGGGGACCATGTCCTGGGAGGGGACGGGGGGACAGCAGGGAAACCACCTCCCTGGATGCGGCTTTCCCTCCTGTGCAGCAGGATGCCATCTGGGGTTTTAGTACGAGTGCTGTCTTTTTTTTTTTTTTTTTTCTTTTTGTTCTGTCTTAGGGCCCTGGCTTCTGCAGTTGTGTTGGTTTTTTTGATAGGTCAGGTTTCATATTTCGGGGGGGGAAGGCTTGAAAATGAGAATCAAGTGAATGATAAAGCCTCAAAAAAAGAGGTAAATTAAAATAATCCAGCATTTATTCTGTAATGATAAAGTCATTACCTCTAAAAATAGAGGTATTTTTAGCCAATGGTGGTGGCAGACCAGCCTGCTTGGATAGATAAAGTCTGAAGTCAGTTTTCTGAATACACTTAATGATTATTCTTTCTTTTTTCACTGGCTATTGTAGCAGAGCTGTGGGACCCCTGGTACAGCAGAGGCTAAAGCAACCCTCTGTGCTTCCTCCCCTTGCTAACATGGTGCTGCAGGCTGCACCGCTGCATGTGCAAGGGTCCTGCCTGTGCCCAGTCTTTGGTCTGGCTTTGCTGATACCTCTGCTGGGGGGGGGGGTCTCGCCAAAAGCTGGGAAGAGGCTACTCTGTCCATCACATATCCTTGTGGATCAGCGTGGCCCCTTTCTCAGAAGGGCATTCGTACCCCTTTCAAAGCCACACCATCTATCCCTGTTTTGCTCTTTTCCCATGTCATCTACCTTGGAGAAGCACTACCTGCTCCACAATTTTAGCAGGTGGAAAGCTCCTTAGCGCAGATTGGGTGTCTGTGTAGGGGGTGGTGTTGGAGCAGCTGTTGGAAAGTTATGCTTGAGAAGCCCTCCTTGCCTTTTAGCTGCACGTGATGGCTTAGTTGTAACGGTGGGATCATGATCAGCAGAAGCTGCTCCTCAAGTTAGACCTGAGGAGGCAGAACATCACCAAAAAAGAGGAGTTTGAAGTGTTTTCATATAGCTTTTGATGCAAACCATTGGAAAACTTGCCTTAAGCATAAGTTTGTTACCAAGATAATGTATTAACGAGTTTGAAAATGAGGTTTGTCCTGGCAGGTTTCTAAGTATCAGAAATTCCTATAAACTCCATCCTTTCAAGTTGGTCACGTAAGTGGGCTTGTTTTTTCACATGCATTGGATGTTTTGGAGACAGAGGGTTGAAAACCGACTCTCCGCATCAAGTAAACGTTATAAGCAGAACATGTAATTTAAATCCAGAGCGTCTGATGCTCTGAAAATGCCTGTGCTCTTTATGCTGTGTGTTCTTGTTCCAGCATTGCCTGTAGCTCGCACCCATATATGATCTTGTCTTATCTGAGCATATGGTGCTCTCAGTCAGGAGCTACAGGGCTAGGCTGGGGCTGCCAGCCAAAGCCCAAATGAAGCTGCAGTTGGTCTGACAATGCTGGTGACACTGAATCAGTGGAGAGTCTTAATAATCCTCTACTACTTTTCTGTAATTTTTCATCCCGTGCCCAAAAAGACATGAAAGCTCTGTTGACCATAGCACAGAGAAGCTTGGGAGGTGCTCCAGCCTTTCTGATAACACATATCAGTAGGCTTAGCCTACGGTGCCTGAGAGACACACCAAATTGAGGCTGGATTGGCATTGCTGGGCTAACCCAGACCTTGCCCTGAACACCGAAGGTAGCTGTGGCATGGAGGTGTCCTTCGCTGCTTTGGGAGTTTGCAGACGACAGGCTGTACCTCTTGGAGCTGCTTCACCTTTGCTGGTTGGAGGAGCTGAGAACAGCGTGGTTCTTCCTTCCCCAGGTTTAAGCAGAAAAAGTGAAAGTTAGTGGTTTCGGGCAGGCATCCCTCTTGAAACAAATGATGCTCCCCCTGAGAGCTCTCTTCTCCCAGCAGTGTCAGGGTTGTAGCTTGCTGCTGCGCAAAGGAGGTGACAAGCTGCATGGCATCCTGCAATTAGCTTTCACCTGGTTTTACTGTAAATTAGTGAGAATGACAGCCATTTTTGAAAGCTTTTACAGCAGTGCCCCTGTGTCTGATCATGCACATACTGGAGACAGGCACTGCATGCAGATATTAATTGCATTGCTGTTAATTCAGCATGTGCTTATGCAAAGCAGAGACATTATTGCGTGCCTCAATGTCCAGCCACGGCATTTGAAAGCCGATGTGCCAAATGGGGTCTGGGCTTCCTGTCTTCTCGATGCTCAGCAAGTTATTTATGACCTCCGTTTTGGGGTGGTGTGATGGGCCTTTCTTTAAGCCTGGCTGCAAGGCTCAGCTTGAGGCTGGCTGGAGCGAGCAGCCAGCCCAGCCCTGGTTGTTGTTCCCACCGTTGTTGACAGCAAGGTCTTTGCTCTGGTCTTTGTAGCGGTACAGCGGCCGTGGCAACTGGTCCCACACCCCAAGCATTTTGAGGGCTTCCAAGGCTTTTCTGCAAAGGCCACCACTCTTTAAAGTGTTAGTTTCCAAAGGGAGAGTCGGAAATAGCATGACAAAATGCCGATAAGCAGGTCTGGTCAGTGAACACTGGGTGCATTTATGTTTTGAGTGGTGCTCATGGAGTAATTTTGGATGGACGGTAAGCTGATGGCAGGCAGCAAAACTCCTTTGAAGTCGATAGCTGTGAATCAGTTTGGTGTTAGCAGGTATCTGAAGCTGCTCTTTGATCACTGATCAGATGGCCCTTGCTTTTTGGGGAGCTGCTTCTCCCTTTGATTCCTGGGTTGCAGCCCAGCCAAAGCCCCACAGGAGTCCTGTGCCAGGATTTGAGCCCTGCTGCCCTTGGTCCTGCCCAGGCACATTGCAGGGAAGGTTTGTGCCTCCGGGAATTCCCAATCTAAGGAGACAGGGAGCATGAAGGAGCATCCCCTTTGTGTGTGGGCAGGGAGCTGGAGCCCGGGGAGGGTGAGAGCACACTTTGAAGGCAATATTTCCAGTATGGATGCACCCAGGTGCCCAATGGGGTTTTCAGAGCTACCTCTAATTCCTGACAATTTCAGTGAAGCTGCAAACTTCAGTGCTTCTGCCAGTACTGCCAGGCCATCGCCTGCCTCCTCAAGGTATCTTTTGAAATCAGATCCTCAGTGAAGGGCAACCGTGGAGGAAGTCTGTGGCTCCCGGGGCTCGGGCTGAAGCGTGTTCCTAGGACATGTGTGCACCTGTCCCAGAGCTTCCCGCCTCAATTCCTGTGAAAGGTTCCCCGGGTGTCTCCGTTCCCATACTCCCGTGTTCTGCAGAAAAGGGAAACGACCTCGCATCATCCGTTGCAGCGGGAACCAGCTTGTCTGTTCTCAGAATAATAGCTGAAGTTTTTCTGGTTAAGGTTATAGGGGAAAAGGTGCACCAAGACATCTGTCAGTTGATAATACGTAACACAAATGGCTAATTCTCAAAGGACGGGCTTGGAGGGACGTTAGCCTACTCATACTTGCAAGCTAAGAAAAATTTCCCTTTGCTGCCTGACTACAAGAGGCTATGCTTTCACTAAAGGCCTCTTTGGGTTTTTTTTCTTATTTATTCTTATCAAAGTTTGCAGCATCAGTGACCATCTCATCGAACAATTCCATATTTTTTCCCCATAATCTGGGATGGATATTCTTTCATCTAGCACTCCTTATTTCTTGACCATCCCTGCAGCTTTAGCATGCAGCTGTCATTCTGCTGCAGCTCCCACAAAGCGGCTGAAAACCAAGGTAACAGCAACATTTTGAGTGAAGGGGATGAAATGTGGAATAGGTTCAGCGTATTTCTTTGTCATTGTTGGAGTCCTATTCAGTCTGGAGCTGAATAGGAGGCTGATTAGCATGTGGAAGCATTTCTAAAGCATTGGGCTGCGAGGGTTGGGTGTTTTGTTTTTTTGGTGGGTTTGTTTTTTTTTTTTCCTTAAAGGAGAAGTTTTGTGGCATTTATTTTTCTGACTGAGCTGGCATGAATCTTTGTCAAATGCAAAACCCATGGAAAAGTCAAATAGCATTTTAGAGAAAGCCTGTTTTGATAAATCACCACATGCATGGGCACAAAAAAGTTTTTTCCAGTGCCTAAAGCTCTAAGAGCTACTGCAGGGTCTAGGGATGCAGTGTGTTTAAAACAGCTAGACAAGTGGGATAGAGTTAGGGACTCATCTGGATTGTGGATATAACAACAGGGACTTTGCTTTTGCTCTTGCTGAAGTTGTCTGCAAAAGCGGGTCTTGCTTTATGAACGCAGGATTGGGTCCACAGTCTGAAAATCCACCTGCTTAAATGCTCAGCGTTTTGCTTTCACAGAGAAAGACATAATGCTGAGGTCGATTAAAAAGCTAACTGCAAGTGAAAAACAACTTTTCCCCAATGAAATTGCTTCAAGTCCTGGGCCTGAGGCTGGTTTCAGAGAAGAGGGTTGATTTTTCCCTTTGGTGTTGGGGTGAGGTGCAGGGCTGGCATTCCCATTACAGTCTCTTGCTGCAAGATCTGCCATGTTTTGCTCCGAGTGGTAACTGAAATTACTGCCTTGGTACTATTTGTGGGTCTCAGGTGGGTCTGTGCTAGACCAGAGGTCCTGGCATGGGACTACCATATCTCCTGCCCTTTGTGGGATTGTGGCGTGCTTGCAAACCCCAAGGGAGATGGGGGACCCCGTTGCATGCCAAGGGCCGTATGGATGTAGCACGCTTGTGTCCCTGAGCTGGCGGACAGCGGGCGGTGAAGGAAAATGCATTTAATTTCTGGGTGCAATGAGTGATGGACTTGAGGTTGCGTGGAAAGCTCATGGCAGCAGTTGGAGTCGAACCCTCTTGGTGATGCATGTATGGACCAGACCCCGTGCCTGGTTTTCTCCGATGCCTTGTCTAGTTTTCTTTCAATTATTCCAGTTTAAGAGAGAAAAAACCTGCCTCTCCAGCTCACTGGTGTGCTGTGCCTTAATGTAGGCTGTTGAAGGCTGATTAAAGCTATTGTTTAATTAAGGAGAGCTTAGCTCCTCTCTTCACAATTCACGATTAAAGGATTGTTTGAAGTAATTCTGCAATACTTTCTTTTTTTTTTTTTTCTGTCTCCCCTCTCTCCTTTAACCTGAAGAAAGTTCCTAGCACTGTACGTGCCCCAGCACTGAGGTTTTGAACACTATTACAGGACCGCAAACCTGCTGGTGAATCTGGCTGCTGCCAAAGGCATCTGAACATTAAAAAGCCCTGCAGAGGGGTGGGAGGGAGTTCAACCTCAGGATACGCTGATCTGGAAAGGGAATCCAAACAAAGAGGCTTTTCAGCAGAGGCTGAGCCTTGGCTTCTCTCAAGGGCAGTTTGGGCTTGGGGAAGTATCCGGGAGGCAGCGAGCAGAGCAGGAGTACGAGCTGGATGCCGCGCGGTGTAAGGTTTCCCAGCACAGCGCGGTTTTGTATTACAGGCTGGGGAACTGGCTGTAAGCGCTCCGATCTTTTTCTTTTTTTTCCTCCTTTTATTTCTGTTGGAAACAAAGGAGAGGTTTAGGCTTTTTTTTTTTTTAAATAAAGGAAAAATGAAGGTTCCCATCCCCTGCCCCACCTCCCCTGCAGGTTTGGCAATGCCTCTCGCTGTCGATACTGGAGGGGGACCCATTGATGTCTCCGACCTGGAGAAACCCTTTGCTGGGTCCCACACCGGCCTCACAGGGGCATTTTATTTTGCTCAGAAAGCACAGCCTGCTCACAGGCTCACCGAGGGCACTCTGGCAGGAGCCCAGGGTGCTGGGGGGGACAGGCACCTCCTAAAGAAGGGCCTGGCTCAGATAAGGAGAAGTGAAATGAGATGGATGCTGGGGCACCTTCTTCACAGCAGGAGGGATGCAAAGTGGGGGGTGTGTCTGCTGGGACCCCTGTTCCCATGGCAGCCCTGTCCCTCACAGTGGCACCTCTGAGTGCCACCATGCTCTTGAGAAGTGCCAGGAAGAGCTGAGCAGGGAGGAGGTGCTACCAACCATCCCAACCAAACAGTTGGGTTTTTTTATAGGCACCAGATGGTTTTAATAGAGGAAAGCTGAACTTCTTATGACCCTTCCCCACAGACGTTGTTTGTTGTTTTGTAATTGTGGCCAGGACAAAACCATGTCCCAGAACCTGCAGTGAGTGTGAGAGCTTGGTGCCTGGTGCCTTCTTCTCCCACTCCACCATGAGCGCCCCCCCCACTGCCCCCATGCTCCTCTGCCTGCCCTGCCTCCAAATTATCCAGGAGAAGCTGTTGGGCATGAAAGACTTGAGGCTTTCCACTGATCCCTGGTTAAGGAGATTAGCAAGAGTACAAATTGGAGAAAACCGAAACATCTAAAAGCAAAGCACAAGGAAGCAATAAAATGTCAGGCCATGTTTTCCCTTGTAGTTGATTAAAAATTTTCCTGATAAGCGAGAAAGCTTTCATGGCTGGACAAGACCTGTATTGTGTCAAATGCAGTGAAAGGTTTATTAGAAGGATAAAGTGGTGCGAGTGTTGGGTTCTGCTCGCAGCCCTTCTGGCATTGAGTTATCCCCTAGGGCTGAAGGCATTTTGCAATGATATGGGAGCAAGAAGTGTGATAGAGAAACCACTTTTCCTATGGAGAGAGGAAAATGTATGGAAATGGGGGTGTCTGGAGGGGTGAGTGGGAGACATGGGTGTCTGCGTGCTGAACAACTGTCAGAAAAATTAACATAGAAACTGGCTGTTGGGGAGAGCTGTATGACAAAGGTAAAGGAAGAAGAGCAAAAGCCATCAAATTACTGCTAATGAGGCTCTCTAGGTGTTATACGTATATCCATAATGCATCCAAATCCGTGATTGAGTGCATAGTTCTCCTGTGGCTGGTACCTTTGGGAGCAGTGTTACATCAAGGCTGACTATTTCTGTAAGTTCCCTCTTGCTGCCCCTGTTTACAGTCTTGTTTCTGCCCAGGAGCATCAAACCTCCCGTAAATCTGAAATCATGCCCATCTCATGTGCTGTTCATTTTTGTGGTGGCTCTGGGGACAGAAAGCCACCAAAACGCTGCAGACTGGGGGTAGGAGAAGTCCAGTGGACTTGCCTTGGCTTTTGGAAAGTAGAAAGTTAAGTAGAAGAAGGAAATGAAGGCTGGGTCTCCTGCTCTCCATGGGAAAGCCAATGGTGGTGGCAGACCAGCCTGCTTGGATATCTGCTCCAAGTCAGTGCCAGGATGCTCCACTGGGTCCATGGTTTTCCCTTAGCTTGAGAAATTGGTGCCTGCGTTTCTGTTTGGGGATCAAACACAAGACAAGAATGAAAAAGCAGGAAAACAAAAGGTTCATTTCCGTGCCGTTGTGTTTGACTTCCCAAGGTTTTAATTGCCAAGGGCTGCATTGGGAGCCAGCTGGCTGCAAAGGAATGCAGATCTCAAGTAGAAGGGCGCTTTTTTTTTGTCTGAGGATCCAATAACTGCTATATTTTTCTGCAGGAGACACAGCTTTGTATACATTTCCCCCTCCCCCCCCCCCCCCCCCCCAAAGGTGAGTTATGATTTTTAGATACCTGCTTCCTCAACTTCTCCAGCTGCTGTTAAAGCTCCTGCTGTTTTACTGGTTTACTACCTATAGGAGTAAGAGGGTACAAACGGCAGGAATGGCAAGTATGGAGTGCAAATTGTACCTCAATTTTAGAGTTTTTCTCCTTGGAGCAGAAAAGCATCTGCTTTTTTCCCATCATATGAAGGGAAAATACAGTAGGTGGCTCAACTTGTGAGCCCTTGGCCCATGCACTAAGGGATGCATGTGTCCCTGCAGATGCTGGTGCACAAAGACAGCAGGATCAGGCCCACCAGTGTGTGTCCTGGGAACAGGCTGGACAATCCCAATTTTGCTGCCAAAACCTTACTTGTACAATAACTTGAAAAGAGGGGAAAAAAAGGCCAGCTTAAAAAAAAAAAATAATAAAGCACCCGATATTTGGCATGCCGGTTGTATAAATCTCGACATTAGCTACCTGTGAATCATCCAGCAGCATGTTAATTGGTACCCCTTGGTAGATGAGGATTTGGCATCAGGTCTGCATGTAATTACAAGCCACACACAGAAGGACACAGGCAACTAATGAACTCCTGCCAAACTTCAGCTCCGCTTCTGTGGCTTTTGAAGTTTGCTGGTCTTTCAGCGTTTTGTATAGTAAGCACTGAAAGGCATCAAATCACTCCTTTGACAGCGTTTAGAAAGGGTTGGTTTGTTGAATAACTGAGTCCCTCCAAACTCCCATCTGAGGCGCCTTTCTCAACGGAGCAGTAAATAGGCTGGAAATAGAGGACACCCCCTATGAGCTCCTGAGCTCCTGCCTCGTTGACAGGAGCCAGCAGGCTCCGGTTGCCATGATGGGCTGCAAGAAAAGAAACTATTTCCATTTAAAAATCCTTCAGAACAACCCCACTGATGGTACAGGCTTTTTCCCAAGCATCAAAGAGCTTAAAACGGAGGCTGTGCAAAGTGGGTTGCAGCATGTTGCATGTGTCTGCGGTTACATTGGTGTTACGAGGGAGGTGGTAAAAGGGTTTTTGGAGGGTTTCTACCCTGTTGGGAGGGCAGGTTTTCACAATGCTGGATTTGGAGGCTCATGGCGCTCTTCTGTGGATCAGATTTGAGCCTGAGTCCTTCTCCTCCTCTTTTCATGTCTGAGGTGACAGAGGGAGTTGTTGTTGAGATAAAAACAATTTCCATGAAAACTTGCAATTTTCAGGCAAACATACCAGGCGGGTTTCATGGCAGTACCATGGTGAAGAGGAATAATGCAACTTTTTTGGGAAGGGGGTGGGGGGGGAGGAACAGAAGAGCTTTTGTCAAAATTAACCGCAATAAAGAAAAAGGGACTGCTATTCCCTTGGGCTTCTTTAACCTTTTTTCCCCAATTTATTCACACGTTCCTTGACATCAGGGCACCACATTGTTATGGGGGGCTGGAAAGGGAAATTGGGAGTCATCCATTTTTTGTTTTAAAGAGCACAGTACATGTTGTGTCCCTTGAGCCAGTGTGAATAGAGACTTGGCTGTTGCCTGTGCCGACCCGATTTATACCGTCCCCTAAGGAAACAGGGCTATGAAATGTCACCTGGCTGCAAAATGCAGCTGTCGTGGTGAGATTTGGGCTGTGCGTGGGAAAGGGGCTGTTATGACATCGGGTGTGACAAGGTAGACGTGCCCGCAGTGGCTAGCCCCTGTGCCAGTGGTGGCCCTGTGCTTCCAGAAGAGGGTGGTGAAAATTTAGGTGTTGCTATGACACTGCTGCATCACCTGGATTTGCAGACTATGCAGTTTCTTAGGGGAATAAAAAGCACCCAGAAGTCTGAGATGGTGTGCAGCATGGAACCATGGTGTCCCAAAAAATCTCCATTTAGCTTTTGGGGACCCAGATAATTCACAGGGTCTTGTCCAGGGGAAGATGGGTCAGGGTAGGTAATTCATCCTGTCCTTGCGAGCAGCGTGGGGTGGGCAGCTCTGTCACTGTGGGTGATGGCTTGCCACCGAAGTATCCCATTCCCAGCTGCTTTTCACCAAAGTAACTCAAACTTCTGTGGGCAGCGTGGTGGCAGCACAGCCAAGGCAGCAGCCGTCACACTTCTGCCTTCCCCTGCAAAGTCTGCCTCCCCATAATACAAAGCTATTTTAATTAAGAGCATGATTTTTTTTTTTTAATATTACCTGGGTACCAGCGCAATCTCAGTTATATCATGTATTGTTATACATTAGGATGCCACTCTATGCAGTAACTGCAGTCAAAATACAGATGAGGGAGAAAAGAGATAATCTTACACGTTTTTAACCCATTGATGAATAGGCAAAGCCTTACTGAGCTCTGCTCTAGGGTCCACTGAGATCAAACCCCCATTGCTTGAAGTGCCTTTGGATCATTTCCACCCATGCTCATGGTTTTTTGCCTTTCTTTCAGCACTCTGTACCGTGCATTATATCCTGGAAACTCTACCAAATCTTGACTACTGAGGGGGAAAAGTTTCATTTCCAGTTAATCAAGGGAGTTGTGTAATACCATTTTCTCCTGGGGAACTTCCAGAAAAAAGAAAGGGGGGGGGGGAAGGGGGGTATTATATAAAGCAAGTATATTAAGAGGAAATAAATTATGAATTAAAAGTGATTAGTGAACTTTTAAGGAAGAGGTCAGAAGTGCCTTTTGGACTACAAACTTTTTAAGCTTTCAGTGCTTGTATTTGGTTACAGAGTTATAACCCGGCCTTATTTGTGCAGGTGGCGGCTGCTTCAAATCCAAAGGATTTTCCATTTACAATAGGTACATTGACAGAACTGGGTCAGAAAGCTACTCGCGGCAGGCTTCAGCGCTGTGGACACAGGCTTTGCCTCCTCCTGCACAGGGGCAGTTGCTCCCAAAAACGTGCTTAATTACAGCTGCAGTGCCTGGCTGGGATGCTCTGGGAAAAGGGGAAAGGAAGCTTGGGAAGTTCAGCAGATGAATTATTTTTTTTTTTTAAGAGACCTGATGTTGACCAGGTGAACTGGCTTTATTTTTGCTTCAAAAGCTTTGCGTCTTTGCTGATTTTAAAAATAAATGAGAGAATTCTGTCAACTGCATTGCATTGGCTGCCATTTCATATTTCGACTTGATCTTGCTAGGGTTCAGCATGGCCGTGCAAAGAGAAGGGGTCAGGGCTTATACATGGTGGTGTTTGGGGGCAGTAAGCTGAGATAAGGAGTCTCTGCTTGATATTTTATATATTAAAACAACACCTACAGCCCACAAAACTTTCCTCTTGAATAGAGGTTGATGGAGTGGAGAAGATTTGTTATTATATGGGGAAATATTAGGGTTCACTCAGCCAGTGTGTGCCAGTGGGATGACGTGGATGAAGGGGAGCAGCAGCTCTGCTCACCCTTCCATTGGTTTGGAAGAAAGCTCCTAGATTTCCCCCAAAGAAATGGGATGTTATGCACCTTTCCTGCAGCACGAATGTTGCTGGGACCGGGCAGTGGTCCGAACCCTTCCTCGAAGGCAGAGCCCGGAGGAGTCGTGGCGAGGCAGGGCTCATTCCAAACCCCACTGATGGGCAGAGTAAACCGTGTTCGCTTCGTTTGTAATTGAAAACATAATAGTCGCCGCAGTGTATTTTTCACATGATCCGTTTGCCCCGAGTATTGCAGAGTTCACAGACACATCTTTAACTTTTTTTTTTCTCCCTCTATTCAAGCTGGGTCACCCTAGGTCAGACTTCTCTCATCTGTGAGACCTTCCAAAGCACTTGGATGTATAGAGGTGCCTCAAAAGATGCTGACGCGTTGGGGTTTTCATGTATCACGTTGTCTAGAGCAAGGAATAAAATGTGAAATGATGGCTTTGTTTCCATCATGTTTGACTGGAACTGCTCCGGGTTCCCGTTGATAATGTCTTTTATATTCAGCCTTTCCAACTTTTGCTGGCCGGCCAGTCTGGCTTAAATCTGTTTTACCCCACAAATGCAGAATTTCATATGCATCTAGGTATTGTGGCTTGGATAAGACCTTTTGTTCTTATTAATGCATTTTTTAGGTATTAAAAATATATGTGCACTTTAATATAAAGCTCTTCTAATACATCAGCTTATGCCAAACTCCCAGGAGGAACAACTTAACACACTTCTTAGAACTCCCTTCTTCTCTTTCTTCCTTTGTACGTGGTGTTTACCTCTGGAAATAGGTAACAGGTACTCTCTAAAAGAGCAGTATTTCTCTCAGCAAAACCAATGGCAGCACTGCCGTTCATCTGTAGCTCTTGGAGCACAGGGCTGGCACGTCGTGCTCTGGCTGCATGAGGAAGCATTTCTACTGAGATTTCAAATACAGAGGAATTTGCAGTGTGTGAGAATAATTTGACATTTGGTTTAAAGTATCTGTGACCAAGAGCTTTTCTATAATATTCTCCCAGGATGGTTGGGTCAACCTGGCATGCGCCAGGTTGCACAGGGCTGTATTTACTGCAAAGGATGGGTATGTCTCTGGATGATGGGTTTGGGCAGCTTGGGGTCATCAGTGTTATAGGGTTGTCCATATAGAAAACGAATATTCTTGGTTTTCTTCTTGTTCGCTATTGCACTAACAGGCATGAGAAGGCATTTTGCCCAGTGTTCCTGAATAACCAGTTCTTAACTAAAAAACCAAAACAAACAAAAAAAAAAACCCCAAATTAAAAACTCAGAAAATATCATCATCTAGGTCAAAATGAACCTGTGTCTGCTCACTAAGAATTCTCCTGGACTCTGTAGCAGCTGGTGGACTTAAAAATGGTGAGGTTTACATTGACGTTCCTGTGATTTGGCTGAAATATAACTAGTAATAACGAAGTGGACTGAAATGTCACCCTCTTGTTAGGAAGGACACCAGACAGATTAATATAGGTAGGTGCAAAGGTTCGTGTGAGTTACATGGGAGAACCTACAGCAAGTAGAAAATGAACTAATATCTTGGGTTTTGTAGAAATCAACCTGTTGTGCCCTAGGACTCTTCCAAACAGGTTAAATCGGAGAAATGCAATATATGCTGATCCTTGTTTATAGGTTCTTTAGGACTCTAAAGCAGGTACCTGTTCTACAGTAAAGTCTAGAGTTTGTTTGTGTGTTTAGAGAATTGTCTATCCTTATGTGTCTGTGTAGCTGAGAGTAGTGGAGCTGTAATAGAGTTGAATGGGAATCTGTTTTGCAAACACAGATATTAGATGTGTTTCCAAAATACAGGCAGATGCACAGAGCAGTCTTCTGGACTGCTGGAACCAAGGTGAAGAACAATTAAGACTAAGCAGGTAATAAAATACAGAGTTGAAAGTACTCTGTATTTCTGATGTTAGCCTAGTTATCTCCTGAGAATATCTGGACATCGAATATCCAGATTCAGTCAAAAGCCATTGGGAAGGAGGTACCGCACTGACGCTTTCAAGACCTTTGAAAATCCCAACATAATGGCCCAATCCAGCCTGCAGCAGGGTCCTTCCTTTGGCTACCTCTGGGCTGTGGATCAGGTCCCTTGAGATTTTCTCGGTTGACCAAGCTCACACCCCATCTTCCCCCACCCATTTTGTTGGTGCTGGTGCAGAATCGGGCCCTATTGTGATTGTCAGCATATGCCTGATATGATGGAAATGTGGAAATACTTCTATTCTTTGTGTTATTAAATTTTATCTGTGTGTGTGTGGCTGGCTTCAAGAGTTGTTCACTCTTGCAGCAGCTGCCAAAGCTGATCTGCAGTGCTGCAATTCTTCTTTAAAAGTTGGGAAGCCCACTTTTAAAGCCCAAATAAAAGCCTACTGTAGGCTAATCTAGTTTGTATGCATTTTAAAACATGCACAAATGTTGTAAACCAAATAAGGTTTCTATGTATCCAAGATCAGCCACTAAGTACTTCAAATAGAAAGCCTGTCACTTGTAGGTAGCCAAATATTTACAGAGTGTGTCTTGAATAAGGAATTAGATGCTCTGCTCAGCCCTGCCAAATTATTTAATGATCTTTTTCACTTATTAAGATAGATGTCTAATCTACTGAAACCTTAAAAACATGCCCAGGGCCTGGACACTGGCAGACAAACACATCAGAGTGCTTGTTAGAAATTACAGTTGCTTTGTTGAGATAGCCAGCAACATCCCACTGACCTGCAGTGTTGAAAGAACAGTTTACTGGAGAAAAAACCCAACCTCTGTCAAAACCAAACATTAAAAAAAAAAAAAAGAAAAAAGACCATGATGGTGTTTAGTTTACTGCAAAGGTGAAGGTTGGGCTGGGAAGATGAGAGCTGCGTGGGTGGGTCACTGCAGAAATGCGTCTTCCCCTCCCGCCCCCTCCACAGCTTTTCCGATGGGTGGCCAATGAAAGCTTATCCCCTGTTTTAATTTTATTCCCCCCTCCGTTAAATCTGCACAAGTGTTAACTTTTCAAAGACTTTGAGATTCAAAGTGGTGTATCCAACACAGCCCTTTTTTCTTCTGCCTTTGATTTTCATGCACATTTCAAGCTGGTCAGAGAGTACATGTGGGTTTTGCAAGGGATTTTGATTAGGCTTGGTAGTAGGGTTTTAGCTTTCATGCTGCCAGCTTTCCCAGGATTATTGTCTATTAATTGCCTCTTAATAAAGGTGCTAACTAAGGAAAGGAATATTTTTACCTTCATCAAGTTTGGAAATCTAGCATCGGCTTTATTAAATGGAAAGACAAATAAATTTAAACCCTGCACTGAGATAACTTAGCGTAGGACACCAGCGGTTAGAGGTCACCAAGTCACTTGGACTTCCTCCCAACAAAAGCAACATCATTTTTCAGTGTCCAGCCTCACAGTGTCCTGTGGTGCCTCACACAATTCATTAGTGTCCACACCTGCTCTGTGCCGCTCGGAGTGGGGCCGAGCCACTTTCCACACCATGGACCCCATGGCAAAACTCCTGTGGGCTTGGATGGGGCAGGATCAGCCCCCAAGAGATTTCTGTTATGCTCATGGTTTGGAGCCCTGTTTGATCTCCTACAGCATAGTTAGATAAAAGCATGTGGTTGGAATATCCTTGTTCTGTTACTAAAGCAAAAAAATCCCCTTTATATAAGGAAAAAAAACCTTTCCTTCACCTTGTGAAGGATGTTACAGTTCAGAAGGTAATCTCAGCTCCATTTACCTTTTTTGCATTGGAATAAGCCAATCCCTTTGTTCTGTGCTTTAGCTTCCTCTATCTGTGAGATGAGGATAGCTACTTCTCTGGTTGCTATACAGTCCTATATGGATGCGCCAGGGTTGCCTCCATGCCTTAGAGTATGGTTCACAGGCTGCTGTGTAATTTCTCAGCATGGAGATACCAGTATTAAGGAGCATGTGAGGCCCTTCTAAAGTGTTACTAAAGATTTTTGCAGTAGGTCTGTACACGTAGGTGAGCCGTAGTCACAGACAGAATGGCCGAATAGGACCATTTTTGGAGAAGAGTGACCATCCCCAAAATCAGTGTAATTTTTTGCCTGCCATGTATGTCTATCACTCACTTCAGTGCAAGTCACCATTCATTACCATTTTCTGAAATGTACTTATTGTATTCTCAATATTTTTGTACCGTGGGTAGGGATGGGAAGTGGTGGAGGCTGAAAACTTAGCACTTTTATGGGGTTCAGCTGTTGAATTTGTAGATACAAATCACTGCAGCCAGGGATGCATAATCTGAATCTCCTGTTAAAACACTGAATTGGAGAGGTAGACTGGGGCAGAAGAGGTGATGAGGCCAGGTGTACCATCTTCATGGTACAACCCTACGCTGCTTGCCTTCCATTTCCAAGGGCGTGTGGGCTGTAGCCCCACTTCTGGATACCTTTGCCTCCAGCAGATCTCCTAGTGTGAATAATGTCTCTGTGGTGTTTTGCTGAGGGATCCCAAAGGCATGTCTCTCAGCATTTAATTTTCTGTCTTCTTCCAGACTTCCCTCTGTAGTGTTTTTCTGCAAAACCCATTCTCTGGTTGCCTTTTGGCACAGCTACAGGCTTCTCCGTGCTGGAACCCCCTTGCCAAAAAAAATGTGGGTGGTGACCTAGTCACTTAAACAATCCATCCTCCAAGAAATAACCTTGTGGAAGGAGAGCCATTTTGAGCATGATTTACAGTTTGCCATGGGCTGGGGTCTTCTCTTCCTTGGGTAATTACGGCTGAAAGAGCAGCCTCTCACCCAGCCCTCAAAATCAAAGGCATGCTATGTCTTCTAAGTAATATCCGTTCAGCTATGGAAAGTATGTTTATGTTTCTCATTTTTTTTTTTTTAAAAAAGGGGGGGGGGGGAAGGGGAAAAAAAAAAGAATCTGAGGTTACTGTTTTGCTGGAAAAATGTCAAGACTTGATTGGCAATATCCCGCTAAACCACAAGTTTGTAGGAGAGAAAACAAAACCATTGGATTTTCTAAACTATGCCTATGCGCACTTTAAGAAAATGTATACCATATAGGTCAGTTATGCTCTTATTATAGCTGTGGCAAGCGTACATATAATTGAAACGTGGAAATACTACCCCATGCTGTTCAATGAATGAAGGGAAAACAAATCTTTATTATTCCTGGGTTCACATAATATATAGGAACACTATTGTCTGTCTTTTTTTTTTTTTTTTTAAAGCCAGTTTTAGCTTTCAGATGTATTTTATTGTCTGTGGGAACATGTGTTTTACAGACCTGTCATGTGAAAGCTATTAACAAGAGGAACTGGAGAAATAACAATAAGCCACGTAACCGTGGCATGTGTACTCCCTGAGTTCAACTGTTACGCCGCTGCTTCAAGTGCATGTGAAATTGGATCGCGCCGAGTGACATTAGCTCTTCTCCTGCAATTTTTCATTGGGAAACTTAAGGATTTTTTAAGTGGCCTATTAATATCAGATTGTTGGCATCAGAGGCACGTTTTGGGGCCAAGCTGGCTAGGCATCAAAACGGTTAAATAGTGGAATGAAGATCAACTGGATTCACACGAGATGTCCGATTTTATTTACCAAATCTTAGCTGGGCAGGCTCTTCTGAAACCTTTCCTTGCTGATTCACACATGTGGTGGAAACCGTCCTGCCCTGCCAAGCACCACGGGGCCCAGCGCTTGCAATTAACCCGTTTCCAGAGTTTTTAGAAAGGATCTGAAAGGGGTCCTGAGCGGTGGCCCTGGCTGCTCTTGGGTACCTGAGAGGCTTCAGGTTTGTGTGTGGTTGTCCCTGCTCACAGATGATGGAAATTTTCCTTTTTCTTAAGACTAACAAAACCCCCTAATAATCCTGGATTAGGCAAACCTATTAATATATAGGGAAAGGAGCGAAAATGGATTGCACAAAGTGAAATACAGAAAGTGGTTCACGTGGAGATGGAGAACATTACTTTGATGACACTTTTTAACTCCCTGGATGGTACCTTTGCTAATCACATCTAGCAGATCGCGATCACTAAAAATGTACTGTGGACAAATTTCAGTCAAACCCAACAGCACTTCATTTTTCTTTTTATTTTATTTTTTAATTTTAGAAGGAAAAGCCCTCTGATGTCTTAGACTTCTTGCTGTGTAAACAAACCCACAGATACTTAAGCCAAGTTAGTGGTTGACAAATATTCCCTAGTGCTTTCTGTAGGATCTGGGTGTGAGTCCTGTTTTCTTGGCCCAAGGACAGTTTGAACCGCTGTGCATTTGTTTTCCCCGTACCTGGGTTTCACTCTGCAAGTGGGAGGAGAGTTTCCTGTACCTTGTTGTTTGTGACTTACTCTGAACATGGGTTTCAGGGGATTTGGGGCTTGTTTCGGTGGGGATGTACCGCTCGTCTCGGTGATGGGCTTAATAGCAAAGATGGATGGGGAAACTGAAGTGAAGGGAAGGAGGGTGCCCTGCCCAAGGTAACATAGTGGCTGGGAAGTACCCCAGGGCTCTCCTTCCAGGTTTGAGGCAATGCTGTATTTCTCTGAAAGACTTAGAAGAATACAGAGTTACAGATGTGCAGCAATTTCGAGGTGTCCCCTCCATACTGTGTTTCCTAACCCATCACCCCATGTTTTTGAGCACATCTGCTCCATGCCTGGTGTAAAGGTCCAGCCAAGCTGTGTAGACACAGGTCTCTGGCACAGAGGGTTCACAAACAGTGTTTAAAAGCAGATTTCATGTGGCTTTAATGTGATTGAAGGTGAATGCTCTCTGATGGGAGTCCAGCAGCTCTTGTGGACGGGCTGGCTGGGTGCATACTCATGTTCCCCTTGCATGGATGGGTCAAGGATGGGTGTCCCACAGCTGCTCAAAGCATATAGTCTTATGACATTAGTACGTACAAACATACATATACCCTGTAAATACAGAGAGGAGGGAGCCAAGGAAGGCTTCAAAGGCATAAAAGTAATGGAGATGGAGTGTAGCTGGGCTGACCAGGTAGGAGAAGCTGTGCTGATAAATCCTCCAGCGTTTGTTTGCACAGCTCTGGGCTGCCCTGCTGTGGGGCGCTCAGCAGAGCACTGGGCCCTCCCCGGAGAAAAGTGCCAGATTTGTTTTCATGGCTTTTTGCAGAGGGATTGCTTTAGGGGTCCGTTCCTGTAAGTTAATATTTGCAATGCACAAAGCTTAACTGAAACCAGGCAGTGCAGACATCTGATAACCATAACAGAGGAGATGCTTTTTCCCTGCAAGAGTGACTTGGAAAAACAAATCCCAATGCTATTCCCTTTGGAGAGATGGCAATATGAAAAGAAAAGTATCAGGAACGGTGCTGCGTGGTTTGCAAGGGGTTTTCTAGTTGGGTCTTTTTTTTTTTTTTTTTGAGAATTGCTTGTGTTTGCCTGTATTGCTGATGGGTTTGGTTATTGTGTCCCCTTCTTTCTAGCCGGGTTGCCCTTCCTCATCATTGAAACGAGCACAATCCAGCCCTACCAGCGGGGCTTCTACTGTGACGATGACAGCATCAGGTACCCGGTGAAGATGATGGAAACTATCAATGACGCAGTGCTGTGTGCTGCAGGCATCCTCATCGCCATCCTCGCTGTAAGTACCACCTCTGAAACCTCCTCTCCTATCCCTTGGGCGTCCTCGACGGCTTTTTGTCACCTCTTTAGACGATGGCACTAACGTCCCGTTGGTGTTGGGGGTTTAACACAGTCTTGCCCGTGTGTCCTTGCTACCTACTGAGGTGCACATCTCCTCTGCGATTATCTGACTTCCACGTGAGCGTGGAGTAGTAAACATTTGCAAATGAAAGCTTGTAATAGGAGGAATGAGATTACTCTTGAAGCCCGTGAACAGGCCCAAAGCTGTTTGGGCAAGTCTGTGAGCTCCACAAGAGCTTTTTCACCCTCCAGTAGGAGTTCAGAGTAGAAGCAAAAAGACTTGAGTGTCAATAAGGACTTGGCATGGTTTGTCCCTATTCAAATAACCTTGGTATTTGCCTATTTTATAAGGTTAAAAAAAAAAAAAGATACATCTTTTCAGCTAACCAGTGCCTGGAAAAGTTTCACAGGTTAGTATTAGATTTTTAAGAGACTGTATATTACAGCCATGTTAAAAAGACAATTAAAACTTTCCACGGGGAGTGTATTCCCAGAGTCCTCACTGTAAAAAGTAGTTAATGCACCACGTTCCCAATGCCTCCTCCTTTCTCTTTTCCTGCCAGGTTTCCTAGAGCTGTGCTAGGAAACGACTGCACGGTGAGAGCTTTATATGTCAGCCAAAAAGCTGAATTCAGCCCATGGAGCTGAGCCTCCTTGTGGTGTGTCTGGTGCTGGGGCAGAAGGCAAGAGCTGTCTCCTGGTTGTTGGTTAAACGCTTCCAGCTGAAGATGGAATTCTCCTATGAAAATTACCTATGTTTTCCTTCTCACCTGCTGCCAGCACAGCTCAGGTGCTTTCCCAGAGGCACTGCCTTCCTCTTGGCCCTTCAATAGGGGAGGGATGGAGATGAAGAGGTCAGGAGCACTTGTTCCCCTCCTAGCTTTCATCTTTCCTCACAGGAGCAATGTCATGGGCAATAGGTATTTTAGCATGGCATGGTGCCTGCTTTGGTAATACCCTGTCCTCAACCTTGCTGCTTCGTGCCGTGAATATCTCCATCATTTCCGGATCTCACCATCATTTCCTGACCACATATACTCACTTAGCAAAGTAAGTCCCCAAAACTGCCTTGTTCCTATGCCCCCTCCCTCCTCAAAACAAGCCCAAAAGGTGCCAGACCCCCAATTCTATAAACACGGCAGAATTTTACCCTGCAGGTGAGTTACCCCTGAGTGTGGAAAAGCTATAAAAATGAAATGAAAAAGCCTCTCATTTTCGCATTACTGCCTGAGCTATCGGCACGCTGGCTCCATGCGGAGTGTGCTTCTGATCAGTAATGAGGCGGTGGCAAATACAGGAGTTGGAACAGAAACTGGAAACATAATCAGCTGCCTATGCGATCCATCAGCTTTCTACCACAAAATAGCAGGTCAATTAAAAGAGAAAGAAAGTCCCCAAAGAATTAGATGTTTCTGCCCTGGTTTCACTGTGCCCACAACAAATGTAACTTAATAAGGTAAATTCAAAAGCTCAGTTATTTGCTGTTGAGTGATACAAATGGCTAACGAGGAATTGAAGCAACAGATTTCTTTGCTATGGCAGTGTGCATGGAAAATTCAAGTCAGCCTGACCTCTTTTTTCAGATGTAACCCAGATACCAGAATTACTGTAGCATAATAGGAATTCCTTCCAAATCCACAAAGCACTGACTCCGCTCCTTTCGCTCACAACGTTTGCCTTCGCAAGGCAGGACAGTGGTTATGAGGACTTCCAGGGAGCTGGTGTTTTGGATGGCACAGCCAAAATTTCACGCCCTTGCTTTACGTGGCGTCATGGGCAGTCTAGCCCAGGGTAAAAGGTCCAGGTCGTGTTTTAAATGGGTTGAGGACACACAGAGTGCTCATTAAGTAAACGGCGGAGGCGAAGACCTTTGCTTCGATCAGGATGTGAGAGGATGTGCATTTGGTTTTAATATCTATATATTTACTGACTTTAGGCAAATTTCCACGCAGATGACCCTGGAGAGGCTTGTGTCCCTGAGCTGCGTGCTCTCACATCTCTCCTGACTGCTCTTCCTGCTGGAAGTTGGTTAATTTGATCATCTTGGGCACAGAAGCATGTTAATGATCCCCAGGATGGCCAGGGGAAGATGACATTTTCCTCTTTCTAAGCTTCGTGTGGGTACCACTGCTGAGCCCCCTGTGTCCCCACACGTGACAGGTCTTGAAAGCCTATGAAAAATACCTAAGAAAATTAATTTCTTAAATCTAAGTTACACAGCCGGATTAGCTGATTGTTTTACAGTTGAAGGTGATATGCTTCAATGTGATTAGACACAGAGAATGATACATCAGAGACGTAAGTGATTAGAAAAGCTCTAAAAGTAATTACAGGCTAATTGGATTGCTGGTGATACCTTATGATAACTATAAAATGGGCATGAGAACCAAACATCTGCAAAAGACATTCGCAGACAGAAAAGTTTGATACTAGCTTTAGTGACCATCTTTCCTAAATGTGTATGAGTGTCCCCCAGGAGCTGTGCCCATCACATAGGCATGGCATATGTGCCATGTGGCTGGCTCGCCAGAATTGCAAGGCATAAGAAGAGCTTAATATCTTTAAGTCTTTTTTTTTCAGGCTGTCTTTTGAGTTCATGCACATCTGTGCTGCATTTGTTTTTCACCGTCCTGCTTTATCTGGGATGGCACTGCCAAAAAAACAAGTTTACCCAATTTTTAGCTTCTTATTAAGGTTGAGCCATGGCTTTAACTAAGCTGAAAGGGTTCATGGCTGCCCAGCAGTGTGTTAGTGAGGGAATGAAGTCTCCAATTTACAATCTGCTACATGTGTTCAATTACCCAGACCACCAACGGTGAGAGAAAAATATTAATCCCCAGACTTTTGTTGGTCACATGCCTTTCCCAGGCCAAGAACCTCGGGTTTACATGGATCTGTTTGTGAGTTCGGAGTAAGGGCACATCCGCCAGTATCAGATGTCGTCCTTAATTCAGCTCATCTCCCCTCTGCAAAAGCCATGAGTTTTAAGCCTCATGGCTCCCATTCTTGTGAATTTAGGCTTTTGGGAGGCTGCAGGCGGTGGCTGTGCCCTCGTGCAGCAGCATCTGTGTCCATCCAGGACATCCTGGAGTTGCCTCCTGCCAGAGGAGCAGGAGATGCTCCAACCTTCCTCTGCAGTTCTCATGCCAGTAGATTTCCTGGCTGCCAGCTTGTGCTGGAAGATGATCCAAACTGGAGATAAACCATGGTCTTCGGAATCTGAGAGGATTAAAATGATGCTGGAGCCTGTTAGCTGCAGCTCCCCAGACAACTCTTGGTCATGACCAGATTTCTAACAGTAAATCTCAGTGGTGACATGTAAATCCCAAATGATGGTGCAGCCACCCAACGTATTTCTGTGCATGGTAGCAAAGCGCTCTAACTTGGCCTTTATTTTTTATTATTATAGTTGTATCTCTCTTTGATAAAGCCTGCTTAGCTGCAATTTCAGCTGCCTTAGGTCAACCTTAGTTTTTTCAAGCCACAGTACGAGTTCAAACAATGATTACAGCTTCATCTCCTCTTAGTCTAATTGCCATACTTTTCCAGTTTATTAGTTTCCAAAGATTGTGCCAAGCTTTTAAAAAAGGTAGGCAGGGGAGCCTTGTCTCCTGCATGCTGCTGGCAGGCTGCCACGCAGGGAGGAATATTGCTGGCTGCTCCAGAAACGGATTAACATGAAGGCATTTTTCCTGACAGTTAATTTTATGTATCACAGTCCTTGTGACTAGAGAGGGGCAGGGACGAGGGGGTGGCCGAAAAAAATCCCGCCTCAATTTATTACTCAGGTATAAAAATATTTAAAGTAATGAATAAAATCCTAAAGCTGTAAATCTGGAGCTCAAAAACTAGTTGTGTAATGTGACGGAGAACAATTTGAGCCTTTGCCTCTTTGGGAGAGGTGAGACATTTGGACTTCATTTCACAGCCTGATTTTCATTAACCCACCTTTTAAGAGTTGGGATTATGAGAAGTCAGGTCCTCTGCTCCCTGACTCTGACTTATGGCGATATTGTCAAACACCAGCACCCCTGTCACAAGAAATACATAATTTGCTGCCACGCAATGGCAAGACCCCTTGAAATGCCCAGAAATACCTGGCATTTACGGAGGCTTTGAGCAGCTTGAATTGGGTCTGGTGGCAGGAAATTTTGGGCCAGAATCTGAAAAGTTTTGGGCTTTCTGGATCTTCCCCTGATGTGTTCATGGTTTTCAGAGAGGAAGATAAGCAGGTCGTTCGTTTGTTTTCCTCCAAAATCAGTTTGATAAGAGGGTAATGGATCTCGGCCCTCCTTCCCAAACACACACTAATTCTTAATCTGGTTTATGTTAATTTTTTTTTTTTTCCCACTATGCTGGTATAGATCTGGGGTACTATTTCACTTCTGTAAAGATATGCCAACACGCTAAACCAAAATCTGGCTTTATTCTTCTTGTTTATTGAATTTTTCCATAAACAACATTTCGAGCAGTTCAGTCTCTTCTTAGGAGGGAAGAGGAGGAGGAGGATGGAGAGACACTGGGCTATGGGCTCTCCTTCCTTGCTGTGGAAGCAGATTCCTGGTTTGAGATGCCCCGAGCACGAATTGCTGTGTTGGCCCTGCATTTGCCACCCGTGGCTGGTTTTACACAGCATCTTTCCTGCTCTCTAACCTCTCTGTTGCGTTTCCCCCCCAGATTATAACGGGAGAGCTCTACCGCATCCACTACCTGAAGGAGAAGTCACGCTCCTTTATCCAGAATCCCTACGTGGCTGCTCTCTACAAGCAGGTGGGCTGCTTCGTTTTCGGCTGTGCCATCAGCCAGTCCTTCACAGACATTGCCAAAGTGTCCGTCGGGCGCTTGCGGCCACATTTCCTGGAAGTTTGCGATTTGGATTTCTCCACCATCAACTGTGCTAAGGGAGTTTACATCCAAAACTACACCTGCAGGGGAAGCGACAGCAAGGTCCAGGAAGCCAGGTGAGAGCCCGTGGCATCAAAGTGATGGGTTGCTGCCACCAAAACGGTGTCTCACACTGAATATGTCTTAAGGTTTCTCTGCCAGCAATAGATGATGCAAATGCTGCTTTCTCTGTGAAGGCTGTAAGTCTATCTGCCAGCGACGGGCAGTTTCCCTCGGGAATTGTGGGACTCGGCTGAATAATATTTCTTTTCCTTTCTCTTTACTCCTACACTATTGTTTCCGTGACTGGTTGCTCAATGTGGGAATTCACCGTAAGAGCTGAGCTCATGGTGAGCAGCTCAAGCTGTTCCATGCGGCAGAGCAGAGGGCTTCTCCTCCAAGGAGGCTCCTCCCCTTCAAGCTGTCTATCAAATCCATCAGATGTCAAAACTGAGCGTTTCACATGCTGCAATTAAGCGACCGGAGAAGTTGCTCACTTCTTATTTCTTTATGGTTTCCTGGTTATTTGAGGCGAGACGATGAGTTATCGGGCTATCCTGGAAATAACTGCTGTCCCACAAGTAGACCAGGAAGGGACGAACAATGCGAGCATCCTGTCCATCCGTTCGCTTTCTGCCTTGCGAGTGAGCAGGGCGGATAATGGGGGTTTTATAACCCGAAAGATTGGGGGTTGTGGGTCCCTCTGCTTTGGGACCCTCTTGGTAGCAGCAGGCAAGTCACCATATTACATGTAAAATTATAATACCGAAGACTATAGTGGCTGGTTCTTACCACCTGCTTTGTTTTGCAGGAAATCCTTCTTCTCCGGGCACGCGTCCTTCTCCCTCTACACCATGCTGTATTTGGTGGTAAGTAACCTCAGCCTTGCTTGAGATTGAGCTGATTTATCCCCTGTCCCACTTTCCTGAGGCACTCACCTGCCTTCGGTAGCAATAACAGCACGATGAGCATTGGAGATAGAGGGTTGGTTGAAAAAAAGAGCCTGAACAAGTGGTGGAAGGATCCACTCTCAGTCCCTGTGGTGTTATTTGGGATGGAGACTCCTGGGGTGACAGCTGAGCTGTGCAGCTTTGGGATGTAGTCAAGGCTGCAATTAAATCCGAATCCTACTAAATCTGTGGATGACCTGTGCAATTTTGTTCACCCCACGTTGTGGTTTCTACTGGGGAGAGTTTGGGGCGAGCCAAAATGTTGCATCGATGGGAGGGGGAAGATGTGCTCTTGTGGTTCTGTCAGGGGGTGAAGGCTGGTTCCCAAATGTGCCAGTGGAGCAGCCTCTGCCTGCCTGGATCTGGAGTAGAGGGCTGGGACTTGTTTTTCTTTGTCAGTGAGAAATGGGTCTACCCTTCCTGCGCTGGGGCCGGGGCCGGGGTGGCTGCCAAGGTGCTTCCTGCTGGGGCTGCGGGAGGCACACTGCCCGCACCCCCAAGGGCCTGGACACACACGCAGCATGTTGGGAGGATCTTGATAGTGATTTGTTTTCTTTTTTTTTAATTATTTAGTTTTTAAAAAATCAGGAAAAAGGTTTTGGATTCCTCTCAAGATTTGTGCCCCCCCATCTCCTGTAAGCTCAGACTAGCAAGCAAAGAAACAGCATGGCACTGATAAAAACATTAAATGTGCTTTTATCTGAGCAGTGCTTCCCCCCCATCCCTTTACTTTACCCTCTGAAAAGATAAGTGATGACTGCTCCCTCCTGCCTTTTCAGCCCTGGATCCCCCCTCCCAGTGAGCAGATTTCTGTAATTTAATTACTAAGCTTTCTAGGCTGTTGGGGACAGCGTTTTAAATTTTTTCATTTTGCCCCCCCCCCCTTTTTTTTTTTTCTTGGAAAACTTCTGAATTTCTACAGTAAACATTTTGGCTGCTTCCTCCCAGCTGTGTTACAATGCAGAGCTGCCCTGGCAATGCTTCACAGGAGGCTCAGCCCTCCGCTGCTGCCATCGCAAAACTTTCCGAGCTGAGTTTGGAAACCATCGCTCACACTGGCATTTATTTATTTCTGAGGAGATCTGTGGGCAGCCAGATAAGTCAGCTCCGACATACTTTCAAGCCTGGTATCTGGAAACAGCGAGGACTGCCAGTCCCTATTAAGTCGGTGGTGGTTTCTCTTGAAATACCCAGCAAGATTTGGGTTGTCCTTCCAGGTAATTTTTTAGGAGATGCCGCTCCTGGGCCTTTTTGGAAGCCAAGCCCGATGCTTTACCTTTTGCACAGGACCATGCCCTGCAGCATCCTTCAGGGTAGGCGACAAACCTGGGGGACTGTGCCCAGCTGGGCAAGCGCTCACCCCTTCTCTGCGTTTCCACCTCACTCACTTTGGCAGTGGCTGCCCAAAGTCACCAGGCTTGACCCTGTTTCCACAGGGCGCCGTGCAGACCATGTTGCTTTGCCAGATTTTCCCTGTGTTTTTCTGAAAAGCCAGCGGTTACGGAGCAAGCAAGAAATGAAACGGCCTGTGGCAGCACAGCAG
>NW_008824360.1:1265893-1298324 GCF_000699105.1 Pygoscelis adeliae | reverse complement strand
GGCCAGTGGCAGGAGGGGCACTGGGGACCCCAAAACTGCTTTGCACCAATGTCTGCTGCCTCATTTTCTTTTTAACATCGCAGCAAGCTTCAAAAGTGGCATTTAGCTCCTGCGTAATGTTTCGGAGCAGAAAGCTGTCTTTGATCTCTCTTTGCTGCCCTTCCCCGTCCCCATATGGGAGCACTCGGGCTATCAGTAGCCTCTGCCCTTCTCCCTGTCTGGGACAACAGGCTGCTCCACTCCTCTCCGTGGAGGGGTTTTGATGCCGAATCCCTTAAGAATTACTTTATTTTTTTTCCTTGTCCCAAAACTGGGATAAGGTTGGTAGCAGGCTCCATCTGACCAGCTGTTCGGTTGCCTCGTGCCGTAAAAAGTCAGGGGAAAAATTACACCAAGTGTTTGGTCATAAATTGAAGGGAAAAAAAGGCAACTTGAAACAAGACAGTGTGACACAGTGCATATCGGAGGTGAGGAAATGATGATCTTAAGGGTCTTTTCCAACCTAAATGATTCTATGATTCTAACTTGTCTCGTGGCACTCTGTCCTCCATGACTCCAGCTCCCTGGCCACTGCTAGAAGCCTGAATGAGAAATCTCGTAGAAAAAGGGAGGCAGAAAATCTGTCATGTTGGAGAGGCTGATAATACCCCAAAATAATTAAAACAAAAAATAAACAAATGAGGTTATAATAAGCCAGAGGGATTTTATTTAATGCAAAATAAACCCCACTGTCTTGCCCAGCTGAGTGATTGAGTGGGCTTTTGGAAGCCTGGTTAGAAACATGGCATCCATCATACCAGCACCTGCAGGAGGTGGGTTTGATGGCTTTAATGAGGGAATCACCTCAATCAAAACAAAATGGTTGTTCTCTGGTTCCTGGGAAGTGAGGGCTGTGCCACAACAGGTTGCTGCCAGCACTTTGGGTACTGGGAGTTTGCCAGAGGCCTTTGCAGAGTGGGGGTGTTTGTGGGGCTGAGCGCGTGCTGCAGAGGCTTGGCTGATCAGCTGCGTCCTGAGTGCATTCCCTATTGAACAATACTTCATATTTCAAGGATAAGTCACTTCCCGTCTTTCCTGGCATTCCCTGGCTTCACTCTTAGAGCCTGTTCTGAATTACAATGTTTTCAAGTTTGCCTCACCTGATGGAGACGGGTGCCAGAAAGCTTTAGTTGGTCTATTAAAAGATACCCAGATTCCCACGCATCCCACAGGGCTTCGCCTGCACCGTGGGGATGGATTTGCCTGGGTGCTTGGTGGCCGGTGGATGGGTGACCACGACTTCCCCGTTGCCTGGTACACAGCAGTGCCCTGCAGTATCCATCAAGGAGAAGCAGTTTGGCCATGGGCTCCCAGTAGGAAAACGCGGATAGATGTCAAGCCCCAGAGGGCTTTGGGGGAAAAGTCTCAGGGTAAGGCACTTGCAACACAGTAAAATCTCCTGGGATTTAGTTCTAAACACTGAGACTTCAGGGCTAAGTTTTTCGCAGCTTTCTTGTCACCAAGAATACCCAATTAACATCAGACCTTTGTATAAAAAATTTAAAAGGGGAAATTATGCTTGGGTAATCCTCTTTGTCTTAATTTTCCTTGCTTTGTTTCTCCTTGGCTGACCGAGCCCGTAATACATATTTATAGCAGGCTGAGGAAAGAGGAGGTATATAACAGCTTATTCCACGCAGCCCTCTGGACCTGACCCACACCTCTCGGTTTTGTTTTACTGGGTGTGGGGAGCCTTTGCAGAGAGCGATGGGGGCTTTCCGCTCCCCTCAAGCACGTGAGACCATAATGCTGATTTATTTTTTTTTAATGGCATGAAGTTGCCTGAAACTACACAGAGGATGCAGAAAAACTAAATTAATGTCAGAAAAGCTAAATTAATACCTCTCAGCAATGTTGGCTGATTCTGGGGAGTAAAACAGGGCTGCTTGTGTATTTAATGTGTGTTGGTGGATGAGGTTGAAGACTTCAGATCAGAATGTGTTTTAGTGTGTTCTACTCATTTATATGAACAATTAGAGATATTGCCGGTTTTGTGTATCTGGATGAGCGTGAAGCTTTGCACTGGGGTTTCTTGCTGAAGGGTGGAGAAGGTCCCAGTGCCCTCATGCTGCTGAGCAACGATGTGACTGTGTGAAGGAAACTGCGTGGTGGTTGTGGACTTGGAGTCAAGTTTAGCGCGAATAAACTGGAATTACATCAGAGGCCAGGGTTGAGGTGTGAACTGCATTGCTGAACTGATGGGGATATTCCTGATGGGGTGGGAGGATGCTGTACATCCAGAAAAGGCAGGGAAGAGGCAAACAACGCACCCCTTTGGTGCTGGGAGGTCTTTGCCCTTCTCCTGTCCTGTCCCCTGACCATCTTGGTGCTAATAGCTGAATTCTGCAGTTCCCCTTCCTCCAGCTGGCTTTGTCCAGCCAGGGCAGTGTGTTACACCGGGGTGAGTTTGGATTTGAGGGGTTTTGGCCCCATACCGTTTTGGGTACTGCTCTGTTTGCAGATGGGGCTGGGGATGGAAGTAACTTCAGGTCAGACAGTCAGAAACAAGACCAGCCATTTCCCAGAAGGAAACCTTAGCTGTGACTAAGGGACGTGGTTGATGGAGTTCAGCCTTGCGGTGGCGAGAGTGTGAATAGGACGGGATTTCTGCGTGGCAGAAAGCCCCGGGAGGCTGGAGGCGATGCTTTTAGCCCGTCTCCCCTGCCAGCTCCTCCTTGATGGGTTTGCTCAGGGGTTGTGTGTGGCTGCAGGCTGTCCCCACCAGCACTGTGGAAGTCCCCTGGCAGAAGAAGAGCGATGTGATGTCCTTCAAGCCATCTGCTTTGTGGTAACTCGGCCTCTGCCAGGAAACAGTGGATGGGAGCTCCAAATAACTCCTGCTCTGTGTGATCCCATTTCATTTCATCCACACTTGCTCCTGTTGATGCTTCTCCTGACTTTCGCTGCCCTGTGATGGTCTGTGGTGGAAATAACCACGGTTGTGGTCTTGACCCTCCATCCCCTCCCAGGAAGGGCTCCATCCAGCCCCACGTTCCTAACCAAATCTGGCAGTCCTTAGCAGGCGGCACTTCACATTTGCTGCCAGGTTTCAAAAAAAAAAAAAATTCAAAAGCAGGTTTTCAGATAAATTGCCAGGAACTTCCCATTTCTTAGTAATAGCACTAATTCCTGTTTTAGGAAAATTCTGATCCTTTCAGCCCCCAAGCCCCCCTTTTGCTTTTTCACCTTCTTTTATTAACTAGGTTTTTCTTTCATACTGAGGGCAGAGGCAAAGTTTGGAGCACTCTGAGGCTTGCCTTTAGTGTACTTAGGGGATCCTCAGCACCCTGGTGTTTGAGCAGTTTTTGACGTACTGCATGCTCATATGTCTGTGGAATATGAAAAGTGCGGTTATCCTCTTTTTTCTTTTTTTCTTTATGAATAGGGAACTAAAGAGCAATTTTTCCAAGATTTTTATTGTGGCAGTAAAAGGAGCTCAGTCGAGATCCTCACACTGATAGTGCGGTGTCTGAGATGCATCTATTTGGGTGGGTTTTACTCCTCCAAGATATGCAGGTGTGAGTTGGGTGCTGGGGACTTGGGTGGCACCCAGTACACTCTGTACAGTGCCACGCTGCCTTTGCACACCTTTTCTAGGGCTAAAGTGTGTAGATTAGGCACACAGTTCAGAGCTGTGCTTTGGAAGGAGAGAGTCAGTATGCAAATTTATTTTTTAATCATTTCAGCTCCAAAAGTGTCTGCTTTATTGTGTGTTCAAACTCAGGGTTAGCTTTTTATTCCCAATTTTTAATTGATACTTTGCTTCCTCACCTATACATGACCTATTTAGACAAGCTTGTGGGATGGAATGGTTTGAGGGGATGTCAAGGCTTTGCAAAAGGGACAAATGTCAGATTATCCAGCAGCAAATTTCTTTCTTAAGAGGTTTGACGTGACAGATCCTCAAGACTAAAGTAAGATGGTAGGTTTCAAGCCTTCCTGGTAGAACTAAGAGTAATAGTTTATAAGATATAATACTTGGAGCTAATTTTGCTCTGCAACAACGTACTGGAACCTGAGTTTTGCACTGTCTCCTGGGCTGGGCTGAGACTCTTGAACATAAAAATAATCCTGAGCCTAAACCATGGCAATAGAAGCATATTTTTATATCTGTTGTGTGCTTTAAAAATGCTACTCTCCACAAATGCTATTTTTTCAAGGGATATTGTCTCTGCACTGAGAAGTTGTATTTAAAGATATCGGGGCCCCCAGCTCTCTCTATCACCACCTTCCCTGAATACTTCCCAGGACTATCCTGCCTGCACAGTTTATTCTCAGTGGCAGATCACTGGGTGCACAAATACCACGGCAATGAAAATTCAGCCAGCCTAAGCACTGCAAACTAAAAATGCAGTTCCCTGCTAATGAACCGCTTAGATATTTGCTTGCAGGATGAAGTGCCTGCTGTTAAATCACTGCAAATGACTGTGCAGGATGGGGTTGTGTTATTTTACAGCTCCAGCTTTCCAGCTCAGTGGTGCTGCATTTTACCTGGAAGGAAAGCACCTCCTCATTGGTGGTGGTTTTTTGTTATTTTTTTAGATCTTTCTGGGCAGAACATGCCTCCTAATTTTGATATGTTGATTGTTGACTCATCTTTCTCCCGAGCATAGAAATTATCACAAACTAGAGAACCAGCCCAGTGGTCCATTCACTGGGCTACATCAGCGTGGGTTTGCTGTGGGGATCTAGAGAGCTATAACTCATCCCGTAGCATCTCATGCACAAGTTTGCATGGTGTGGGGGGGGTGTCGTGGTGACGTGGCTCTGTTCCCAGACTCAGGCTGGTTTGCAGATATATTCCCTAGAATCGTAACGTGCATTAGCCAGCACCAAGCTGTTTTGGTACTGCTGTCTTCCATGTTAATTGGCTAACAATTTGGATAATTTGGAGCATCTGCTCCATTCAAATGACATGATGTTTCATTTCCTCTAAAGAGCCCAGTGTGTGTTCTTTCCAAAAAGGGGTAAATATAATGTTTATGCAACAGCCAAACATACTAAATTGGCCAAAACAACGCTTCCCCCTTATCAGCTTTCCAATTAATTCTGCTTTTATAGGTAAATGGTGTCATTAAGTTATTTGTTGTTTCAGGGAATCCAGCAAGAGCTTCATTCTCTTTTATATCAAGGCAGTGTAAACTGCTCTGGGTGTGTAAAAGGGATCGTAAATGGGTATTAAACCCCTTTCCAGCCCTCTGATGTTGCAGGGTCCCACAAAGCACGCTGGGTCTGACTTGCAGCGCTTCATTTAGGTACAGGCAGAAAATACCTGCTGTGGCTGAGCCCACAGGCAGCGGGTCTGAGCTGCAGGAGCTGAGCAGCACTTTCCAGGCACTTTTACGCTCTTCAAGTCATCGAATGCCTCTCTCCTCCCCAAGCCTGAAGGTTGCTGTGGTGTCCCTCCCTCCCCACAGCCTTCCTCCCCGCGTTGCGCCCGGCCCCGCTCATCTGTGGGCAGTGGGTTGCCGTTTTCCTGTCCTCTCTTCCCGCCCAGCTTCCCGGTTCCCACAGGAACCGGCTGTGTCCGCCAGCCAAAACGGGAGTTGGGCCGAATCTAGTTCTCGGGGGGGGTGGGGGGTTGTGGTTTGGGATGACAGTGGCCATTTGACGTCACATCAGCTTCGTCTTTTTGGGTCGAGCCAGGATCTTGCTTTTCCCTCGCTGGGTAAGAGCGACTTCCCATGCCATGTGACAGGGCGACTACTCGCTTACATCGCTGCAAACACCGGGGCTCGGGCTGGGGAACCTGATGGCAACGTTAGAGGATTGCATTTTGCATCCACGTCGTCAGCAGTTGTGGCTGAGTCTGGAAATCCTTGGGGCTGGCTCTGGAGGTGCGGCATGCTGCGTTGATTCCTGTTTTTCCTCTGAGAGATGTTGTGGGTCCTGCGTGCCCCACATTTGTGACCTTGCTTCTGTTACGCACTAAATAGCGGTGGGGAGGAATTTCCAGGATGTTGTGTGTGACCTTGATGGACTTGGAGGCTGAAGCAGGGCTTGGGGGAGAGCCAGGATGTGGGGGGTCCCAAGCTCCTGACCCTGGCTCACTGAGGGAGGGCTGTACCCATCCGCCTCTGCCCATATCCCCTCTATGGGTTAAAATCCCTCCAGCTCCTCTCCCCTCGGCATGACGGAGGCCACACGTTTGCAAAGAGCATCTTTCTTCTTTGACAGCTCCCCCCTCCTTGGGCCACGGGGGTGCAAGTGCTCCATGGCCAGCCCCACAGAGTGGGTGCTGCCACGCCACGTTTTGGGCACAGCTTCTCCTTTGCTGCCCTCAAATTGACGCAATCTTTTTGTTTTCTTCTCTTCCTCACAGTTTTATCTGCAGGCCAGATTCACATGGAAGGGAGCCCGCCTGCTCCGTCCCCTCCTCCAGTTCACCCTCATCATGATGGCGTTTTATACCGGCCTGTCCCGTGTGTCGGACCACAAGCATCACCCCACCGATGTGCTGGCGGGCTTTGCACAGGGGGCCCTGGTGGCTTACTGCGTGGTGAGTACAGCAAACCGTGCAAGGAACGGCAGCGGGGATGCTGGTGGGGGTCCCATAGGGAATAGCAGGCACCTCCCCAGCCCATGCTGCTGTGAGCTCATGTAACACCCCATTACAGCTGGGGACGTAGCAGGAGGCAGCGTGCTCTGAGGGCTCGGTGTAGTGTCATCCCCACCTGACAGCGCATGTAAACCTTGTTTGCAGGTGGAGTGCAGCTCAAGAGTGGAGCACCCTACCAGCCCAATGATGGGTGCTCTGACGGACACCTGGCAAAGGACGGTGCATCTGCCAGCGCTTTCCCCTCCCCATGAGCAAATGCCGCTGCTGTGCTGGAGGGGTGAAGCAATTCCTCTTGTACCCCACCAAACAAACTGCGTATTCAGCAAAAAATGCAACGTTTAGGGTTTTTCCCCATCAGCCTTGAGCTCCTGGAGGCTCCTGGGCAAAGGGCCCCTTTGTCCAGGCAGCTAGTGGTGCTGAAAAGGCGTTCAGACAAGGGAGAGTGTTTCTCTCTTGGCTAGCAGCATTCACTTCTCCGTCTGCTCTCAGTAACGACCACGGGCTCATTTGCAAGGCTTTCCGCCAGGATCCGAGCGGGGAGTCTGGGTGGTTGGGATTATGTCTCTTCCCTGCACAATCCAGCCAAAAGCCATCCCCTGGGAGCGGGAGCTGGTGTCTGCCCAGCGAGGGGAGGCAGGGTGCCTCGTTTGGCGGTGGGTTTTTAATGTAGCAAAAGGGCTCGTGAGAAAATGGTGAACAAAAGCTGTGCCCGCTTGTCTTCGGCTGCTGGGCTTGTTCTCATGCAATTTGCTTTCTAAAGACTGACCTGATTGCGCAGCCCTGTAATTTGAAGTGACACATCTAGATGTTTAAAGTAGGCAGGGTGGGGGGCACCAGGTTGGGTGGCTGCCTTGCATAGAAACAAAGGGGCTAGGGGTTATGGTTGTTCCTGTGTCTGTACAAACTCCTGAAAGCAAGATTTTAACAGCTTACCACTTTCTTGGGGTTTGGGATTTTTTGTTTTTTGTTTGTTGGGTTTTTTTTTAACTGATCTAAAAGTAAAGCAGCCCTGGAGGCAAGGAATTAAGTTCACTGATGTTATATTTTGCAAGGAGAGAAAATAGGTTATTTATGTACTTTCCACTCATTCATAATATTCCAAAGCCAAGACAAAAATGTCATCACTGGGAAGTTTTGATGAAGTATTATTAACTCTCTGAGCAGTAGCTGTTGGGTTTTGCCATTGCCTGATGCCAATGTCCCACACGGGGCTGGCAAATTCAGAGGGGGAAACTAGAGAAGTGTGTGTGTGCACAGACACGTGCTGCTGCTGTAACGCTTGCCCGCAGCAACAGCGTTACAGGTCCTGCACCCCTCATTCCAATATTGTCAGGGTGTTTCTCCAAATCCTGGTAATCTTCTCCTATCCCAGCAGTTAGCTGTAGCACTGCAATGGCAGTGCTGGCAGCCCTCGGGAGAAAAGGCCCTGGGCCATGCGGGGAGCAATGAAGCAGCTTGTCTCAGTCCAGGTGCCTGAATTTGTGTCGTGTGGGTTTGTTGAGACACCAAGTGCACATCACCAGGCGGTTTTACAAGGGGGTATTTACCTCTCCGGTGTGCCTTTCAGCTTGAGAGGTGGGATAACAGCAATATATATAGGGGGAGTAGGGACCAGGTGATCCATCCCTGGATCCCAGCAGTGGTTTCAGAAAGACAATAGCTCTCTGGATGCTCGGGACAGGCATCCGGATGCTTCCTGGCTGGGATGAGCAGCAGGGCTGGCCATCCCCTCCCGGCCCTCCGGCAGCTGGAAGCTGTGCTGGGAAGGGGAGGCTGCGGCGGTGGCGGCACTGGGCTGGTTTTCCTGTGTTGAGGTGAACCGAGGTAGGAAGCAGCTGTCTGGAGTTTCACAGGCAGGCTGGGGTTTGCCTGTGAGCCTGGGGCAACCTGCGCTACTCTTCCCAGCTGGCTTGTGGAGGGGGCAGTTGACTCCAAACCCTTTGCAGGCATGGCTTGGTGGCTGGGGACATCTCAGGGTAGGGTTTAAACCCAGCCATTGTCCCATTTTGCTAGCTTGCAAAGAACCATCAATGTGTTCTTGTTCTCCTGAATCTGGCTTTGCTGGCGTGAGCCATTGCCTAGGAGGGGCCAGCAGACTTTCCTCCCTTTTGGGAGATGACAGCAAGGGACAAGAGGAAGAGTCACCCCGAGACTCCCTGGCGTTTGCATTGAACGTATAGTTTAGCAGCTTTTTGCTAAAATTACTGGTATATCAGAGCAATTACTGGTATGTCCTGGGGGTCCTTGCCCAGCTCTGGGATCCAGCTTTTGTGCACGGGATGCTCTGAAGCAGAGGGAGGGACCTGGAGACTCATCACCTCCAACCCACCCTGGGTGCTCCCAGACACCCTTTCCCCCAGCAAAGCCTTCAAGAGTCTACTCTGATGATAGTCAAGGGCTGTTAAAATACAAAGTTATCAGGCTGTAATTTTCAGTAGAAACGAATTGTGGGTTTCATCTCTGAGGGCTGCCAGAGCTTAAATCCAGGTTGTGCTGCAGCAGACACATTTGTCCTTCAGTGCCTGAAACAACAAGCAGACGTTAGTGTCAAGCACTTCCAGCTGATGAAACATTCGGAGTCAGATCCAGGGTGAAATATGATGAGGATTTCTTAACTGGAAATAGTTTTTATGCGCGTTGTAGGTAGCCTGCTATGTGTCGTGTAGTTTATGTCTCATCTGATGGAGAGAGAAAAGGGGAGACGTCGGAAGGACATGCTCCTGGTGTTGCTCTGGTTAGCTTAGATGAGTTATTTTAACCTCTCTGTATGTGGTTAGAGTTCTTCAATATAATGAAAAGGAATAGGGATTGTTAAGTGGCAATATAAGATATTGGCTTACTTTGTATAATATGCGCTCAGTCTTCTGCCGTCAAGTTTTCTTTATGGGTGGAGAGCACCTTCTACAGGAAATGGAGCTAATCCAAGTGAAAAACTTTGCACGTTTACTAGTCCTTTTTTGTGTTAAACAGTTCAAGCATTAGGAGGATTTAACACACTATTTTAACCGCCAAAGATCACGTTTCATGATTCCTGTGTTTATATAACCTCCAGCCATGTTAGTGAAATACAGTTTAAAGAGAAATGAAACCTCTTAGTCTCTGAATAAAACCCTGAAAAGCAGCGAGCAGCACAGTAAAAGCTAAAATACCCAGGATGACACTCCACCATAACTCATTCCTGTCCAAAATAAGGACCAGACTCGGTGTAATCCCCATATGCTTCTTGCACCATAAATTGATTTGTCATGGCTATCTTGGTGCAGAAATTGGACATCTTTTTGATTGAACCCAGCTCTCTGAGGTGGGCAAGTGAGCGAGATGGCATCAGAAATGTGCCAAGCCAGCCGAGTGGGGGTTTTTACAGTTATTAATGACCCAAAAGAAAACCATTGCCAGAGCAGTTCAACATGCTTTTACACTGTGATGCTGCAGCAAGAGGCCAGGCTCCAGCTTGTGATCGTCGGTGGGTTCAGCTGGATCCTGTTATTTAACCAAAGGCACAAACGCTGCCACTTGGATGCCCTGTAAACAACTTTATCAGCTCTGTTATACAACTAGGCAGCCAGACACCAACCCATACACTGAAAAGAGAGCTGTTTTATATGTCAGCTCCTTCCCTGCTTTTCCACAAAGCAATAAAAGCCGAGCAACAACAGCTCAGCTTCCTGCATCCCTGGTTATAATTGTAGGAGTAAATTGCCACTTAGAGCAGGTTCACTGTCTGTTCAGCTCAGTTCCTTATCTGCCTGTGCTGATAGGGACTTGCAAAAGTTGTTTCCAAGGATGACTAGACCTGCTACATAGGGCTCTGGGTAGCTAGAAAATGTGGAGATGCAGAGGGGAAAACCTTTGCTCCCTCCCCGTGTTACCCAGCCTGGATGTGCTAATCTAATATTATTCCTTTGAGCACCTTGGGCTTTTTTTTTTTTTTCCCCCTGATTTATCTTGTTGCTTAAATGTTGCATCCGAGTACTGTGGGAGAACACTCAAATGTGCTGCTAATTCCTACAACAGCGTGCTGCTCCTCCTAGGGCTTTGGCTCAGCAAACCCACAGCTCGGTCTTGAATTGTTGGTGCTTAAGGATGTCTGAGATGAGCCGGCAAATTTGGGCCAGCAGAGGCAGCTGGCAGCAGGACCGAAGTTTGGGGCTTTGGTGCCAGCTAACAAAATGATGAGTCCTCACCACTTTTTGCCCCATTCAGAGCATCCGCGCTGTCTGGCTCTTTTCCTTTCTGGCGTGGGGCTGAGTTTTGGCAAGGGAGAAAGTGCCCCGGTCCTGGAGGACCGATAAGCTTTGTGCAGTAGCTGCCAAGGGAGGATGTGGAAGTTTCCTCCCAGCACTTTGTTTCTTATTGTGTTGCTACCTTCCGAAATTGCCAAGCGCTGGCTTTTTCACATCCGGGAGAGGGGTTACATCACGGGATATTTAGGAAGAAGTAGTCAGGAATAGGGCCTCCTCCCCTTAGGCTTTGGCTTCAGGACCAGACTCCAGCTTTGTACCGGTGCCTTGGTGGGGCATGAGGAGAGCATCGCTCACCATTGACTCATTGCTGATAACTTTTAATACGGCTTTGATTTGAAAGCTTTTAATTGCCTACCTGATGTCTAGCTGAATGAATTGTTTCATGCCAGCTCCATCCCTAAAACCACTCACCATGAGTCAGGCCAGCCCTTTGGAGACCTTTGTTATTTTATTGGAGTGTGAACCGTGTATCTGTTTCCTGGCTTTTCAACCCGTTCAGCAGAGGTTTGGGTATTGCGCTCAGTGATTATGCAGTGAGAAATGAAATTGTTCTGTAATGTTTTCACTCTGTGTTTTGTGAGGTCTGAGCCTTTTTCCGTATTGTACAGAAAGGTGGTAGCAGGCGCTTGGGATTTCACAACTATCAGTCTCACGAGCAGGCATTCAATAGCACTAAAAGTGCTATTTTTGCAGCTTAAAGATATGTATATACTCTGTACACCAAATTTTTGAATAAAGCATCACCCAGTGTGGCTAAGTTTGCCTTTTCCACTTATTCCTACAGGTGTTTTATGTCTCGGATCTCTTCAAGCCCAAGACAAAGACTTGCCTGCCTCCACCACCCATCCGGAAGGAGATCCTTTCACCTGTGGACATCATTGAGCGGAATAACCATCATAACATGGTGTAGACCTTTGAGATATCGGATGGGTGTTATATTTTATTTTAAATTTTTTTTTTTTTTTGCAAAAAATGACTGCTGACAGCAACTACCTGCTGCTCTCAAATCTCATCAGACAGTAGAATGTAGGGAGAGACTTTCTTGCCCGACCAGTAAAGTCTTACTCTGTGGTCTTTTCAACTTGCGACATTTGGATGAAAGGGGTGGTGATCAACTAAGTCAAAAGCGACAATGAGAAAATAAAATAAAAAAACAAAAAAACAAAAGCCGAACAAACAAAGAGAGGTGCCGGAGTTCTGGATGTGCAATTGGTTTGAGTGTTCATGTTGTAGTGAACGCCAAATTGTTCATAGCCTAATGAACACTACGGGATTTTTGGAAAGCTGGCCATCTTAGGTTTTTTTACTATGAAGATTTCCAATGCCTGCGAGGAAAAAAAAAAACCAAAACAACTCATGACTAAATTGTATAGCACTATATACGAGAAACAGCACTGAGTCAAGATCTGGGATTGGTTTGTAAGAGTTGCTTTTTTCTCTTTTTGATACTAGCTTATTTTTGGCTCCTCTATTCCATACTGTGACTTAGTTTAGAAGAAGCTTGCCCAGTCAAAGATCTCCGAAGGGTCTCTGTTCACACAACACGCCTTTAACGAGCAGTCCTGAGACATGCAGTGAGGCTGAATATCTCCATCCTCCGTGCAGAGAAGCCACATTTCTTCCTCTACGCTTGCTCCCTGGCGAGGGTTCGTCCTGCCTGAGCCCCCAGGCATGCGCAGCACCCACAAATGGCCCTTCATGAAAAGAGCATCCTCCGCTTCCTGGCCTTCCCCCCCAAAAAATCGCAGTAGATTTTCTGCGCACCTGCGGGAGCTGGCGGTTTGCAAGTGGGAAGCGGCAGCTCTGCCGAAGACGCGTTCGCACTACGACCTCGGGACTGAGTCCCGGGGAAACTTTTATTCTGCAGTTTCGGGACGGGCTGCTGGGCGGCACGTCCCAGCCTGGGTGTCAGTCGGTTTGTGCATTCCCCCCTGCTCCTTCTCCCTTGGGCACGCCGGTGCACGCCACGGCAGGTACCAGGTCCTGTGCTCCGCTCGGTGACACCGATGGTAAATCAGTCGTGCCTGTATCGACTGTGATTTTTTTTTTTTTTTTTTTTTTTTTTTTTTGCCCAGAAACCACAGGTTCTTGGTTTGCAGCCCTTTCACAGAGCGCATTTGCAAAGGGATCCCGCAAAGCATGCAGAACGGCCATTTGCACATCCTTCTTACAGAATCCGTCCTATCATTTCAACTATAGCAAGCTATGATTTTTTTATATATAAATATTATATAAATAATGTATAAAACCTTAAAAATTAACTATGTAAAATATTATTTCTGAAACAATTTTAGATATATCCACTATGACTATAAACTGTGTCTTGACCTGTGTTATTTACATTTTGCTGCTTAAAAAAGCATTGAATTAATTTTTTTATAGTCGACTAAAATATTGTAGTTCTGTGGTAGTAATATTTTAATGAAAATAACTACAATTAGAGACATTTGTATAAAAAAAACCGTATTAAATCGTCTGTATTTTTGTAATGTTCCATTTTGTAAAGAGATGAATATTCAAAGACTTTTGTAGAATACAAAATTGAAGTTTGTATCTGCGAAATTATTGCTGTATAAATGTGCTTTTTAAATAAAAGCTCATAACACAACTAAACATCCCGGTGCGAGTTGCGTTCTGCCTTTGGGTTGACCTTCCCCTGCCAGAGAAATAGGGCCCTTGCCCAGCGAGATGATTGGGGGATGACCCTTTGGGATTTGACGATACATGAGGGCATCTGGATAAAAAGGACCCCATGCCACTTTTGATGGATGTGCATGAAGGTCCCACCAGCTCCTGGCTGGGGAGGTGCGATGGGGACACGCGTGGGTTTGCATTGCACTGCTCTTGGCTATGCCCAGTCTTTGAGCAGGTCCCTTTTTATTGAGGGCATCCCTTGTTCTTTAGCACTATTACAAGCTTCAAAGAAATATTATTTAAATAAAAGAGTCTGAAGAGCCACAGCCTGGCTGCTGGGTGTCCTGGACAGTCCCTGCCTAGGAGGACTCATGACTCTGCTCTGCACCACCACCTTTTCCATGAAAAACAGACACTCTGCAGCTGAACAAAACACCTGCAGCTCAATAGGTTGCAAAGATGTGGGTGGAAGGGGGGGGGGGGGAAGCCCCTAACAGCACGTGCTCCCATATGCACGTGTGCAGCATACAGTTACAAGGCAGCCTTGATTTTATTTTTTTATTATTTTTTTTTTCCTCCTCCTACAGAAGAAAATGAATGTCTTGACAGTGACACGTGGTCAGAGCTGCATTTCGGCCGCTCCTTGGGTGAACCGCATCGGCAAGATAACGTGGCACAGAACTAAATTGCAAGAATGCATGACAGGAAGTGAATACCACATCAAAACTGCAAATAAATAGCAGGTGGAAATTAAGCAGGCAGAACTCAGCTAGCACTTGCTATTATTATCCTAATTAGTAGTAATATTTTATTACGTGTGGAAAAACTTCGTAAACCCGCACCTGTCCTAAATGCAAAGGGAGTTTTCGTGGTGCCACGTGTGATTTGAAAGCATTTGGGGGTTGAGTGTGTTGTAGAGATGAGAATTTAGTTTCAGGGCAATGGCCGTGAGGACAGACTCTTAATCCCTAGTTTATCTCCAAAATAGGCTGCCTGGGTCTAAGTAACCCGGGTGGGAGGAGGAAACCCTGCCACATCTGCCTGCGCCTGGCAAGAGCTCAGCCCTGTGGACACCTTCATGTGCGGGGCTGGCTCGGGTGCAGCAAACACTGGGTTGAGAAAAGTGTTTGCTTGCATCTTAACCCCCAGCTACTTGGAAGAAAACAGGAATACAGATGTCTGGGTGAGAGAGGAGGGCTTGGAGAAGTGTCAGAGGGGAAACGGCACAGGAGGCGATAAGAGCCAGGGCAGAGCCGGTGGCTGTGGGGCTGGTGGGTCTCTGGACCTCACTCAGGATGGGTGGGTCAGGTCGGGGGAGAGGGAGAAAAGGCCATGGATAAATTTGTGGAAGGCAACAGGCTTGAATGTTATAGCGCGGGGCTGAGCGTCAGCAGCGCCAGCTCCTATCTCCGGCTGAACGATGGTTTTAGCGCTGTCGTTTCCTACTCCGCTTCCCGTCCACCTCCCCTGTGCTGTCCCGTCCCATTCGTGCCCTTGGGTTGGGAGGATAAGGACAGCTTTGCACAGCAGCCTGTGCCCATGGGGGTGCAGCTTTGCTGGGGCTCACCCCTGCCAACTGCATGGGAAATAATTAAAGGGGAGTGATAACTGCTGAAGGCATGGATGGGAGAAGGCGATATGTGGTGGCATGGTCTGCAGAGACCTTTCCGGGCTAGCAGAGCATAGAGTAAATGTTTAGGTGCTACAGGAGGAAGGAGCACTGATATTAAATGAGCATTTCAATGAAACTCCGTAGAGAAGTGAAAGCATTTGGTGGGCTGGCCGAAGGAGCAGAGGTGTAGATAGCATAAGCCGTCAGCGTGGTAACAGGGCATATCTCTTACCATCGCTTCCTGCGGGGCAGGAAGGAAGTGAAAGAGAAATGGGTGAAATGGAAAAAAAACAAACTCAGGCCCATACAAGCACTAGGATCCCAAGGCAACCGTTTCTGCGGGTGGTCCTCGAGCAGCATTAGGGCATGCAGCTGGAGCTTGCATCTTGCACCGCTGTGATATTTGGTCCTTCACACGAACGCATGTCAGCAGGGATGCTGAACAGCCAGGAGACTTTCAGGCTGGTAGTTTGCATGCTGCTCTGCACGCTGCAGCTCCCTGTAGCTATCCTGGCGAGGGAGATGGATGAACAAACTCAGGTGGGTTCATGCAAACAAGGTGCATTGCTGGAGCCCAAGGCTGGATGCTGGTTGTGGCCTTCAGTGCTGCAAAATCTGGGCTCTGCTCATGCTGATGCTAATCAGAGGCTGTGGAGCACCCAGCACAGCCCTCTGCCTTTGATGCTTGGGCCTGGCTGGCAGATCCTTTCTGTACAAGGGGCTGTTCTGGTCAAACCTGTCTTTTTTTGCACATAGACCGGTTCAGCGTGTTTTCACAGGCAGGGATTCCTGTGTGCACCTGACTGCCATGGCAGCAGGTCTTTTGTTCCAAGGTAAGAAAGGTTTACGCAAGCCCCAGGTTCAGTGGTGTTTCAGTGTACCTAAACAGCTTCACTCAGCAAGAATGCTTGGCAGCCTTCAGAGGCTGAAGCTGTTGTACTTCTGCTCAATGATTTTTGGATATGAACTTCTCAATAAAGGGAGGAGGAGGGAGGAGATTCATCCCGCAAGCAGAGACCTGTTTTTCTCATGCTCCAAGCCTGCCTTGTTTTGGGTGTCCGAAGTTTTCATCCAGCTGATTGTAAAGATAAAACTAGCATTCAGCGGTGGAGCCAGAGGACATCTTGGGCTGAGGTCCTGCAGCACCGGAGAGCTCGCGTCAAGCCCACGTCCATGGTTGGGGTGCAGCATGGCCCTCCCTGGACCCAGCACTCCAGTCGGCTGCATTTCTCCCCCCCATCTCCCCTTTCTCTTGACACACCCTCTGCCTTCATCCACCGTTCTCCTCCCAAAAGGCAAGCGATTCCTACCTTGTGTTTATCTTTACCTCTGGAGACCAGATCAGAGGTTCAGATTTTATGAATGAAGTGAATCACTTGCTTCTTGGCTTCTGTAAACACGGCCCATATACCTGCCCACAGACACAAGCTACTGCCCATCTCCTCCAGATTTTTCTACCCTTGTTCCCTGGGGGCCAGGTGATGGTCCTGGCACAACCCCGATGGCCAACTGCTTGTCTTACCAAGCTACATCAAGGTTGAACAGAAGCTGTTGCCTTCACCAGCTGAAGCAGGAGGTAGAAAACAACCTCCTGTTGACTCAGCGGGGGGGAAAACCCACACAAACAAACCCCAAAGCCCAACAACTTTCAATTATCACCTTTGCACGCCACCCCCACTGGCACCAGCCAGCGCGGGAGTGCCTGCATTAGCTTGTCTTGAGTTATAATTTCCTCAGGGCACAGACTACACCTATGTATGTGTTTGGGTAGTAGTGATCAGACTGGTTGTGATGCATCCCCGCCCCATCCTATCTGTAGCTAGAAGGGAGCGAAGTCACCGGGAAAATGTCCCGGTTTCCTTAGAAAGTCTTGTTCTGCTAGTTCCTGCCCTGCTCGAGAGCTGCCAGTTGCCACCACGGCGGTAGCTCGCAGGCAACGCTGCTTTTAATATATAGTGGCACAACCTCACGTAGCATTTAATTTTTGTCTTTAACCCAGAAAATAACCGTCTTGGCTTTTTTTTTTAATCTCTCATCAGGTGACTCTCAGCGCTGTGTTTTGGACACGTGGAGTCCAAGGCTGCCAGCTAATTCACTGCTGGTGGCAAAGGCATCAGCATCTGCAGGATTTAAAGGCATGAACTCTACAGGGTTTGATCTCTATGCTAAGGGTTCATAACCAGCAGGAACAATGGGCTATTATTTAAGAAAAACACCTTTTAGTGTTTCTATGTGTCAGCAGAAAGTTGAGAAAAAGAACCACCAAAACACCAAAAGATCTGTACACACAGATCTACGGATGGGAGAAATGGGAATTGAGGGGAATTCAGCTGGCTCCTGAAGTCTTTGAAGTGATTAAAACTATACCAAAACTTGAAATAATGTGACTTCTCTTTCTCACCTGAAAAATGAATAAAATGAAACAAAGCCATCACTTAGTTTGTACAAGAACTGGTGTGAAAAGCTTGGCTTTCCAGCCACACTTTGACATCTCCATTTCCAGGTGTGTGGTGTGAGTGCATGCTAGCTGAGGTCAGCCTGAGATATAAATTAAATAAAGGAGCATTTAATTCATGCTCGGCTGATCTTTCCCCTGAAGAAACATCATGAATGGAACAGGAAGAACTGTGCTGTTTTAATAAGGAACTCAGAAATAAAATAAAATCTAAAAAATAAAATAAAATCAAATAAAATCTAAAAAAGAAAAGAAACCCTCTTTTTATCCGAAGGAGGAAGGGAGCCAGATCTCCCATGAGCACCATCATTTCAAAGGGACCTGCCTTCTGCACAAGTGCATGATTTGCTTATTTTCAAAGAAATTTTAGTGTTGTTGAAGGTAAATGAATAACATTGCTCCAGCCTCCCAGGGCTTGTCTGAACAATAAAATTTGTTAATGTTTAATATGAGGTAAAATTTTAATCTATTTCATTAAACTCTGTAGATATTCTTAGTTCAGTTTTAAGCAGGATTAGTCCTGTTTACCTCAAGTCAAGTAAGCACAAGTATAACTTCAACTGATATAAGCCTTGCTTAAATTAAAGGAATGGGCAAGAAGCCCATTGAAGCTTTTAAAAAAAAAAAAATTGGGGTTTGCTTTGATTTTTTTCTTTACAAAGTATTTCTTTCCACGGGAAAATAATAAAAACTAGAAAAGGTCTACGAAAGTTTTGCTTGTAAACGATGAGATGATTGCAGCTGAAAAAACACTACTTAATTCAAGAGAGGTAATTCTTTTCAGCAGAACCAGCCTAAGCATCCCCTTGAATGGATGCAGTGGGAGCCTGGGCCGGTTAGACATGGCACTTTCAACTCACCTATTTCTAAGAGTCACCAACTCTGACCGTAAACAAATGAATCAATGCCGAGGCCAGCAGGACGCTCCATCCCTCACTCAGAAATTTTCCAGCAGCTCTTGCGTTTAACCTTGTAGCCCATGACTAAGGTACTGCACGTCCTTTAGGAAGACATCCAGGCTTGATGTAAAGGTGCCAAATTATATCTGATTTACCACATCCCTTGGCCAGCTGTCCCACTGGCTCATTGGCCTCACTGTGAAAAGTGCGTTGTTAATACTTCCCTTGTTTTTCATTACTAACTGCTTCTGAGTTCCCATGCCCCATAACCCTTTGCTTTTATTATAAAAAAAACCCTTGCTTTTATTAAATCATGCCATTTTCCCATAGATGAATCCCCTGGTTAAATTTTCATGGGATTTGCTCATAAAATAATGCTTCTAAATTTAAAGCTTGCTCACTTTTTGCTCAGGTTTTTTCTTCCCCTACAAGAACGTAAGGCTGCAAGTTAACACAAAATCAGCGGGGAAGGGACTAGCTGGGGACCAATTTTTCTTTGTACAAGCAATTAGATAGGAGCACCTTCTGCTTGTAGGTCAGATTTAATCTGACACTCTCCAAAAGGAGAGATTCCTTATCAGGTCTTAACCCCTCCGCCTTCTAGGCCCTGGGAGAATAGCGGCTTGAATAGCGTTTGCCCTTCTTCATGCCTTCTTCAGTCAGGCATCTTATCTCCTAGACCCCAGGGTACTTCTGAAAAACAGATAACCCTCTCTCATGGGGTTGTCCAAAACTGCAGAAGAGGCCTCTTTTCAAGAGGAATGTTAATGACTTCCATGCCAACGTGTAAGATGCGTTTCTTCAAGCAACATTTATGGGTGGGCAGCATTTCAGAGCACGGAGGGTTAGTCACTTCTTACTCACTTTATACTTGGTATAAATCAGGTGTGATACCGTTAGGCATGTGAACTGGGCCACCAGGAGCTAACATACATATGGCAAAAGTCTTAGAGGTTTGGAGATGACCCCTGGGGGTGATATGAAGCTGGAGGGTTAAGAAGTCTTGGAAATATGTTTTTTATCATGGATTGACATGCACCTTAATATTCATACAGCAAAACTATCTATAATCATTTCAGCTTTCCAAAGGAGCTACAAAGGAACTAGAAGTTACCTTTATGCTAAATTCTTGCACCGCAGCTGACATACCAGTAGAACCAGAGCAAAGCTGAATGTAGATTTGACCTTGCTGAAAGCAAAGAGCAGCACACTGGGTTGATAACGGATAAGTGCACAGACATCAACGAACATGAGCTGAACAAAAGGCTGCAGAAGACTTTCCACCCACCGTATGCTAATAGGCCGGAGGGGTAAGAGGAGGGATGCTAGGCAGAGGGTTACATCTTCAGTCTTACTTATTAAGGACAAAATATTCAAATAACTGTGTGCCTGCTCCTTGTCTGAACTGGCACTGAAAATAGGAAGGCAATTGCCTTTCTAAGCTCTTCCAGGAAGATTTGAATAAAGAAGGCAAGCTTACTGGAGGCATTAAGCCATGCATGTCTTATCTTGCAATGAAGCGAGCAGTTCCCTTCGGAAGTGGGCCAGGCTAGGCACTGAGCAGGTGGATTAACTGTTCAGAGGACAGAGCATGGAAAGTAGCTTTCTTGCAGAGCAGGTCTCTATACAAATAAGTACGAGGCAGCGTGGATTAGTGCGTAAGTTAATGAACCACCCTTCAGACCTCTCTGGGAGAAGATATTAGCACATAGCGGTACAGCTTTCGACAGGCTGGCACCTCTGCAAGGAGCCAGAGGGTTCGGTAGAGAACAAGCTGCCTGTAGCCAACCTCCCAAAATACACATTGTGCTTTAATGGAAACCTAACACAAATATTTCCAGCTCAGGACCTGTAATGAGCTTCCAGTTTGCCTCAGGATGTTTTCTCCCAGTTTGGCTATATTTATGAGCAGCTATTTTTGTGTAAGTACAGAAGGGGGAAAAAAAAATCGCATGGATTGAGCTCCACTTGCCCCTGCACCCACCACTGCAATGGGGAAGGGGAGACCTTTTGGGGTGGTTCACATCCATACATTAGCTGTTGCACTTTATTTTTTGTTATGGGGGAAAATATATACATTTTTGCAGATAAAAGCCAGGTAATCAAGGGTTTTGTTAAACAGAAAATGAGCTTAAGAACACAGAGAGGCAAAACTAGTTGTATAGTGCCAAGGTGGACGGGAGTGGGGTGAGGTTGGGGCATGAATATGGGTTTGGCTCTAAAGCAGTCACCCTTCTCTGCCCATGGAAAACCTTTCATGGTTGGGTTTAGGTACTCCAGGAAACTGGGACGGGTGTCAGGGGGTGTCAGGAGTCAGAAGGGAAGTGTATTCTCAAGGGATATCTGTATGGTATTTCCCCTTATCTATACTATCAGCAAAGGTAGGTAATCTTATACAGAGGAAGCCTATCTGCTGGTATTTCTAGTAACCAAAAATGTTTAGGGTTTCTCCTAGCCATTCCTCACTTTGTTAAGGCAGCTTTGAGTTTAGGGTTTCCCTTGAGAAATTCCAATATTTTACTGTGTATTTTCCTTCTGAATTGAGACAGAAAATCAAAATACTAACTTTTTTTTCATGGAATGGGAAATTCCAAGCAATCCCCATTATAAAATGTTACACATTTTTGTGCAAATCTATTTGCCCATCTACAGTGCAGCCTCACATACTTGCAGGCACTAAGCACAAAAGAAGCGTCCTTGACTCCAACATCACTTATAATCTAAAAAAATTCAAGGAGTATATTTTTCTTTTCTTTAGTACTTCAAGACATAGTACAAGAAGCAAAAGAAGATTCATTATTTTTAAGTAAGCATAGTGGCAAGGCTTGCTCTTGGCCAACCTGCCGGCTGGGGTAGAAGGAGAAGTGTGGTGAGCTAAGCTCGTGTTCACCGAGGCAGCACCTGTGCAAGTGCCTTTTCTTACCAACCTGTGAGATATTGCCTGGAACCTTGCTCAGTAAAGCTCCGTCCTCCTGGCATATCTGCTGGGTTCCTTAGCAGAGATTGCTGTGTCCTTCCCCCCCCTCGAGCTCCGCAGGTACCCTGAGCTAATCGTTCCTAAGGGCTTAACGGATGCTAGAAATGATGCAGCCATCCCTGTGCTAAAACCTCCGGGGAAGGTGATATTTGTTGTAATGACCCATTTCCTCTCCCTAGAGCAATGCAGGGAAGTAAAGTGGGAGTTAATATGCCAACGATAATGAAGTGATGGGGATTAAAACGACTCCAGTGATACAAGTCACCCAGCTCTGGTTTCCCGTGCAGTTTTCCGTGCAGCACCTGCCAAGCACCTAAAGGTCTCCGCAAATCTCAGTGTTGCACTGTGAGGTTATTTAGGTGCTCAGCGCCTGCAGATTTTAACAGGAGCTGGTGATAACTGGGATCAAGGGGTCTAAATAACCCTTTATGTAAGGGCCCCAAGTCCTGAGCATGAGCCCTGCACGCTGCACCCATGCTCTGCTACCGACACATCGTGCCTGCCATAAATAGCATAAGTCATATAATGCTTAATCTGCATAAGCCCATCATAATTAGATAAAAGTCAAGCGAAACATCCTTTGCCTTCTGTAAATAACTCAGGCCAGAGTCAAAATAAGTGCCAGCAGAGAGAGCGTGTTCTTACAGCAACGGAATTTCCAGGAATGCTGCTTTCCTTACTGAAAAATCTCTGTTGTCCGAATGCGCTCGAAATTTAAGCAAACAGGGGCTAAGCCGAAGTGAGAACTAACTGCCAGGGCTCGGCAGCACATGTTTCACATTAAGGAGCTGTTTGAGGGGCCTATGTGGCTTAGTGGATAAATCATCAGGTTTGTCCCCTTGCAGCTCACAAGTCCAGAATAGCCTGTGTCCTAAAGGAGAAAGAACTCAGCCTAAGCTCAATAGTTTCCATCACAGAGGTTGTGCTCTGGTGTGAAACAGCTGGTGCACAGGTCAGGTCTGCGGGCTGAACCTGTGGGAAACCCCAACCCCACCTTATGTGGGGCATTGGGAGCTGTTGTAGGACGCGACAGTCCCAGCCCTGCCACGCACAGTCCATCCACGGGTCTCCTCCTCTATCCACATCCTCAGGAGCAAGCACTGTCTGCTGCTGAAACACGGGAAAAGCGACGAAAACAGTGATGAAACACAAGCCCAAGGATCTAGCACACAAATAGCAAAGGAAGGAGAGATAAATACTACGATAGTCTTTAAATATCCATGGAGGAAACCAGCCAGGAGCCAGTTTGGCTACAGGGGGACGGGCTGGAAGATAATGACAGATGATCCCGATATTTCTGAGAGGCTAAGTGGATTTCTAACCACCGTTTTCACAAAAAGAAGCCGAATGTCACATCCTAGAGATGGGGTTCATTTTCTTGGGAGGAAAAGGACTGCTAAAAGCCTTTAATAGCTCCTACTCAGGCAATCGTGATTATAAGGAGCTGGGAGGAAGCCGGGCCTGATGTATGAGATGCCAAAGACTTGAACGCGGTAAACAAGGGCAGGGGAATATTTGTTTTGACAGCATGCTCAGTACACAGGAAACATCAAGCAATAAGAGGGACGACTCTGCACAGGAGTTCCCAGTCCTATATTTAAGAGCAAATCAAACTAGGGGAGGACCCTGCAAATTATAGACATCTACAAATAACCCCAGACCTTTTGTCTCAGCTGTGGGAAGATCCTGAGGACACCGATAGCAGAGGCTGCATTGCACAACGCTGGGAAACAGGGGGCCTGGTGGTGTGTCCACTCTGCCCAGGATCTTGGCTCTAACTCTGGCTACAGGCTGCAGGGGAAGGTGGAGACAGCGCGGGAGAGGATAATTATGGAATAACCTGTTGATGGAGGAAGTGGCTTCCCAACCTCTCTTTACTTAGGGCTTGAGTTCTGCTCAAAAGCAGGAAGATATATAGCCCTCCCCCTGGTTGTGTTGTTTTCTCCTTCTGGCCAGATTAGTTTAATGAAAGAGAGGTAGGAAAAAAACTGCTGAAAAGCAAAGCCCCTACAGCAATGCTGTGTCACATCATTAAATAAGGGGACTTTTTACTTAAGAGGAGTTGTTTGACCCATAATTACAGCTAAAATCCCATTTGGAAAATGGCTTTCAGTCTATAGGGGCTTCTCCTGTAATTTTAACAGGATGCAGCATTCAAATCCTCACCCTCTATTTTCGAGGGCAGCATAAAGTGATTATGTAATATTAAATAGCAGCTGTTTTTCAGGCTGGAAGGGGCTCTTCATTGCTGTGTGATTCTGCTATACACAAAGGCTCTTTCTGAAATTAAATACTCTCTAAAAAGTCAAATAGTATTTGGTTCTCATTCCTGAGGTCTGCACACAATTCATTGTAGTAAAACATAGGCTGAAAACTAACCTGACTTGTATGACAGAATGAGTATCAACTGGGAATTTCCAAATCCCAGCATCACTGGGGCAGCTGGAGCTCAGAAGATTATCAAAGGCGAAGATATCGCAGAGTCCTGAAACATGGCTTAACCATGCTTGCAATATTTACTGTCCCCCAAGACTGGATTGGGTATACTGAGAATGTGATGGCATGTTTAAACATGTTGCCTCATCTCCATTTTGATCTAAACCAATTATGAATCTATAAACCAGCTCCGAGGTCACCAGGCAGCTTCTTTGGTGATAATAATAATTACATTCCCTGCATTTACAGTGCATTTTTCATTTGTAGATCACAGGAGGCTTCATCAAAGCAGGCAGCAGTCATCACTTCCCATTATTACCAGCAGATAAAATGAGGTGCAGGGAAGGTAAACACCTTGTTTGTCCCAAACTAGGAGTCAGGTGAGGGGGTTGGCAGGAATTAGGAGCCCCATGGGACCTTATTCCAAGGACAAGCCATAGCTACTGACCTACTCTCCCAAATGGATTAGCATGAGATTGCCCAAAACCTAACGGTGAGCAGATGGCTGGGAAGTTTTGGATGAACCGCTTCTGCTTTGTTCTTTATTCTTTCTTTGTTCTCTTCAAAAATAAAAATTTCAAGGGAACCAGCTCTTTCTAATAAAGCTCTCCTGAAGCAAGGTTTCTTGACATCATAAGGTACTTTGTGGTCAGAAAATGTGTGTATGTAGCCACAAAGGCCCTTGACAGAGATGTGGGAACCCCAGACCTGTGTCAAACCTTCATGGCCAAATCTCCCCATCCCTGATGAGCTTCTGGTCATGGTCTCATTGGCATGGTGCAGCTGGTCCAGGTTGCTCACAAACGCATGGTTCATCCAGCCAAAACACATAGCAGCTAGCCATCTTGCGTGCTGGCAGACTTCTGCTTTAACTATTTCTCCAAAAAGTATTTAAAATTCTTATATCCCCCAATGTCTGGATTGCAACCAGTTGTGGGACAAGACACGAGCTGTGTTCCTATCTGAAAGCCTTGAAAGGTGTTGGTCTCACATCCACTTCCCCGTGAACAGGGATAAGTTTTGACATCTCAGCAAATTTTTCTGCCCATCCTCATGTAGGAAATTTCCTGCCATATTTAAGCCTTTGCACAGGCTCTTTCTGCTGTCACTCCCTCTAACAAAAGAGTTGCAAAAAAAGAGAGTAAAACAAAAAAAGACATTTAGCATCACCTTTAATCAGACTCCAGTTTCATTCCAAAATTGAAGTCTGGGAAAAACAACAATTTTTTAAAATAAGAAATGTTGCCTTCTTGAAAAAAAAAAAAACCCAACCAAAAAACCCTCCTCTTGATTCTTTCTGAGCAGTTCTTCAAGACTTGAGCTGGAGTGTTTTATAATGCATAAAGTCATTTGGGTTTTGCATTCAGCAGTGCTTTGGGCTTTTGCCTGTAGTTGTGCAAAGTTTCAGCAAAAATAACCCAGTGAGAGTTATTTCAGTTTTTGATTCACATTTTGGTGTCAGAAAGGAACAGAGATCTCAAAGACGGAATTTTGCAAGTCTACACTTCATTTAATAGTTGTCTGAATCAACTCCATGAAAGCTTTTATTGCTATTATTGTCCTGGCCTCCTTCACTAGAACAGGAGTATTCCCTAAAAAATGAGTAGGGACCAAAGAAAGACTGGCATCCCAGGTTCTTTTAAATACAAAGGTGCACTTTGCACCTTTAAATTTTTTAGGTTGATTTCTATTCATTCAATTTTGCATTTGAGGAGAGGCAGGTTCCCGACAAAAGCCGACTTGTCAGCTGTGTTGAGCTCTGTGCTTTGCACTGGTTTGATTTTCTTTTTTCCCTCCAAAACAGCTGGCCTACTGCAAGGCAAACGGTTGCAGACTCACAAACTAAAAACAAAATCCTGAACTGGAGGCTAAAACTCCTCATGTCCTGGAGGAGCAACAGAGCATTTTATTGCGATTATTTGGGGGACCAGGGCTGTGCTTGCTGGCAGCTCCCAGGACAGAGTTGTGTCTCCACCGAGTTTTGTGCAAGACTTGCCAAGTTTCATGTCCCCAGCGAACCTGAAATGTGTGTTGTTTCCTGTTTTACACAGCTCCCAAGGGCAGAGAGAGGAATTAAAGCCCATCCAGAGTGAGGCCGCTCACCCTCAGCAAAGAAGGATCCGGCATGGAGGTGCTAATGTGCCTAATAAAACCATCACGGCAGGAAAGCGTCGGGAGTCTCTTTTCCAATGGAGCCCATCTAAATACCAGTCCTCCATGACAACACGTTCAGGCTATAAAAACTAGCAAAGAAAAGGATCTTTGCATTGACTTCACTTCCCAAATGAATATCCTCCAGGGCCGACCTTGGGGGCGGCTCAGGAGCCAGGGTGGGAGCATCAGCAGCTGCCCAGGGAGCCAGTGTCGGAGCCAGAGGAGAGCATACTGTCATGCAAAGCAACCACCAAGTACTTTAGGATCTGATATGGAGACAGAAAATGGAAGAGGACCCAGATTTCCTTGGGAGATAGGGCCTGCAGATCTGGGAGGTGAAGGCCCTCTGACCTGGCAGGTGATTGCCATCCCCAGAGGATGCTGAAAAGCAAAGCCCCTGCTAGCCGCCTGCTGTCGAGTGGCACCGCAAACCCTCCTCTGCTTCCAAGGAGATAAAACCAGCCTGCCAATGTCATACGTTTAAGCTGATTTAGATACAGCTGGTGTGCTGGGAGCTGAAGGTAATTTATTGCTCTTGGCTGATGACCTGCTCCCTTCGAGGGCTGCGTTTTCCAAGCGCTCTCTGCTTGGCTGCAACATTTGTACCTCTGACAATCATTGTTATTTTAATATTAGGCTAAAACCTAATGTATTAAGCTAATATATTAAGCTGGTAGCCTGTAGACTCTTTAGCGATTCTGTTTTGGTGACACATGAAGGAGATTTTATAGATAGGCTGTTCAAACCCAGCTCAACCCTAGTCTGGCATTTAACTGCGGCTTGCAGAATATAATGGCTGAATGCATTTAGCCCATGCCCACAATAACTCGCTTTGACTGCAAAAGACGTTCCAATAAGCATGTCGTTCAGATGCGAATGTATTCCAGTAAAAATTAGTGAGCTGATGCTATGAATAACCTGCAGAGCTATAGTGTAGTTTCAATTGCCCTCCCCTCAGACAGGACCGAGATGATTAACACCAGATCAGCCATGATATTTATATTGCTCGGATCATGGTGTGTCAATAAGCAAATGCAAAATTGCATACTGTATTGTAACAGCAGGGATGGGAAGAGCCACGTAATGAGCTGGTTTTATAGTGAGAAACAAATGGGATTGTAACACAACCCTGGAAACAAGGGAGTGCTTCCAAGCAGGGCGAGGGAACAGGACAGCGGTGTGTGAGAGCAGCGCTGAGAATTACTCTTGAGTTAAATCAAGTAATTTATATAAAAAGAGGTGTTGGTCGGGTTTTTTTTCTTTTTTTCTTGCAGCAGCTACGTATGATATAGCATGGATTTGAATAAATGACGTGAACAACATATTCCTGGACCTGGCCAGCTTGGGAGAGCATTTTATAAAGTTAATTATTTTGGGGTTTTTGTGCCAAAATTAACCACTGCTGGTTTTACTATTATCCTCTCTCCATCTCCCCTATTTTATTAATAATGGGGTTCCCTCCTGTGAATCTGCCCCTCTAACCAGCAAGTCCCTCCCCCACCTGCGGCCCCTTTCCACCGAGTGCTATTTTGTAAGATCTCTTGTCACCAGGGCTCTGCGAAGACTTAGGCGTGTAATGGGAAACATGTGTCTTTCCCTGGCGCTTGCAATCTTACCCCGAGGAGCTCCGGCAAGGGCTGAAATGGGAGTGCTCTCTGTGGAGTCAGGGAGCTGATGGGGAAAAGCTCGGATCCAGAGATGGCAATTTGGGTGTTTTTTGTTTGCTTCAGAAGTGCAGGATCTCACACAATAACGATAGCAGCAAACGGCAGTTTCTGCTGCAGAGGTGGGGGGACATTTGGCAATAGTGCTTGTGACAAGCAGCCTACACAAAAGGGAACAAGGGGGAAATAAATGGCTTTTTAGAAGATAGCAAAAACAAAATGGTGGGAAAACAACCCCCAGATTGGAACCTCGGCCTGCCACAGTATTGCACGTTTTCCTGAGCAATAGAAAAAAGAGGAAGTAGCTGGAGGAGATGCAGAGAAGTTGGGGAATCATTGTTTTTTTTAAATTATTTTTCGTGGATCATCATCATCAAAAAGAAAAGTGGTCATCATAATACTGCATGCATGATATATGATATATAATATACATAATAGATATGCGATAACGGGCCTAATTCCTCATTGTTATGCTGATACCCAATATACGGTAACAATTCCTTCTGGATGTTTTAATCTGTAGTCTTCTGGACAAAGGAGATCCTGTAAACAAATTGGTGCACTCCACAAGGATGCCGGGCCCAGAGTATGGGTGAGCTTTACTCCAGTGATAAAACCTGCTCATCACCTTGGCCACTTCCTTACATTTTCTGGGGTACCGGGTGGTCAGAGCTTCTTGAGCTGCTGACCAGCCAGCAATACAGTCCAGAGCAATGAGGACCCAGGTCCAATGGCCATGTCTAAAATCTGAGTGTGACTTGGCCTCCTCTGGGATTAAACATTGGAATAACAAAGCACACAGGATCTGGCCGGTGTCTGACAGCCAGTGCTTCTGGGTTTCCAACAGCCAACTTCGTTCTGAGAAAAAAAAAAAAAAAAATCAGGCTAAGGCTGAGGCACATTGTTGTTTCCTTGCAAGTTCACTTGCAAAGGTCACTGCTCCTCTCCCCCCACCCCAGTGTCTCTTTCTCTGCAACTCTTTTGTTTGTGCAAGACTTCAGGAATTAAAACCTCATTTCAAGGGTTATGAGTAGACCACAGCAGCGATACATTGCACTGATTATCAGCAGCAGGCGAGCTTTTCCCCGTCAGCTCTTTAGCTGCAGTAGTGTGCAAGACCTATATGGCTTACACTGATTTTTCTTGCCTGTAATTTTCTTTTTCTAGCTAACAGGGACTCCATTGCATTAGCAGAACAGACTTATCATGATAAATTACATTGGATTATATTGTTACAGGGAATTGCCATCACCTCGGCAGTAATAGAAAGAAAAGAAAAAAAAGATGAATAGATAAATAACTGCAAGATAGCTGGGAGTGCAGTGAGAAGAGAAATGGCCCTGGTAGGGAAGTAGATAGATGTCTTCCTCAGGTGAAAAGATCCATTTACGGAGACAGCACTCTGGGAAATCTTTGTATGAAAGAGCCAAGCTATAGGAAAGTAATTGTCTTTATGGAAAAGGTGGGGGTATAGGGGTTCCTAGGAGTTTAAGGTTTCTAGATCTGGAGTTCGTTTGTTGGTACAATGGTGGGAACACCATTTTCAGAAGTGAACAGCGATTTTCAGTGGCCTAATTTCTGGATAGATAGATGCAGAAACCTTGGAAGATGCCGGATTTCTGAGAAGCAGCTGGTACCTCCCCTGGCAAAGTCAGGTTTCTTGCAGCAGGACCCTTGAAAACTGAGGGAGCCCCAAATCACTCAGTGCTTTTGAAAACAGACACATCGTTGATTAAAGGCCTGGCAGGAATGTTATCTTTCCTGGCCTCTTGCATAACAGAGGCTAGATAATTAAATTTTATAATCTTTGCATCAAGCCTGTAATTCCCTGATTGCGTTAGAGTATGTCTTTGAGAAAAAAACCCAACCTAAATGTCGGAGAAGCATCTTGCCTCCCTGAGCAGTCTTTACAGTCACCCATTAGAAAGGGTCATGACTAGAAATGGTTTAACATTTCCACCTCCCATTCAGCCTGATCTTATCTGGGTTGAGCTTCCAGCCCTAGCATTGTTTCTGCTGGCTCAGTGAAAGACTGATTTGCCATCAGCAACCCTTTCCCTGCTGTGGGGACCAGCCAGCTGTGATGGAGCCACCTCTTGCCCTCCTCCTTGGGGAGCTCAATGGGTCAAACTCCTGAGATGCTCACTGCGCAGCCAGCGCAGCATCATTTTTCAGGTGTGATGCATTTCATGCATCATTTTTCAGGTGTGCTTTCCTAAATGCTCAGTAATTCACTGACATCCTCTCCAAAGTCCATCCTCCACACCAAGCCCAAGCCAGGCACGTTCCCAGCAGTGCTACACACAGTAGCAGCAACACTTGCTCCTTGTAACGCCAGCCTCTGCCTCTCTTTTATTTCTCTATATCATTATGTTGATGTAATAAATATGCAGAGGAGCTCTAGGCACCGGCCGTTTCCTTTGTTTGAAACACTCTACCATGTTCTCCCAACTGGATATTATCGTATGATTATATACATGCCAGAGAAATAACTCCCGATGTCAGTGCTGCTTTTATACTGCAACTGCCTTCCCGTCCTCCCCTTTGCATTTCCCATCCCACATTCACACGCTCCCATTACATGGCTAGCCTATATTTTACTCCCTCTGTTCTTGCTGCAGCTCCTCTCTGTAAGGGAAGTCTTGATTATATGTTATGGCCAAATGACTTAAATCATAGAAAAAGAAAATGAACACAGAGGAGCATTGCCTTGAGGTCAAAATTAAGTCAGAGCCCTCTGGTTGGGAGGCAGGTCCTTGCTGAGAGCTGGCGGGCACCTCTTCTCGCTCTGCTGAGCCTCTGCATGCCTGTAAGGACCTAACCTCCATCTGGGAAAACTCTAACCCCTCCAAGCCAGCCCATGGTGAACTGGGTGTAGGACAAATCTTATACACAGGCTGCAAACTTCAGGCACTGGGAAGATTCCTGCCTATTTCCAGCAGTGGGAAAATGTATGAGCAGGGAAGTCATATTTACATAAGTCAAGGAAAACACTGTTTCCTTCTTCGACAGGAAACAGAAGTTATTCTCAGAGCTTCAGCAAAAGAACAAGAAATTAAATAAAGTGCTGGCAGCCTAAACTTGTTTTATTCCTGTGGTTTTACAATCTCTGAGTCAAAATAAACACATCTTCAATCTCAGAAGAATTATTAGGGTAATAAGGGGGGGAGGGGGATTTATTTACAGGCTCCAATGGAATAATTCAATGAATCATGTGAACAGAAACAACAGATTCAGGGCAAGAAAATTCACATTTATGCAACTGTCTGGTTTGATTCTTCTGTTACCAGGCACTCTGATGCAGCAATACAAGATTGGGCAAACCTGTGGGTGCTCCCAGCAGGAGTTTTGCCTCAGAGAAGAGCAATGATCAATATTACAACACCCAATTTATTTCAGTTAAGAGTTTTAATGGATTTTAATGGTGTTGTCCCTCCTTACGCCTGGGGTGGACTCTCATGGGTGAGTGCCAAAGCAAAGCTCCTGGGTGAGGGCTCCCATCCCAGGCATAGTATGGTGTTAATTTACATTGCCTCATGATATCCAAAGGTTAAATTCAAACGACAAATTTGAATCCTCATACCTTGATGTGCTTACCATCTCAGCTATTAAAAAATAACCCAATTTGGCATTGTTTTTCCTCAGGACAAGAAGCCAACAGGCCACACCTAATTACAGTCCTTCAGCTTCTCTTCTGACTGAAGCAGTAGTGTTTGCCCATGACATCTCAAGGATATCCCTATGGGCAGCACCTTACGTTAGCTCCCTGCCCACCTTTTCCAATTTACACCTTTCCTGTGAAATTCAACAGTATTGCAAAGGCAGCTCTTTTCTTGTTGAATCCCTGTCTACCACTATGCATGTCTACATACCTAAACCACGCAGTGTAAATGAGTGGAAGGGTTAGGTGTTTATCTAATATATATGTACATATGTGTATATGTGTTAGAGCCTATCCCCGGCTTAAGGAGGGACACCACCATTAAAATCCATATATATACACAAATGTATCTAATATATATATATTAGATAAATACTTAACCCTTCCACTGATTCACACTGCATGGTTTAGGCATTTAGACATACATACATTTCTCACAGGCATCACATAATTCTTGGGAGCTATGTCCACAGCCAGCAAGAGCTGCAGGTACAAGGGTAACCAAATGTAGGTACAAGAAATAACTACAAGAGGTAGCTACAAGGGTAAGTACCAGAGGTAGCTACAAGGCTTTTGGCATTGGGAGTGTGAAGGGCACAGGAAGAGGAGCCGGAATGTGGATGCCAGGATGGGAATGATGCAATCACAACAAGTCCTGAAGCTCTTTGCAAAGCTCTTGCCTTTCACTGGGATCCTGGGAGGCAAAAGCAGATAGCAGATAGGTGAGAAAATCTTGAATTGCTTACTCCTTTCAAACCCAAATTGGGCCAGAGGAACACTTTGCCCTGCACAAAGCAATTCCTAGGCTTAGACTGCTGTTTAAAGGGTAGAGGTAAAACTCGGAAGCAAGCCTGTAATTTTTATAAACAAGGCTCATATTTCCCTTCTGGAAATATATATATGGAAACCCACGTATGCATGAAGTCTAAGACATGCACAAGAAGACCATTGAAACCTTGTTATCTTCAGTTTTGTTCTGCTTTCCTGGTGTTTTTTTTAATCCCTGTACCGGTACTGCCTTGGGATTGACTCCCTTTTCCAGGACAAGCTTTTCACAGGGCTGAAGGGCTCTTTGTTCTCGCCCCCCCCCCCCCCCG